>NC_141015.1:45248850-45665422 GCF_052327205.1 Somniosus microcephalus | reverse complement strand
ATTCACCGAGGAGATGGACTTCCATTTATTTATCACAATATCACGTCTCAGAAAAATCTCAAAACACTTCACATACAGCAGGTTACTTGAAGTGCAGTAACTGTTGTTATGTGAGCAAACAGAGCAGCCCTTTTAGAACATAAGAAATAGGAGCAGGAGGCGGCCATTCAGCCCCTCGAGCCTGCTCCGCCATTCAATAAGATCATGGCTGATCTTCGACCTTAACTCCACTTTCCTGCACTATCCCCATATCCCTTGATTCCCTTAATATTCAAAAACCTATCGATCTCTGTCTTGAATATACTCAGTGACTGAGCCTCCACAGCCCTCTGGGGCAGAGAATTCCAAAGATTCACCACCCTCTGAGTGAAGAAATTTCTCCTCATCTCAGTCCTAAATGGCCGACCCCTTATTCTGAGACTGTGACCCCTGGTTCTAGACTCCCCAGCCAGGGGAAACATCCTCCCTGCATTTACCCTGTCAAGCCCTGTAAGAATTTTGTATGTTTCAATGAGATCCCCTCTCATTCTTCTAAATGCTAGATAATGTAGGCCCAGTCTGTTCAATCTCTCTTCATAGGACAATCCCCCCATCCCAAGAACCAGTCTGGTGAACCTTCATTGCACTCCCTCTATGGCAAGTATATCCTTCCTTAGGTAAGGAGACTAAAACTGTACATAATACTTTTGCACACAGCAAGATCCCACAGCTAGTAGGGAGGTGAATGAGCAGGAAATCAATTGTTGGGTGGTGTTGATTGTGGACGGAGTGTTGGCCTGAGATCCAGGAGCACTCCCTGCTCTTCAAATCGTGCCCTGGGATTTATTATGTCCACCTGAACAGGCTCTGATTTAACATTTCACACACCTCCAACAGTGCAGCACTCCCACAGTGGAGCACTGGAGTGTCAGCCAAGATCATGTCTTCAAGTATATGGAGTTGGGTCGCAGATCAGCCATGATCTCATTGAATGGTGGAACAGGCTAGAGGGGCTAAATGGCCTCCTCCTGTTCCCATGTTCCTGTGTCTTGGAGAGGGGCTTCATCCCACGACCTTCTGACTCTGAGGCGAGAGTGCTACACACCGAGCCAAACTGACAGGATTGGATATGAGTGCAGGAAGTTAATTAACATCAAGTTCTGCTTGGCCTGTGTGTATGGCAATTCCCTTAGACCTTCAGCTCCTCCACAACATCCACACTTAGTATATCAATAAATATTTAGATAAAAGTCAAAGTCGATCTTTTTCTGTGGTTGATTTTAAGATGAATCCTGCTGTTGGGATTTCCTGTTTAAAGATAAATTAAAACCACTCATTAGCCCCCTCAGTAATGTTAAACAATACCTGGTAAAACACATGGGACTCATTCCCTTGCATTGGACTAATGCACATTGGACTCCGTTATAAGTGTCCTGACTGAGCCAGCCTGGTAACAGCTGCCAGAGATTCAGCCCCTTATACAGGGCATTTAAATTTTATTTACTCATTCATAGGACCTGGGTGTCGCTGGCGAGGCCGGCATTTATTGCCCATCCTGAATTGCCCTTGAGAAGGTGGTGGTGAGCCGCCTTCTTGAACCGCTGTAGTGCGTGTGGTGAAGGTTATCCCACCGTGCTGTTAGGGAGGGAGTTCCAGGATTTTGACCCAGTGACGATGAAGGAATAGCAATATATTCCCAAGTCAGGATGGTGTGTGACTTGGAGGTGGTGGTGTTCCTGTGCACATGCTGTCCTTGTCCTTCTAGGTGGAAGAGGTCACAGGTTTGGGAAGTGCTGCCGAAGAAGCCTTGGCGAGTTGCTGCAGTGCATCTTTCATGTCGGAAACTGCTGGAAACAGCAGAGACTAAGTGTGACTGGAGATACGGTGTGAGACTGGCAGAACCCTGTGGACCTTTCTAGCTGAAGGAGGAAGCTTAATGGAGGAATGTTGGGAAGGTGCAGTCGGGGTACAGAAGTTGGGAAGTAGGAAAAGTGGAAGAGAGGCATTTGTGCGGCAGCTGAGGAAGGATGTACTTGCCTTAGAAGGAGTGCAATGAAGGTTCACTGGACTGATTCCTGGGATTTTCCTATGAGGAGAGATTGAGTCGACTAGATCTATATTCCCTAGAGTTTAGAAAAATGAGAGGTGATCTCATTGAAACATATAAAATTCTTAAGGGGCTTAATAGGGTAGATGCAGGGAGGATGTTTCCCCTGACTGGAGAGTCTAGAACCAGGGATCACAGTCTCAGAATAAGGGGTTGGCCATTTAGGACTGAGATGAGGAGAAATTTCTTCACTCAAAGGGTTATGAATCTTTGGAATTCTCTACTCCAGAGGGCTGAGAATGCTCAGTCATTGAGTATATTCAAGACAGAAATCGATAGATTTTTGGACTCTAGGGGAATCAAGGGATATGGGGACAGTGCAGGAAAGTGGCATTGAGGTAAAAGATCAGCCATGATCTTATTGAATGGCGGAGCAGGCTCGAGGGGCCGAATGGCCGACTCCTGCTCCTATTTCTTATGTTCCTGCTCCTATTTCCTATGTTCAGAGGTAGAGGCACAGGAAATTTATACTGGGTAGGAGAAAAATAAGGATGTGAATGAGAGACGGTGTAGAATTGGATCAATAAAGTACTTAAATGATAGGAGGGGGAGAAATGACAAGAGACATAAGACAGAGAAAGTAGCAATTAGAGTTAGTGTGAGAAAAACTAGTGCAGCAACTGAGAGCAGAGAAATGGAAAGATCAATAAAGTGACATGGGGAATGGGTGGAAAACCTAATAAAATGTAATAAGATTTAATCTAGGAAGCAGTTTCCGCCAAGGAATTGCAGAATCGGCTTCTACTGGTTTTCAGTGATGACTCTCTGAAAATCCCTGACTAACTGAAAAAGAGTTTGAAATATGGGCCATTGGACAGTACTGGAGAGTCACGATGGTAGTCACACCTGTAACTCGCCCTCACTCTCTGCTGTTCCTCTTGACTGAACCATCGAGGGAAGCTCAGGGGCGAGCTGAGCCATCACATTACAGGTGGGCAGTGGAAGCAGCTTTATCTGCAGGCATCTCCGTTCCACCAGCCTGGCTGGCTCCAGCCTGTATCAACTAAAAGTCAGCAGCTCACCCACTCACTGGTGAAATGGTGCATGCCGAGAAGAGAAAAGTGACTTTTGTTTTTATTAAAGAGTGATGAAAATTGTGGTGAAATGATGCAAAACAGGAGTTAATGGACTTGTAAAGTTTGTTATCCCTCAAAGCCCTGCGGTCCTCGCCGAGTCTGTCCCCAAGGTACCAGCGATTTGTCTAATGTAGATGGTCGGGCATTAGTAACCCATGACACACTAAAGTGCACTGTTGGAAATGTATGAGAATTTCTGAGTGACATTAAACAGCCTGAGCGAGCATGTACGCTCATCCTGGAGGAGATTGGATTCCAAGCAAAGTGATGATGTTCTCTTGTTTTGGAATGATACCTGGATAATAAGTAGAGGCATGGTGAGTTTAGAGAGCTACATACTAGGAGACTTGCAGGCAGACCTTGGAAATTGCAGTAAGTATTTGGATTAGGCAAGATCTGATTGACAATCCTACAAATGCTGACGGTGTTGAGCAGGAAAAGGAGCTGAAAGGAATTCCCTTGTGCAAGGATCCTGCTTCGGTTAATGAGGTTCTGAGGGATGCTAGTAGCACTGATGGCAGTTCTAAAACGTTACGGTAGACCATGTTGAATGAAAACTGAAGGGTGGGGGAGGGTAGATTCGGGTGGTGGAGGCTAGGGTGGGGTGGGGGGGAGGGGCGATGGAGGGGGTGGGGGCGGGGTGGGGAGGGTGGGGGAGGGCTTCTGCGGTCTGCGAAGCTGCACTTCAGAAGGGAACAGGTAAGAAGATGGGAGAAAAGGTCCAGTAAAGGCACTTGGAGTGAAGTCAGCTTCCTTGCGACGGACTGTGCAGTTTGAAAAAAATTGAAATGTAATATTGGGGCTTAGTTTGTTGTGAGTAGAAAGAGAGAGAAAAGGGAAGCTGTGGGAATGAAGGAGTGTTGGAAATAAACTATTGGGAACTAAAGTATCGGGTTGTGTATTTTCCTCCTTTAGTAAGAAATAGCTTTTGACATTATTGGGAATGATGGCTACTTAAGATTCTCCTGAAAATCAGTTCATGAAACGGGGAGAAATTCAACTGATGGTCGCCCATTTTTCCAGCGTAAAATTGGCATTGGACTCTGTATTTCGTGATCAGCCACACCCAAACTGCGCCGACTGTGCACTGACGCCACATTGGTTCGGGCAACTTTTAATCATCCAGGGCGCTCACCTGAAACAGGCGTTGGGCTCCTTAAATAAAGACCTAGGAGTCCTACACCGGATGTAGGTCCCCGAAAGCAAAATTCAGATGCAAATGGCCAGAATCGTAAGAGTTTACAAATGGAAGGACATATGAAAATGGAACGGAAGACAAAAATGTTAGGAAAGAAGTGAAAAAACAATTAGGAAGGCAAAGAGAAACTACAAAATTAAATTGAATTATCACAGAATATAAAAAGAAATAGTAAGCTATTCTACACACACATGTAACAAAATAAAAATCAGGATAGGGATCGGGCTAATAAGAGATAAACATGATTAACTCACAGGTAATGACAGCGAAATGGTAGAACTATTGAATAATTACTTTGCCTCAGTATTTACCAGGGAGACTAACATGGTGGACATGACACTAGAAGAGGAGAGCTATAAAGATATTTAAGATGGAAAGGGGGAGATAATTGATAAACTAATCAAACTCAGACAGGATAAAACCCCTGGCTTGGATGGATTGCATCCGTGCATATTAAAAGATGGTGAAGAGATAGCAGAGGCACTATTACATATATATATAAAAATTCATTAGAAAAGGGAATAGTGCCAGAGGGCTGGTGGACAGCTAATGTGATTCCTATATATAAGAACATAAGAAATAGGAGCAGGAGTAGGCCAATCAGCCCCTCGAGCCTGCTCCGCCATTCAATAAGATCATGGCTGATCTGATCCTAACCACCAATCTACTATCACAGAACCATCTCCTGAATCTAACAGAATTAGACACACGAAATAGGAGCAGGATCAGGCTACACGGCCCCTGGGCCCGCTCCGCTACCCACAGGGCCATGACCGATCCGAACCTAGACTCATGTCCAAATTCCTGCCCGCTCCCCGTAACCCTTAATTCCCTTTACTTCTAGGAAACTGTCTATTTCTGTTTTAAATTTATGTAATGATGTAGCTTCTACAGCTTTTTGGGGCAGCATATTCCATGGACCTACCACCCTCTGAGTGAAGTAGTTCCTCCTCATCTCAGTTTTGAAAGAGCAGCCCCTTATTCTAAGACTATGCCACCTAGAAAAGGGAGATAGAACAAGCCCAGTCAGCTTAACATCGGTGGTAGGAAAGATAATGGAAACCCTACTCAAAGATTTAATAGAAAAACATCCAGAAACGAAAAATATAATAGAGTAGTCAGCACGGATTCCAAAAGAGAAGGTCGTCCTGCGTGACCAGCCTTATTCAATTCTTTGAAGAAGTAACCGAAAGGGTAGATAAGGGTAATGCAGTAGACATAATATATTTGGATTTCCAAAATGCCTTCTATAAGATACCGCATAGTAGACTCATGACTAAGTTCAGAACATGTGGAGTCAGGGGACAAGGAACAGAATGGACAGCAAGCTGGCTACAGAACAGAAAACAGAGAGTAGGGGTTAAAGGTAGTTACTCAGAGTGGGAAATGGTGTTCCACAAGGATCACTGTTGTTAACCATTTACATAAACAATTTGATATTTATCTCCCTTTTTATATATGGGAAATCAGAAGTACAATTTCAAAATTTGTGGACGACACCAAATTGGGGGTTGTAGTTAATAGAGGAGAACTGCGACACAATACAGGAAGACATTAATAAGCTTGCAAAATGGGCATGTAATTGGCAAATGAACTTCAACATTAGATAAGTGTGAGGTGGTACATTTTGGTAGGAAGAAAAAGGAGGTCACACATTCCTTGGAAAGTAAGTGTCTAAATGGGGTAGAGGAACAGAGGAATCTAGGGTACAGACACACAAATCACTAAAAGTAGCGACGCAGGTTAATAAGGCCATAAAGCAAACCAAGCCCTGGGGTTCATTTCTAAAGGGATAGAATTGAAAAGTACAGAAGCTATATTCCACTTGTATAGAACCCTGGTTAGACTACACTTGCTACCACAAGGAGTAGTTGAGGTGAATAGCATAGATGCGTTTAATGGGAAGCTGGATAAACACATGAAAGAAAGAAAGACTTGCATTTATATAGCGCCTTTCACGACCACCGGACGTCTCAAAGTGCTTTACAGCCAATGAACTACTTTTGAAGTGGAGCCACTGTTGTAATGTAGGAAGAAGAGAGGAATAGAAGGATATGTTGATGGTGAGATGAGGAATGGTGGGAGGAGGCTCGTGTGGAGCATTATCACCAGCACGGACCTGTTGGGCCAAATGGCTTGTTTCTGTGCTATAAATACAATGTTGTAGGAACTGGGGTTCCTAGCCGAAGAATTGAGATTGACTCAAAATCAAAAACAATAAAATTTAATGAACAAACGAAGCTGTACAAGAAACTGTAGGATACAATGCAAATAGGTCTGGTCTGCTTGAAAGCCTCTCTGGAAACTGCTAGAAGGTTCTGAGCTCAACTGCTAGCAGGTTCCGAGCTCTGACGTCATCACGTTCTTCCTGCCGTTGAGAGATCATGTGACGGACGGCATGACGTCATCACGCGGAGTACAGGAAAGAAGCCCTAGTACAGTTAACAGATACATTAAAGGTGCAGCCCCCAGCTGTACTACATTGCTGTAAAAGGAATTATATACAATTGTCCGTAATCCTCTGGTGGTTCCGCCACATGCGCCCCCCCAGAATTGCTTTTAACAGAGAAGGTAAGGCGAGAAGGGGGTCTGACGAGTCTGTCCGACCGACTGCGATACCCCAGCAGCTGGAACGGAGCGCTAGAAGACGAACTGGCCGTTGGCTGTGGTTGGGATGACGCCACAGGCGGAGGAGAAGAGGAGGCCGGCTGTGGTCGACCCAGTGAGGTGGGCACTGGCGACTCGGCGGATGACTGTGGCTGTACTGGACCGGCAGTCGATGGTGGACAACCACGACGAGGCGGCTGAGCGGTGACGACTGGTTCGCTCAGATCCAGATGCGCCGGTTTCAACCGGTCGATGGAGATGTGGTCAGGCTTACCGCCGACGTCAACTGTGAAGGACTTGTCACCTGACGAGATGACACGGAACGGACCTGTGTAAGGCAGTTTGAGCGGGTTTTTGCGAGCATCCTGCCGAATGAACACGTATTCTGCGCTCTTAAGATCCACCGGGACATGGGAGCGCTGCAGGTCATGATGCGACGTAGGCACTGGGATGAAATTCCTAGCCGCTTCCTGGTGGCTGACGAGCTGCTGAGCTGGGGACCAGGGTTCCGTGTGAGGAGGAAGAAAATCGGCAGGCACTCTTGAGTGGTTGGCCGTAAACCAGCTCTGCTGAAGAAGAATGCAGGTCGTTCTTAGGCGCCGTGCGAAGACCTAGCAGCACCCAAGGGAGCCTGTCCACCCAACTAGGCCCACGGAGACTAGCACGCAGTGCGGCTTTAAGGGACCTGTGGAATCTTTCACACAGACCGTTTGCCTGTGGATGGTAGGCGGTGGTACGATGAAGCTTGGTGCCCAAACCTTGAGCTACGGCGTTCCAAAGCTCAGAGGTAAATTGAGGCCCTCGGTCGGAGGAGATGTCAGCCGGTACCCCGAACCAAGCTACCCACGACGAGATGAAGGCTCTGGAGATGTCTGCCGCTGTGGTGGCAACCAAAGGAATTGCCTCTGGCCGCCTGGTGGTGCGGTCTACCATGGTGAGGAGGTGAGTGTACCCACGAGAGGAAAGGAAAGGACCAACCGGGTCCACGTGCACATGGTCGAATCGACGCTCCGGAACCGGAAAAGTGGCGACTGGGGCCTTAACATGGCGTTGTATCTTGGACTTCTGGCAACTCATGCAGGTATTGGTCCAGTCACGGATGTCGAGATGCATGCCCTTCCAGACGAATTTCTTTGCCATGAGTCGTTGTGACGCTCTCATGCCAGGGTGTGACAACCCGTGGATAGTGTCGAAAATTCTCCTGCGCCGACTGGAACGATTGGACGTGGGACGCCCATCGAGATGTCACACCGGAGTGTGGTCCCTGCGGCCTGGAAACTGACATCAGCCACTTGTAAGCTGGAAGGTGCGGTCCGGTATGCCTGCACTTCAGGGTCTGCCTTCTGTTCTTTTGCCAAACCAACATAGTCGACTCCCAGGTGTACTGCGTGGAGCTGGGCGCGGGAGAGACAATCCGCCACCAGGTTGTCTTTGCCTGAGACATGTTGTATGTCGGTTGTAAATTCAGATATGTACGTAAAATGACGTCGTTGCCGTGCCGACCATGGTTCCGCTGTCTTGGCCATCGCAAAAGTAAGTGGCTTGTGGTCTACAAAAGCCGTGAATGGGCGTCCTTCCAGTAGGAAGCGAAAATGGCGGATGGCCAGAAACGATGCCAACAACTCCCTATCAAAAGTACTATATTTACGTTCGTTCTTCCGCAATTGGTGGCTGAAGAAAGCCAGTGGTTGCCATGTGCCGTCGACCCACTGCTCCTGTACTGCCCCGATGGCATAATCAGATGCGTTGGTGGTAAAGGCAATGGTTGCACCCAGAAGGGGATGTGCCAACATGGTCGCAGCAGCCAAAGCGTTCTTAGTGTCGAGGAAAGCCTGGTCCATCTGGGGTGTCCAATTGATCGGGTCTTTGCCCGATTTACCTCTGAGGGCCTCGTACAAAGGTTGCATCAACAATGCCGCCTTGGGGACGAACCGAGGATAAAGATTGACCATTCCCAGAAATTCCTGGCGGGCCCTGACGGTCTGAGGAAGAGGGAACGAGGTGACTGCTTCCACCTTCGTGGCCAGCGGGACGGCGCCTTCTGAGGTGATTGTGTCCCAGGAAATCAATGCTGTGCAACCCAAGCAGGTACTTGGCCGGATTGATAATAAGGCCATGTTGGCTGAGACGAGAAAAAAGGGTGCGTAATGTGTTCTTTCGTGCTGTTACTGGCAATAAGGATGTCGTCTAGGTAGACGAAGATGAACGGCAGATCGCGCAACACTGAATCCATGAGACGTTTGAAGGCTTGTGCTGCATTCTTCAGCCCAAACGGCATACGAAGGAACTCAAAAGAGCCCGAAAGGTGTGATGACGGCAGTTTTGGGGACGTCTTGAGGATGCACGGGCACTTGATGATAGCCTCGGACGAGGTCTACTTTGGAAAAGATGGAATTCCCTGCCAGATGGGCCGAAAAATCCTGAATGTGAGGAATTGGGTACCGATCCGGTGTGGTAGCCTCATTCAGGCGTCTGTAGTCGCCGCATGGTCGCCATCCGCTGCCCGGCTTAGGAACAATGTGTAATGGCGAGGACCAAGGACTATTCGAACGTCGAATAATACCCAGGCGTTCCATTGTATGGAACTCCGCCTTGGCGGCCGCGAGTTTACCAGGTTCCAGCCTTCGAGCTCTCGCATAAACGGGGGATCCTGGCGTGATAATGTGGTGCGCTACACCATGCCTCGCGAATGAAGAAGAAAATGTGGACCTGGTGAGCTTAGGGAACTAACTGAGAAGACGAGAGAGCTCGTTTGGAGATGGGACTGCACAGGCAACTGACCAAGACATCGCGGTGCTTCGGTGGCAGGGGACCAAGTGAAAAGTGGAGGCACTGATTAGCCGGCAGTGTCGGATGTCGACGAGAAACCCGTTTGCGCAGAAGAAATCTGCCCCCGGGATGGCCTGTGAGACTTTCGCCGTGATGAACTCCCAAACAAAACGTTGGCCGCCAAAACTCAACTGGACCCTACGCTTTCCGAACGTGCGAATGGCCGCACCATTGACTGCCTCGAGGGGGGGACCATGACCGCTGGATTGAAGACCTAGCTTTGACGCTGGTAGGATGCTGCACTGGGAGCCAGTATCAGAGAAAACGTGACCCTGACAGGGAGTCTGTAATGTATAGGAGTTTCCCTGCGGACCCGACGGCCATCGCAACTCCGGCGCGTCCCTTAGGCCTTATTGATCTTCTCAGAAACCACTGGTTTGAGAGAGGTTTTTTTTTTGGTGAGAAACTCAGGGCGGACGGCAATTTCTGGCCTTCGCGCCGAAACGAGCGTGGTATGCACACCAGCCTGCAGGAGGAGTCGTCGGATTCGCTCTTGTGGGGGATGGGCGCCTCGTGGCTGCACAAGATTGTTGTGAGACAGTGAATATTTTATCCACTTCCGCGGCGAGTTCAGCACAATCCGTGATCGCGGAATTGGCCAAGGCCGTCTGTACTGGCTCTGGTAGTTGACCGAGAAACAGCTCGCGGAACAGAAAACATTGCGATTCTGAGCCCAAAAGCGTGAGCATTTGGCTCATGAGTTCTGAGGGTTTTGAGTTTCCGAGGCCGGGCATGGAGATAAGTCTGCGAGCGCGCTCCGACTTGGACAGACCGAAAATCTGCAGTAAACGTGCTTTTAAAGCTTCGTACTTGCCATCGTTCGTTGGACTCTCGAGGAGGCTGACGACCCGCGAGGTCGTGGCGCTGTCGAGGGCGGAGACCACATAATAATAACGGGTCGAATCCGCTGCTACTCCCCCGATTGCAAATTGGGCTTCCGCCTGGAAAAACCACGTGGCCGGCTGTTGCTCCCAAAATTGTGGCAGTTTGAGGGTGACGGCGTTCATGTCCATGATGTAACTTCAATGAAAATTGTTCGAAGAAATCGGGGTCACCAATGTAGGAACTGGGGTTCCTAGCCGAAGAATTGAGATCGACTCAGAAAATCAAAAACAATAAAATTTAATGAACAAGCAAAGCTGTACAGGAAACTGTAGGATACAATGCAAATAGGTCTGGTCTGCTTGAAAGCCTCTCTGGAAACTGCTAGCAGGTTCTGAGCTCAACTGCTAGAAGGTTCCGAGCTCTACTGCTAGAAGGTTCCGAGCTCTGACTTCATGACGTCATCACGTTCTTCCCGCCGTTGAGAGATCACATGACGGATGGCATGACGTCATCGCGCGGAGTACAGGAAAGAAGCCCTAGTACAGTTAACAGATACATTAAAGGTGCAGCCCCCAGCTGTACTACATTGCTGTAAAAAGAATTATATACAATTGTCCGTAATCCTCTGGTGGTTCCGCCACAATGTAATATTTTGTAAAATGTTTGAAAATCCCATTGATTGTGAAGGTGATTGAGATCTCAGGAGAAAGCTTCATGGGGTTGCTGTAATCAGGAGGAAATGAATACATGTCTATGTGGGGGGGGGGCGGCGGTGGGGGTGGTAAATAACCCTCCTGTCTTAATACAGGCATAAAGGAGACATGGACATGAACTCAGGCCTTCTTGTTTGAGAGACTTTCTAAGAATGCTCAAACTGGAAGTGAATTTCCGAGAGTAACAATGGCCCTTGTAGGGGGGCATCTTTTAACTGGTTTAAGGTAATTTACCTGGTCAGGCAGCCTTTGCCTGCACTCTGACCTATTCCAACCTTTTACCTGGTTTACGGTAATTCACCTGGTCAGGCAGCCTTTTGCTGCTACACTGTAAACCAATTTAAACAGTGGTTTCGAATCGCTACCCCACCTTCCAGTTCTGACTGAAGGACTTATAATTGATTATATTAAAACAGACAAATGGTCTGGATGAAAGAAAAATCAAGCTTTATTAACTAAAAGAAACTATACCACACGAACACAGTAATTACAGTAAAATTGCTTAAATGGAGGAAGGCAGATGGCAAAAACGAGGGGTAAGTGGCTACAATGTTAATTTAACAATCTTAGCAATACCCCCTTAATTACCACCCCTAACTCCTGACTAGGTTGCCTTGCTGAGGAGTCAGAAACCCTGCTCACCTGTGGTCCAGCGAAGTAAGAGAGAGATAGCTTCTCAGGAGCTATCTTTATACCTGGTGGGCCCTTGCTGTTTTGCTGTCTGCAAAATTCGTGCCCAAAGTTCCAATATACAAGAGAAACGCTGTGATTGGCTGATTCAAAGTGGTTGGAATGGGTTAATGTGTCTGCACTGTGGGGCCGAAATGTTCCCGCCCACATCCGGAGCTCACCTGGGCTAAAACAAAAGGGATCCAACTGCCCTATTGTTCAGCATGATGGGTGATTCAAACCCATCTATTCCTAACTGTTGCATATCAAAGAGTCCTTTCCACAGTTTCAATGTGCCTCATTGTCTGTGAGTGCTTTGAATGGGTTTGGATTTGTTCTGCGGTTAGTCTCAAGTGGGCTAATCTCTTATGTCAATAAACAACATGATTGCTTAGAAGGGAACCTCCCTTTGATTGGCAGATCTTACTCACAGCCGCTGCTAGATCCTCCCACACATACATACTCCAAGCTGCTAGCTGCTCTTTTAAGCCTATTTAGCCATGCTTTCTGATGGCCATTTTCAAACCTCTTTGAAATATTCACAGTTCGAAACTCAGAGGTACCATTTTTAATAAAATGTAATGTCTTAGATCCTGATGTTGCCCAAGTGCTGCTCTGCTCAACGCAGCTTTTCACGATTCTGGGTATGTTTTAAAAACACTGTCCTACCCAGGGGCAATTCAAAACACATGATTCTTCATCCACGATGTAGACCAATATTTTTCAATCTTCAGGGAAAATAGGGGAATTTTGCGAACCCTTACACCCTGGCTTCTTTATATGAAAGATATTGGAGATGGTTATTAGGGATATAATTAATAAACATTTTATACAAAGAGTTGCTTCTCCCAGGTGTAGACATTGTGAGTGTATGTAATTCATACATGCTGACTTATATTATATCAGATCACATTCATATTCCATTTCTTAAAGATTCCTCCCTCAAACTGATAAATGTGTGGAAATGTCTAACTCTGCTAACGCAATGAGCGGCTACAGATGTTTTACTGCAGATGTTTTACTATGTGGATAGTTTCAGTTAAGTAGTTTTTTTTATGGGGATTAAGACTAAAACATAAATACTGTTGAATTTTTGAGACTAAATGAATCATGGACACGATATGGCCTTTGTCCTACACAAGCGAGCAAACCATCACAGACTGTCCATGGAGTCAAGTGTTAGCCAACAGGAAGTAACTGTTCCCACGGTTACAGCGGTGACCAGCTTTCTTTTAGAGTGGGTAATAGTTTTGAACAATTTTAGATATTTTTTAGTACCGCCTACTTTCAGCAAGTACAAATTTGTAGGGCTATGGGGAAAGGGCTAATTGGATAGTTCCTTCAAAGAGCCAGCACAGGCACGATGGGCTGAATGGCCTCCTTCTGTGCAATCTGATTCTATGATATTCAAAGGAGAAGCTGTATTATTTGTAGAGAGTGTCTTTGTTCAACGATTCAGAGCTAATAAGTGCCACCGGAATTGCTGTGTGTGTGGAGGATCTGGGTAGTACGTACCTGATGCACTTCAGATTGAGTAGGGGTCAGGCACAGGGAGCTGAACCAGAGTTGTCAGTGGGAGTCGGGTTAATAAAGGGACTGTGATTAATCCAACACCTTGGGTGCACCTCGGGAGTTTGACCCAAAAATGTGCCCAATGTTGCACTCATTTTGCCGATGTCAAGTTACCACCCAGGTATTCTCCCAAATCTCATTAGAATACGCCCAAACATGGGCGTGAATCAGCGGAAACAATCGGATCCCAAGGAAAGCGGCAAACGCACACCATCTATTTCTTCTTGCAGTATGAAAATTTAAGTTTCAACTCATTCAACCATCGTCCATGCACATCAGGCACAGCGTGTCTAAGAACCTGCGATCGGGGAAGCTTTTCAATTTTTAATGTGACTTGTACTAATGCCATAAAAATCCATTCAAAGAATAGAAAACACAGAGCAAGACTCAGTCAGGATAAATTTTTAAAAAGCACGCTCAAAACATTCTAATTAAAGACCAGAAGAATGACTTTCTTTCCTGCTTTGCCAGAAAATCTGGTCATAATTTGAAGAAACCCCCCCACCATCTCCCCCATTTCTCTCCCTTCCCTCATCTTCCCCTTCCCTCCTCCCCCCTTTCTTCCTCTTCACCCCCTTTCTTCCTCTTCACCCCCTTTCTTCCTCTTCACCCCCTTTCTTCCTCTTCACCCCTTACTCCCTCTTAACCCCTCTGCCCCCTTTCTTCCTCTTCCCCCTCCTCCCCAACCTCCTCCCCCCACCCTCTGCCCCCTTTCTTCCTCTTCCCCATCCCCCCTCCTCCCCAACCTCCACCTCCCCATCACTCGAACAAGCGCAATTGGAAGGTGATCATATTTGAGAGTTGGGCCGTGTCTAATTTGTGGGCAGCCATTCATTCGGATGTAGGGTTTGGTGGATGAAGGTAAAAGACTGAGGAGACTTGGGCGTATTGTAGTTAGACGCATAACTCACTCACGCCCAAAATCCCGCAATCTTGTTTTGTGCCCCGGTTACACGTCTGTCTGGGCGCAAGCACAAAGGAAACTCCCAGCCGCAGCATGTTTAAACAGTAAATATCAACTGTGCTAATGTTTCATCTCAAATGACTCTTTCCACCATCTCAAGAGCTTTCCCTGGGCCCTGCTGTTTATAGTCCTCTGCTCTTCCTCAATGTTAATGAGCCACTCTATCAGTATCCGACCCTATTCATTCTTCCATTGCAGATCCACTCTCTCAGATCCGGCCGCCTCAGTTGCTGCCGCCTTCTGCCCTCTCTCAATGAAATGGTTGAATTCCTTCATCTTGATCTCCTCCATCCTCTTTGATGGGGCAATTAAAATCCTGCTCCATTCAATTCTTCAAAGACACAGTGGTAAGTTTCCATTCCATCTCTCAAATTCTCTCCCACTGCTCTCTGCTGGCAGCACTAAAAAGGAAAGCTGATACTACAAAGTTTTTATCTCTCTTGTAAATCCAACCAGCAGCTTTACTTTTCCTTAGACCGTCTTCATCCATTAACATTTGCAGCTTTGCTATTTCCTCTGATCTTAAATGAAGCTCCTCCATTGTTAAAGCTCTCCAAGAAGTTTGGTTTCCACTTTTACACCAAGAACCTTTTTTATTCCCTTCACCAATTCTTAACTCTACAAAGCCAGAGCCTGTCCAAGCCTGTGATACTGCTCCCGTGTCTGGGGAGGTCCCTCCAACACTCCTGGATCAGATACAAGAAGCACCTCGTCAGTGATAGCTGATCCTTCTCTTACCTCTCGCCTCCAATGTACGTCCCTCCCTCTCCCACAGTAGTCCTTGCCTCTCTCTCTATTTTATCAATGCTACCTTGGTTATTGCTCCCAAACTCCGAACACCGTGCGTTAAATGCTCTCCCACCTCACCCCTGCATTCTTCCTGTGTTGAGTTCAAGACGTATGCCACCATCTTCTGTTTCAGCTCATTCATTCACTGGACCTCAAGACTGTGTGACTGCTTCCCTCCCTCAACCTACCCTTGCAGGCTGATGAACCTCAGTCTTAGTGCCACCTAATCGGCAGCTCTCAATTTATCTTTCCTTCTTTCCGACTTTTTTCAACCCTGGTGACCTCCTGAACTGTGGGCCTCGGGCCATCACAACTGTTTTAAAAATCCAAGCTAGCACGAGGGGGGGGGGAGGAATTGCCGAGGGGGTGGGCTGGGGTGGAAGGGGGAACTCTGGTGGGTGTTGACTGGGAACATAAACTGGTTTAATGCTAAAATGATTCAGCTGCCAAGAGCAGGAAGAGGTTCAACAGCAGTGGCCAATATCTGCAGCTAATACCATCACTGTAATGAAACTCATTGTGTGTTTAACTACTGTGGGACTCCCTGATGCCCAATCCTTGTTGCTAATGTGATTGCTAGCTGGGAGTTAGAGCCAGTCTGTACGAGGAAGATCAGCCATTTTTCACATTTTGCTTTGTGTCTGAAATAATTAAAGACACCATAGTCTGCTCTGCATGAGCAATTATACATACAGGGCCTAATTGTAATATGGGTCATACGGCTTTTGTAGGAGAATTTGCATGCAAGCAAATGAGAATTGCAGCCTGTAATCAGAGAACAAAACCTTTTAATCACTCTTTAGTTAAAGCTTAAATGTGAGAACTGTCAAATTATAAAAATGTTGTAACAACCTATTAAGTGAAACAATAACAGATCGTTTCATGCAACAAAAGATATGAAAAGTAGATTTTTAACCCTTTCCAGCCACTGTTACTTGCCCCGCATCAAGTCGACTTGCAAGTAACGCAATTCACGCCTTCAAAAAGCGCTGGAGGGTCTCTGTGAATGGACGAGTGAGTTTAGCCTGTGAGTCACTGAGCTATTACACCAGGAAGGTCCACGGGTCAATCCCTGCTCTATGCTCAACCTACACTTGGTCACAGCACATCTGGGCTGGAAAAGGGTCCCTCCCTGGGTATGTGTCAGTGTTTGCAGGGGGTCCCTGGGTATGAGTCAGTATTTGCAGGGGGTCCCTGGGTCTGTCAGTATTTGCAGGGGGTCCCTGGGTATGTGTCAGTGTTTGCAGGGGGTCCCTGGGTATGAGTCAGTATTTGCAGGGGGTCCCTGGGTATGTGTCAATATTTGCAGGGGGTCCCTGGGTATGTGTCAATATTTGCAGGGGGTCCCTGGGTATGTGTCAATATTTGCAGGGGGTCCCTGGGTATGTGTCAGTATTTGCAGGAGGTCCCTGGGTATGAGTCAGTATTTGCAGGGGGTCCCTGGGTCTGTCAGTATTTGCAGGGGGTCCCTGGGTATGTGTCAGTATTTGCAGGGGGTCCCTGGGTATGTCAGTATTTGCAGGGGGTCCCTGGGTATGTCAGTATTTGCAGGGGGTCCCTGGGTATGTGTCAGTATTTGCAGGGGGTCCCTGGGTATGTGTCAATATTTGCAGGGGGTCCCTGGGTCTGTCAGTATTTGCAGGGGGTCCCTGGGTATGTGTCAGTATTTGCAGGGGGTCCCTGGGTATGTGTCAGTATTTGCAGGAGGTCCCTGGGTCTGTCAGTATTTGCAGGGGGTCCCTGGGTATGTGTCAGTATTTGCAGGAGGTCCCTGGGTATGTGTCAGTATTTGCAGGAGGTCCCTGGGTATGTGTCAGTATTTGCAGAGGGTCCCTGGGTATGTGTCAGTATTTGCAGGAGGTCCCTGGGTCTGTCAGTATTTGCAGGGGGTCCCTGGGTATGTCAGTATTTGCAGGAGGTCCCTGGGTATGTCAGTATTTGCAGGAGGTCCCTGGGTATGTCAGTATTTGCAGGGGGTCCCTGGGTATGAGTCAGTATTTGCAGGGGGTCCCTGGGTATGTGTCAGTATTTGCAGAGTGTCCCTGGGTATGTGTCAGTATTTGCAGAGGGTCCCTGGGTATGTGTCAGTATTTGCAGGAGGTCCCTGGGTCTGTCAGTATTTGCAGGGGGTCCCTGGGTATGTCAGTATTTGCAGGGGGTCCCTGGGTATGTCAGTATTTGCAGGAGGTCCCTGGGTATGTCAGTATTTGCAGGGGGTCCCTGGGTATGAGTCAGTATTTGCAGGGGGTCCCTGGGTATGTGTCAGTATTTGCAGGGGGTCCCTGGGTATGTGCTAGTATTTGCAGGGGGTCCCTGGGTATGTGTCAGTATTTGCAGGGGGTCCCTGGGTATGTGCCAGTATTTGCAGGGGGTCCCTGGGTATGTGTCAGTATTTGCAGGGGGTCCCTGGGTATGTGCCAGTATTTGCAGGGGGTCCCTGGGTATGTGTCAGTATTTGCAGGGGGTCCCTGGGTATGTGTCAGTATTTGCAGGGGGTCCCTGAGTATGTGTATTTTCAGGTGAAGCAGTTTGAAAATCACCTTGAGTTACTTTCCTCTGACAATCTTCAGCTTATGTAGAATTATGAAAGATTGTATCATTGAATTTTCCACAGACTGGGTGTCACTCGCTGCCTTATCCATATTCTGCAGATGTATCTTTATTCCAACAGAGTGATGTGTTTTCCTTCTCTTTATAATGTCATCCTGTACAGTTTTTCTATATTGACATAGCTTTGTGTTCTAAGGAAAATGAATTTATTAATTTGCTTTATTTACATATGATCCAGTCCATTTAGCATTCCTCATTTGAATGTCCTTCCTAATGGTATCATAAATCACAGCTTCAGTGCCAGGCTCTCATTTCATGGGACTTGTGGTCTGAGCACAGACTCTAACCAATTGTATGAGTTTAACAATTTAGTGATTCCGTTAATATTCAGTATCAAACTGTTCAATTGTTGGAAAGCATTTTACTGAAGAGAGGGAAATGGAGCCATTCCATCTGATCTGAGCAACTTTCTAAAAGGTTAATGAGGCTCGATGCCCCTCGCAGGATCAGTCTCTTCTCTTGCACTGGTGCGGGTGATTGCTCTGATACCCAAGATTAAACGCTCCCTGCTTCATAATGTGAGGTTTTTTTTTTAGTCATTACTTTGATGTAACTGTCATTAACTTTTTATATTAAAGCAAATCCACATCAGGCTGTAACTACTAGTTTTTTTATTTGTTCTCGGGATGTGGGCGTCGCTGACAAGGCCGGCATTTATTGCCCATCCCTAATTGCCCTTGAGAAGGTGGTTCTGAGCCACCTTCTTGAACCACTGCAGTGCGTGTGGTGAAGGTACTCCCACAGTGCTGTCAGGGAGGGAGTTCCAGGATTTTGACCCAGTGACGATGATGGAACTGCGATATTTTTCGGTCGATTTTAAATTTCTCATTCTCTCTCTTGTTCAAATCCCTCCATGGCCTTGCCCCTCCTTTATCTGTAACCTCCTCCATACCTACAACCCACCCAGAACTCTGCGTTCTTCCAACTCTTGCCTTTTGAGCATCCCTGATTTTAATTGCTCCACCATTGGTGGCCGTGCCTTCAGCTGTCTAGACCCTAGGCTCTGGAATTCCCTCCATAAACCTCTGCTTCTCCACCTCTGCTTAGAACCTACCCCTGACCAAGCTTTTGGTCATCTGTCCTAATGTCTCCTCTTTGGCTCTGTCAATCTTTGTCTGATAAAGCTCCTGTGAAGTGCCATAGGACGATTTACTACGTTAAAGGCGCTTTATGAGTGCAAGTTGTTATTATAATGGCCCATTGTACCAATCATTAAGATGGCCTATTACACCAGCGCATTATACCTCTCCCTCTCCTGGCCCATTATACCGTCCCATGAAACCTCCCCTTATGGTCCATTATACCACAAGCTATAATAGCTGTTTCCTGACATAACACCTCAAAGTAAGTCAATATTTGAAGTGTTTTGAGTTTTCTCTGGAAGATGTCGAGGTATTATATAAGTGCCTGTATTTTTTTTGATAGTCACTCTTGTACTAAATGTTGGACAGCTGTAATTGAGTTCATTATCGCTTGCTGTGAACCCACAGCTTTTATATATTAAGTAAACTGCTGAAATATAGTTACTTTAGTTTAATCTTATGTTTCAACTGCACTCCAAATTGGTCACTAAAACTGACTCCATTCTTTCACAGTGTTCAGGCTGTGGTTCAGTGATTGTAGATGGTTTGCTCACCTATATTCATTTAACATTACTATGTTTCCTCTTCAGAAACCATTTCAGATGTTAGCAAGAAATAAATTAAGGAGGAATGTGATTATGTGTTACTGCTTAAAAGTCAGTGAGGCCAGCCTGAACCTAAATGCCACTTTAAAACAATTACCTTCACCACATGTAATCACTGAATTCCATGACCTACTTCTGTCACAGCATGCTCTACAGGTGAGGGGCTTTATGTCTGCATGTTTGTCTGACTGCTACTGATGAGAATCACCTGTTTGAGTAGAGGGATTAATGAAATACAAGAACTTTTAGTAAATTGAAAATGGCATCAAACTGGTAAAGGCGAAAAAGCTATGAATAGAATCTGGAGATTAATTTAAATTGGATCTTTCTTTGTTAATTCAAGAAGAGCGTATTATAGCAATCTCTTGAAAATCTTCAATGATCATTTGTTCTGGTGAGAACATTAAGTGAGAGGGTCTGTCCTCATGGGCAGATTTATAAAACTCCACAGTCTGGAGGTTGCTGATGTTAGGGGATGAGCCTTAAACTGTTTCTCTCGCCATCCTGTTTGCTCTTTTAGCAGAGTTGTCAATCATAAGAAGATAATTATTGACAGATGAAAAAGGCCAAGGTCCATCTGGTTCACCTTCTCCCATCCTGGGAGTCCCACAATAAAACGATAATGGGGTTGTTGACCAATCACAGCGATCAATCTCTATCAGTGAGTCTACAACAGACCCAGACATGAGGTGAGGAAAACCCCCAGTGGTGGAGAGCTTTGGGAACCAGAGGTCCAGAGTCACCAGTTCCTCCCGAGCTCGCTGCACTCACCACACGTCATGTCTCAAATTACTCAGATACTGGATCCCAAAATATTATGTTCTGAAAGATATCTATCTAATTAACATTTGAATGAATCAATACTAACTGCTCCCACCATCTCTCCAGGGAGCCTGTTCCATAGATTGCCCCACTTGCTCACGGAAATATTATTTCTGCAGATTAGTTTCGAATTTACCCCTTTCAAGAGCAGGCCGTGTCCTCTGGTTCGGTTCTTGACCAGGTGAGACAGCTTGTCATGGTCGACATTATCCAGTCTCTTTAGAATCCTAAAACCAGCAATCAATTAAAATAATTGGGTTAATTAGTATAATATTCTTAGAGGGCTTGACAGGGTAGATGCTGAGAGGTTATTTCCCCTAGTTGGAGAGTCTAGAACTAGGGGTCACAGTCTCAGGATAAATGGTCGGCCATTTAGGACTGAGACAGGACTGAGATGAGGAGAAATTTCTTCACTCAGAGGGTTGTGAAGCTTTGGAATTCTCTGCCCCAAAGAGCTGTGGATGCTCAGTCGTTGAGTATATTCAAGGCTGAGATTGATAGATTTATGGGCACTTCTTCTCCTTCTTTCGTATGGTAGTATCAAATCAAATGTCAATATCTAAGTTGGATACCCAGGCCAAAGCTTCCAGTGTAACAGTGTGAATATCTTGTAGGCTGCCTGCAAATTTCCTCTGAGGGCAGTGCTCAATGATGTGCTTCAGGGTCTGATTAAGGGCTCCACAGTTGCATGATGGGGATGCTTTAATCTTCCATCTATGGAGAAGGTGGCACCATCTACCATGACCAGTTCTGAGGCGGTTGATGGTTGTCCACTGTTTGCGAGGAAGGTTTGATCCTTCAGGTTGTACTGTGGGGCCCTCTATAAGGAATCCATTCCGTATGTCGCAGTTCTTCCAAGCATTTCGCCATCGGTCATCAAGGCTGAGGGGAGATTGCTGAAGGGCTTCGGTGACAGTCCAAAATGGCCTTCTAGATTTGAGACAGGTTGGTGGCAGGTTGTTCAAGTCCACCTGGATCGGCATGTCTTTGCTGGTGTAGTGGTTGTATTCTCTGGAGACTGCATATTCGCGGCGTAGGTGTGGTGGTGCGATGTTTGCAAGCATGAGCAGCATACCGGTGATAATTCTCATGGTAGAATTCAGCTGGACATCAACGGATTTGACATGGACTTGATAGCCATGCCGGAGAACAGTACTCCGTTGTAGAGTACACCAGGGCAAGTGCTGCCGTATGGAGGGTTTGAGCATCTGCGCCCCACGTGGATCTGGCGAGTTTCTGGATCAAGTTGACCCTACTTTTTAGTTTCTTCCCAAGGTTCTGGAGATGTTGTCTATATGACAGGGTACAATTAAGCTAAATAGGAGGGGTTTCTGGCCTGGTTTAACTCTGCACAGCAAAAGGAGACTTTCAAAGCTTTTGGGCTCTAGAAGAATCGAGGGATATGGGGACAGGGCAGAAAAGTGGAGTTAAGGCACAAGATCAGCCGTGATCTTATTGAATGGCGGAGCAGGCTCAAAGTGCCTAATTATCCCTGCCCCCATTTTTCATGCAGTATGATTTTTGCCATTCCCATTTGCAACATTTTATCTTTCCTGCCTCTTACAAAAGTACAGGATGTTCTTTCTATTTCTTCCTCCCCTCCTAAACCCCCCCCCCCCTGTCTCTGCACCTGCTTAATATCTGTTACATCTCCAGCTTTTTCCAGTTCTGATGAAGGGTCCCAGACCTGAAACGTTAACTCTGTTTCTCTCCACGGATGCTGCCTGGCCTGCTGAGTATTTCCAGCATTTTCTGTTGTTATGTCTAATTCTTATGTTCTTCTGTTCCTTAACGCTTGTGTTGATGTAGTGGACAGTGAAATGTTGTAGAAACACATTAAATGTTCACAAACTAATCTGGCCAATAATAATTTCTGTCCTTAAGTTTACACTTTTGGCCAAGTCTAGTTTGCCAGATCAGGCTAGGGATGTTGGTGCTGGGGAACGAAACACTGGTTACACTTCTGTCATCTGTTGTCATTCTCAAGCGGCCCAGGTGCACTCTGACACTGCATGTTATGGAGGAAAGCTCCTTATGTCCCAGGATTGTACCCAATCCCCAGACACAGTACACAGTGCTCCCATAATGTAATAAAGGAAGGAATCACTGTAATACAGAGAAATTATATTGGGTCAAAAGATTAGGATAATGAAACAGTTTGGGTGGAGATAAGGAATAATAAGGGGAAAAAAACACTAGTGGGCGTAGTCTATAGGCCTCCGAACAGTCGCAACTCGGTTGGACGGAGTATCAATCAGGAAATAGTTGAGGCTTGTAATAAGGGAACATCTATAATTATGGGGGATTTTAACTATCATATTAATTGGACAAATCAAATTGGGCAGGGCTGCCTTGAGGACGAGTTCATTGAGTGTATTAGGGATGGGTTTCTTGAGCAGTATGTAACTGAACCGACCAGAGGGCAAGCAACCTTAGATCTGGTCCTGTGTAACGAGACAGGATTAATTAAAAATGTCCTAGTAAAGGATCCCCTTGGAATGAGCGACCATAACATGGTTGAATTCCATATTCAATTAGAGGGTGAGAAGGTTGGATCTCAAACAAGCGTGCTAAGCTTGAATAAAGGAGACTATGAAGGTATGAGAGCGGAATTGAGTAGAGTGGATTGGGAAAATAGATTAAAGGGTAAGACGATACATGATCAGTGGTGTACATTTAAGGAGTTATTTTACAACTTCCAAAAAAAGTATATTTCACTGAGGGGAAAAAAAGGGTGTAAAAGAAAAGACAGCCATCCGTGGCTAAGTAAAGAAATTAAGGATAGTATTCGACTAAAAACAAGGGCATATAAGGTAGCCAAATCTAGTGGGAGGATAGAGGATTGGGAAAACTTTAAAAGACAGCAAAAAATAACAAAAAGATTGATTAAGAAAGGGAAGATAGATTATGAAAGTAAATTAGCAAAAAATATAAAAACAGATAGTAAGAGTTTTTATAGTTATATAAAAAGAAAAAGGGTGGCTAAAGTATATGTTGGTCCCTTAGAGGATGAGACCGGGAAATTAATGGTGGGAAATATGGAGATGGCAAAAACACTGAATGAATATTTTGTATCAGTCTTTACAGTAGAGGACACCAAGAATATCCCAACACTGGACAAGCAGGGGGCTATAGGGGGGGAGGAGATAAACACGATCAAAATCACTAAGGAAGTGGTACTCGGTAAAATAATGGGACTCAAGGCGGATAAATCGCCTGGACCTGATGGCTTACATCCAAGGGTCTTGAGGGAAGTGGCGGTAGGGATTGTGGATGCATTGGTAATAATCTTCCAAAACTCCCTGGACTCAGCAAAGGTCCCAGCAGACTGGAAAACTGCTAATGTAACACCCTTATTTAAAAAGGGCAGTAGACAGAAGGCTGGAAACTATAGACCGGTTAGCCTAACATCTGTGGTAGGTAAAATTTTGGAGTCCATTATTAAGGAGACAGTAACAGGACATTTGGGTAATCATAATTTAATAAGACAAAGTCAGCATGGTTTTATGAAGGGGAAGTCATGTTTGACAAATTTGCTGGAGTTCTTTGAGGAAGTAACATATAGGGTGGATAAAGGTGAACCAGTGGACGTAGTGTATTTAGACTTCCAAAAGGCATTTGACAAGGTGCCACACAAAAGATTATTGCTTAAGATAAAAAATCACGGGATTGGGGGTAATATCCTGGCATGGATAGAGGATTGGCTATCTAACAGAAGGCAGAGAGTTGGGATAAACGGTTCATTCTCAGACTGGCAATCAGTAACCAGTGGTGTTCCGCAGGGGTCAGTGCTGGGTCCCCCAACTCTTTACAATCTATATTAACGATTTGGAGGAGGGGACCGAGTGTAACATATCAAAGTTTGCAGATGATACTAAGATGGGAGGGAAAGTAGTGAGTGAGGAGGACATAAAAAACCTGCAAGGGGACATAGACAGGCTGAGTAAGTGGGCAGGGATTTGGCAGATGGAATACAATACTGGAAAGTGTGAGGTTATGCACTTTGGCAGGAAAAATCGTAGAGCAAGTTATTATCTTAATGGCAAGAAACTGGAAAGTACTGAAGTACAAAGGGATCTGGGGGTCCTGGTGCACGAAACTCAAAAGGTTAGTATGCAGGTGCAGCAAGTGATTAAGAAGGCCAATGGAATGTTGGATTTCATTGCTAGGGGGATAGAATATAAAAATAGGGAGGTATTGCTTCAGTTGTACAAGGTATTGGTGAGACTGCACCTGGAATACTGCATACAGTTTTGGTGTCCATACTTAAGAAAAGACATACTTGCTCTCGAGTCAGTACAAAGAAGGTTCACTCGGTTAATCCTGGGGATGAGGGGATGGACATATGAGGAGAGGTTGAGTAGATTGGGACTCTACTCATTGGAGTTCAGAAGAATGAGAGGCGATCTTATTGAAACATATAAGATTGTGAAGGGGTTGGATCGGGTGGATGCGGGGAGGATGTTCCCGATGATGGGTGAAACTAGAACTAGGGGGCATAGTCTTAGAATAAGGGGCTGCTCTTTCAAAACTGAGATGAGGAGGAACTACTTCACTCAGAGGGTGGTAGGTCCATGGAATATGCTGCCCCAAAAAGCTGTCGAAGCTACATCATTACATAAATTTAAAACAGAAATAGACAGTTTCCTGGAAGAAAAGGGAATTAAGGATTACGGGGAGCGGGCCGGAATTTGGACATGAGTCTACGTCCGGATCGGTCATGGCCCTGTGGGTAGCGGAGTGGGCCCAGGGGCCGTGTAGCCTGATCCTGCTCCTGTTTCGTGTGTCTAATTCTGTTAGATTCAGGAGATGGTCCTGTCATAGTGGATTGGCGGTTAGGATCAGATCAGCCATGATCTTATTGAATGGCGGAGCAGGCTCGAGGGGCCAATTGGCCTACTCCTGCTCCTAGTTCTTATGTTCCATTTCCCACACCAGCTGTACTATTGGGGTGAAATTGCATTGCACGATGTTAGTGTACTGATGCTAAATGCATCCCTTGCTTTTCTCACTATTTTAATGGAGGTGTTAACCCACTCAGTTTAAACAGGTTAAAGCTCTTTATTAAAATAGCAGACTAAGGAACTCTGTGCGTACACCAATGTCGTACAGTGCAATTTCACCCTGTAAGTTGAGGATCGTAGACCAGAGGCTGAGAGAGAAGACACCAGAGACCGAGGCTGGATTCCGACCCAGATCCAGGAGATAAATGGAGAGCGTATTAACTCCGCACACCTTTCAGTAACTGTCTTCAGTCAGTTTAAACTCTGTGAACGAGTGGAATTGTAGATTACTCAGCACTGCTGGTCCATGCTTCAGTTGCTGTGACTTAGAGAGAGGATGGAGTTTGATGTTTCAGGGTAAGCATGCACTCTGTGATCAGCTTTGTAAAGTCCGCGCCTCAATAATACACGGACTTCGGGAGAACAGTTTAACAGGTACTTTACTGAACAAGAGGCAGCTTGAAACTGAAACTACAGAAGCCTGCTAGGGCCTTTTATACAGGGGTGGTCACTGCCGGTACTGCAGCCTAAGACCAGTTATTCCCTTAAAGGTACATACACAACAATTCCTCCCCTTTTAGATAAACAGTACATAACATTCATTTAACAACTAAATAATAACTAATTACAATTACAATTTTCTCAGTAATATATACATCGACTGAAATAGTCATTTATAAGTTCAGTCTTTGAGGAGGCTTCCTGATCCAGACTGGATAGCGCCTTTCTCGAGTATCCTGTTCTGGCGGTGGAGTCAATTCTGGCTCATTGTCATTGGTTGGTTCGTCAGCTTCCAATACCCCTGCTTCTGAAGTAGACGCAATCTGTACTTCGGGCTCATTACCAGGTGCACATGCTTGTGGTACAGGTTTGGCTTGATCCTGTGAATCTAGAATCTGGTCAGCATGGCGTCTCACGATGCTCTCTCCAACATCCACTGTGTACATTAGTGGTCCCTGCTGTGTGCATATTGTGCCTGGCTGCCATTTTTCTGTTCGGTAGTCGCGGGCCAAGACTGGTTGCCCTATCTTGAAGCTCCTGGTTGGCTTCTCATTTATGTGCTGGAACTGCTTATCCTCAATATCTCGTCTTGTGTTTGGTTTGAGCAAATCCAAGCGACATCTTAGTCTCCGGTTGAAAAACAGTACGGCTGGAGTTTGGTTGGGTACTGCATGTGTCGCATTCCGGTAAGCAAACAGGAAGTTATCCACCTTGTGTTGCAGTGGTATGTCGTCATTATACATTGCCTTTATGGCCTTTTTAAAGGTCTGAACAAACCTCTCAGCCAATCCATTTGTGGCTGGATGATATGGGGCAGATGTGTAATGTTTCACCCCATTATTCTTCAGGAACCTCCGGAAATCCTCAGACACAAACTGTGGGCCATTGTTGGAACAGATCTGTTCTGGCAACCCATTCCTGGCGAAGATGGTCCTTAGGACTGCAATAGTTTTCTTCGTGGTGGTGGAGGACATTTTAATGACCTCTGGCCATTTCGAATGGGCGTCCACAGCAATTAGAAACATTGAGTCCATAAATGGACCAGCGAAATCAATGTGTACCCGTTGCCATGGAGATGAGGGCCACTCCCATGGATGTAGCGGGGCCTGTGGTGGAGCGTTTTGGACCTTCTGGCATCCTGTGCATCTCTTGGTCATATCCTCGATTTCTTTATTGATTCCCGGCCACCACACAAACGCCCTGGCTAGGCTCTTCATTTTTACCCCTCCCAGATGACCCTCGTGAAGCTCATTGAGTACTCTATCTCTCAACTTGGGTGGAATTACCACTCGGGATCCACACATCAAGGTTCCCCGGCACACTGACAGCTGTTCCCTCCTTGGCGAGAATGCTGGCAACAGTGAATCGCCATATGCTGGCTATCCCTTCACCGTCAAATCATAGACCCGAGAGAGTGTCAGGTCATTTCGGGTTTCCTTCTCAATACTTGCGTTTGTAACAGGCAAACATTCGACTATGGTCGCATGGAATATCTCCACAGGGTTCACTGCAGGTGCTTCTTCCGCCGTAGGCAATGGTAGGCGCAACAGCTCATCAGCGTTTCCATGTTGTTTCGTACCTTTGTACTCTATGTCATACTGATGTGCCCCTAGAAAAAGTGACCATCTTTGCAGCCGTTGCGCCGTCATCACCGGAACGCCCTTCTTTGGGTTAAAAATTGAGACCAGGAGTTGATGATCAGTCAGTAGGGTGAATTTCTGCCCGTGCAGATAGTGATTGAACTTCTTCACCCCCCACACCAGGCTGAGGGCCTCCCTGTCAATCTGGGCGTAGTTACGCTCGGCTGAGGTTAGCGAGCGCGATGCAAAGGCTATTGGCCTCTCTGAACCGTCACGGAATTTGTGTGACAGCACCGCTCCAATGCCGTAAGGTGACGCATCACATGCCAACCGAATCGGTAGTGTTGGGTTGTAGTGGGCCAATACTTCTTTTGAAGTGATTTGGCATTTACATTCCTGAAGGGCACGCTTACACTCACCACTCCATTTCCATGTTACACCAGTTTGAAGGAGGGCGTTCAGTGGGTGCAGAATTGTAGATAAATTCGGCAAGAACTTATGGTAGTAGTTCACCAACCCGAGGAACGACCTCAGTTGCGACACATTTTCTGGTGCTGGAGCCTTGACTACAGCCTCAATCTTGTCCGGCGACTTATGCAACCCTTCCTCATCAATCATGTGGCCACAATACAAGATTTGTCTCCTGAAGAACTCGCATTTGAGACGGTTGGCTCGTAGCCCATATTCCTGCAATCTCATGAGCACCTGTTCCAGGTTGGCAAGATGTTCATTGTCATTTTCGCCCATAACCAGGATGTCATCCAAATAACACTGGGTCCCCGGGATCCCTTGCAGGACTTGTTCCATTGCCCTCTGCCACATAGCCGGGGCTGATGCTACCCCAAATACCAGTCGATTGTACTGGTAAAGGCCTTTGTGAGTGTTTATCGTGAGGTATTTCCTAGATGCTTCTTCCACCTCCATTTGTAGAGACGCTTGAGCCAGGTCAATCTTTGTAAAACGTTTCCCTCCAGATAGTGAGGCGAAAATATCTTCTAACCGCGGAAGCGGATACTGTACTGTGTGCAGGACTGGGTTCACAGTCACCTTGAAGTCCCCACAGATGCGAACCTTCCTTGGCTCCCCAGGCGTGCTGCTCAATGCTTTCTTCATTACAGGAACAATGGGTGTGGCTCACTCGCTCCAGTCCACCTTAGACAGCACCCCCGAATGCTCCAGACTCTCCAGTTCAGCTTCCACAGCTGGGCGTATCGCGTATGGCACCGGTCTGGCCTTGAAAAATTTTGGGGCCGCGTTATCCTCAATCTTTATGGTTGCCTTTACTCCTTTTAGAGTCCCAAGTCCTTGTTGGAACACCTCTTCCGGGTCAGATAGAATTTGTGACAGACGTCCAGGTGCGACGTCATCATCTTTTTTGTCAGTCACAGTTAGTGCCAGAATGGAATGCCAATCCAATTGTAGTCTTCGGATCCATTCCCGTCCCAATAATGGTGGTCCTCCATCTCGTAGTATATACATGTATAGTTTCTGTGTTTCCTTTCCGTTATATTCAACTGGCACCCTTATTTTTCCTCTGGGGTAGACCTTTTGCCCCGTGTATGTCTTCAATACAATGGACGTGTCCTTTTAAGGGTATGTGTGAGAATAGCCGTTCATAGTCTCGTCGATTCATGACAGTTAGGGCTGATCCTGTGTCCAATTCCATCTTCATTGGGGACCCTGCTATCATGAGGGTGACCCAAATGGTTCGGTGATCTTCTTTTGCGATCACGTTGTGTAACTTTAAACAACTTAGTCGCCTGCTCCTGGAGTCCTCATCACTCTCCTGATCTTCTGAACTACTATCTGTCAGTTTCTTTACTTTCCTGTACTGTTCCTTAGTAGTTCTTGTCGTGCTGGTCTTCTTTCCCGGCCTGCAGACTCTTGCTATATGTCCCATTTTCCCGCATTGCCTGCATATTTTGTCTTTAAACCAGCAGTCCTTCTGCTCATGGGTTGTTCTTCCGCAGCTCCCCGTGCTGCTGCTTCGTAGGATACTGCCACGCTGAAAGCCTGTTCTAGCGTCAGGTCCTTTTTTGAAAGTAGTCGTTTCTGGGTTCCTTCACTCTGGAGCCCGCAGACAAACTTATCCCGTAAGCTGTCTGCCAGTCCTGCTCCGAACTGGCAGTGCTTCGATAACTTGCGTAGTTCCGTAAGATAGTCAGCATTGCTCTCATCTTTGTGCTGATTTCTTTTATGGAACTTGAATCTTTCTGCTATCAGCAGTGGTGTAGGGCTTAGGTGTTCCTGTAAGATATGAACAATCTCCTCAAAACTTTTCTCCATTGGTTTAGCTGGGGTACTTAAATTCCGCAATAGGCCGTACGTATTCGCACCCATCAGATTTAATAATACCGACGCCCTCTTTCCATCGGCCACCTCATTTGCCTTGCAGTACACTTTGATTCTTTCTACATACGTGGTCCAGTCTTCAACCTCGTTATCGAAAGCAGTGATACTGCCACTTTTCGGCATCTTGGGCGATTTAAAATGGCGCCTCCCGCGCTTTTGCTTCTTCCCCAACGGAATAAAATGGTGCCTCCCGCGCTTTTGCTTCTTCCCCTTACTGCCACGCTGCTCCTAGCGTTCTACGGGGTAATGGCGGCGACCTGCAGCTTCGGCGCGTCTCGCTTTCCTTCCCCCCCCCCCCCCCCCCGTTTAGTTTCTCTCCGCTGTCCTGTTCTCGAGCACCGACTGCGCCCTGTGCGCTCCACCCTCTCTCTCTCGTTTTCTTTTCCCAGCAACGCTGCGCGGCCCGATTTGTAGAGCCGCTCGATCGAGCTTGAGCCCGCCGCAGTCCGTAAGGGCCCGCGCGCTACCTGCTACCAGCACGATTCGCTGGAACCACAGTCTCTCCCGCAATTCTCCAAACACCGATGGATTCTTTGGGCGGTTGCCCTCGGTCGACGCCCGTTGCTCAGACTACGACCTTCCAGGACCTTCCTTTCAGGCGAGATCCCCGTGAGATGATGCCACACTGCAGGTGAGTTCGAACTTACTCGTCGCCACTGTAAAGTCCGCGCCTCAATAATACACGGACTTCGGGAGAACAGTTTAACAGGTACTTTACTGAACAAGAGGCAGCTTGAAACTGAAACTACAGAAGCCTGCTAGGGCCTTTTATACAGGGGTGGTCACTGCCGGTACTGCAGCCTAAGACCAGTTATTCCCTTAAAGGTACATACACAACAAGCTTCTGTGTGGTTATGCTGAGACCTGACTAACTGAAGCTGCCTGCTTTATACCAGGGCAATTGCACAATGCTATTGGATTTCTCCAAATATGATACATGTCACGTGTGATGAGTTAGATACATTTCTTAAGGCTAAAGGGATCAAGGGATATGGGGAGAAGGCAGGGACCGGGTACTGAATTTGGATGATCAGCCATGATCTCATTGAATGGCGGCGCAGGCTCGAGGGGCCGAATGGCCTACTCCTGCTCCTATCTTCTATGTATCTATGTTTGTGCGAACTGATTATTGTTTGGTTTGATTGCAAACAGACCCGATAGGGAGTGTGATACAGGTGAGACAGACAGAATGCAGTGAAATGGAGCCAAGAATCCAGCCACTGCCTGTAGTGAAGGGGGATCAGAGGTAGGGGAACCTCAGTCCGAGAGTGACTCACAGGCATAATTTGTGGAATACATGTAACAGGTAGAGGTCAGAGTTCAAGGCCTGTACAACCTCATACCAATATAAAGACACAAAAGACAGTAACTGGTCTTATAACTGATACATGGAATAACAGCCAACCTAAGTCATGTTTACTGGAGGGGGAATAGAAACAACATCATTACCTTTACATGGTGAGGACAGTGAACCCCAGTGACCCTTTCAGGTCATGGACGATCGCAGTGAGCTTTCCAAATCACCATGGAATTGGTGGGGGTGGGGAAGGGGGTGGAGGATGGAAGGGGCCGGGGAGGTGGGAGGTGGGAGGAGGATGGAATTGTTGCGGGGTGGGGGTGAGAGGGGGTTGGAGGATGAAAGTGACGGGAGACTGAGGAAGGGAAGCCAAACTACATGGGTGACAGGAAGAGACGAGTGGAGATGAGACCCTCAGACCACACCTCTTGTCCTCCTAATAACTGGTTAACAACTAAAGGTCAGAGTGAGCAGCCTTTTTATCTTGATTAGGTTAACGCTTCCTTTACATGCTCATTACTGGGGCCTCCAGGCTTTGTAGTAACTGTGGCCAACAGGTACATTGCTGCCAAGTCTCAGCAATACTTGCAGATACAATGGATGGGCAGGAGATAGTTGTCCCACTCATTCTCTCTCCTCCCATCACACCATGGCAGAGGCTGGAAACTGGGCAGCTGATTGGATTGCCCAGTCTCAGGATCCAGCCTGCTCTGCAACTCTTTATGCCATGCCTCTCCTGGTTGGGCAACAGTGCATTTCTGTAGGTGGGTGTGTGTAGCAAGCTATGAGGCACATGACCAAGCTTAGAGAGTAAGAATCCCAATCAAAAACACTCAACTGTACTTTTATAACAAAAACGTCACCATCATGAACATGCTGACTCTTCCTGCAGTTGTACGTTAAGGCTGTCGAGTTTGTTAATGAGTGCTTGGAGAAATACATTTTTTTCTGATACACAAAGCGAGCCAAAGGAAGTGCGGACTCTCCACCAGGTAACGCTCCATTGATTAGGAGATAGAGAAAACTCCTCGTCACAGCTCCAAGCTCTACAAATCTTAGGTGTGAGATTTTCAATCATGGGTCGTACACTTCGGGATTATGTCCTAATGTGGAAGATCTCAATCTCAAGTACAAGTCTTCTCCTGAATAGTGGAGAGTTGGTAATCCAATAAATACCTAGGGTTTGCCTAATAACAGTGAGCAACACAGTCACGTGAAGTTATGTGTAGCCAATATATGAAAATTCACTGTGGGAGTATCTTGTGAAGGATAGTGGCGGTGTTGGCGATGAAAATGGATCTGAGTAGGTTCTCAGTGTGGGAGTGTCTACTGAAGGGACATAGCCAGTGACCATTGAAAATAAATCCCATAGATTAGCACCAAGAGTTCTGCTCTAAATGACGTGCAGTATCTTTATATGATGCGAGCGCCAATAAATGTAGAAGCACTGGCTGGGACTGATGACACAACAGGTCAGCAATAGAACATTGTCCCTTCCCCCCTGGGAATTTGAGTTCAAATGCAATATGAACAGTTTGAGCAAGGTCGTCTCTTTCAGCTGGAGGGTTGGGTGTTGCAGTACATAAGAACATAAGAAATCGGAGCAGGAGTAGGCCCTTCGAGCCTGCTCCACCATTCAATGAGATCATGGCTGATCTTCTGCCTCAACTCCATTCACCGGCCCTATCGCCATATCCCTTGATGCCCTTACCAGTCAAAAATCTATCGACTTCTGTTTTGAATATACCCAATGACTGAACCTCCACAGCCCTCTGGGGTATATCAGAACATTGTCCTAGATTCAAATCTAGTTCAATTAGGCTGAAGGTGTTGTCTCCCTGATGGTTTAAGGGTCACAAAATGAAATAAGTGTGACAAAGTATCAGTGCAGTTGTAGTGGATAGAATCAATAACACTGAAATACTAGAATAAGGGTGATTACAGCAATGAGAGTAAATGAAGCCACAGTGAAGGTTCCGGATGCTCATCTGTCAGCTGGCTCACCGTAGCACATTTCCCTCTGAGGCAGAAGGTTGAAGGTTCAAATCCCACTCCAGGACTTGAGCACCTCATTCAACTGGCTCTCCAGTGCAGTGTTGAGGGAGTGCTGCATTGTTGTTGATGTTGTTAAGCCAATGTTTGCCTGTTCAGGTGGAATATCCAGTAGCATTTTTTTGAAGATAAGCAGGGGATCCCTCCAGTGTCCTGGCCAACATTCCTCCCTCAACTATCCACAGCTTGGCTGGTCATTCAACCCATTGCTTTGGTGGGATCTTACTATGTGTAAGACACTGCCATGTTTGCCTAACAGCAATTACTGCTCTTCAAAGTAATTCATTGTATGTGAGGCCCTTTGACACATTTCTCACTATAAAAATGTTGATGTTGGGGGGAACATCAGGCACGGTGCCTGAGCTTTGCTTGCCACTTCCAGTGAGTGTAACACAACAAAAAGTCCATTCTCCTTCCGCCAGCTTCTCCCTTTCAGAGTGCCAGACCTGGCACACCAACACAAGAACCCAATGCACCTCACCCAGAGCAAGCCCCTGCTCCGATATAATGTCATTTTGGATCAAAGTTTCCTGCAGTGATTAAAGCTGAGTGAAAAATGGATGATTTGTTTGAACGTTCCAGCCTCCATCTGTCCTGTGTGTCTGCATTCCTGTACGTGCAAAGACAGTGATGTCGACAGCTCGGATGAGTGGCAGCCAGTGTGAGTGAGAAGTACCATTGAAGGCATTATGCTGACTGCCAAGAGCAGAGCCCTCTCCAAACTGGCTGGCACCGCACCGCACAAGAACATCTCCAATCATTCTACTGCCGCCAGAGATAAAGACGAGAACAGAAACTGTTACCACACAGATTAACATGGCTGTGCTTTTGTGGATTCTATCTTTCTTACATTGTTCAGGCTGGGCGTGTGTGAGAGAGAGAGCATTACAGTATGTGATTGAGAATGGAACCTGCTTTTCATGATTGGAAGATCTGAAGAACATAGGTTTGTAGCAAATTTCTGCCTCTTCCCAAGTCTTTCAGCTTAATTTAGTGCCAGTAGTAATTAGGATTTGTCAGAGTTCTGGCAAGGTTGTGCTGAAAAAATGTAACGCATGTAATTTAAAATAATGGATCTCATGGCACTACTCCGAGGCAACCTGGCACACGGGGAAGCGGTTGCGATATTTACCTGCTAACGTGGACCATTCCTTTAAGGACAGTACTTGGAAAAACTCTATTGGAATCCTGGCACATTAATTGTAAGTGCTCATAAATTGGTGAGGTCATTTGGCGGTCAGTAAGTTGCTTGTAAATTACATATTCTAGCTCCGAGGAACTTGGGAAGCAATGTCTATCTTTCTTCCACATGCATCAATATTGGTTTTATATCTGGAGCGTGACAGACATGTTATATTTATATATAAAAACATATTAGTGGGTCTCGTGTAGCATTGCTCATTATCCAGGTGATACAATGTTTTATAGGAGAGAACAGTATGATGTCATGGACAATGTATTAAATTGCTGCTTAGGTGAAGCTATCGGCGTACCATGGCTGCAGTGTGTACCATCTACAAGATGCACTGCAGCAACTCGCCAAGGCTTCTTCGGCAGCACCTTCCAAACCTGTGATCTCTACCACCTAGAAGGACAAGGGCAGCAGGCGCATGGGAACACCACCACCTCCAAGTTCCCCTCCAAGTCACACACCATCCTGACTTGGAAGTATATCGCCGATCCTTCATAGTCACTGGGTCAAAATCCTGGAACTCCCTCCCTAACAGCACTGTGGGAGTACCTTCACCACACGGACTGCAGCGATTCAAGAAGGCGGCTCACCACCATCTTCTCAAGGGCAATTAGGGATGGACAATAAATGCTGGCCTTGCCAGCGATGCCCACATCCAGTCAATGAATTTTTAAAAAGCTGTGTTGCTTTAAGGCTAGTAGGAAGTGACCAAAAGATATGGAAAGTGAAAGAAACCGTGTGTTTGAAAGAAATATAAATTTGGCTGCAGAGCTCAGGTGGAAGGTTATCAGGAGGCTATAACCATAGAGCATGAGGGAGGGAGAGCAAGAAACGACAAGATAAAGCAAAAAAGGAAGAAAATCGAATCGTGAAAACGAATAGCTGGAGTATAAATAATAATAAAGGATCTCGCTGGGTAATTGGATGTGACTGTGTGTGCAGATCATGGGGATAATGGTCTGGTATACACAAGACAGTGCCACTGCTTAAAAAATAATGGAACTCATGGAAATATAGAAGGAAAGCAATAGATCTCGGGAATAAAACCCACTGCAGACCTGTAACAATAAGAATTCCTTTCACTACTGCAGGAATAAACGGCCGTCACAGAGAAGGGCAGATCATGACGAAAGATGCAAACAGGCTTCACACAGCGTATGAACACACAATAGTTAATATTCTGAATGATTGCTTCCTCCCAGTATTCACAAGAGAAGACATGAGCAACCTGATCTGCCCACACACACAACTCCAGCAAAATTAATGATTTTCATATCAATGAGACAGAAGACCTACTATAGGGCTCAAAACAAATAAATTCCCAGGGAGAGCTGGCATTTATCCCAAAGTATGAAGAGACTAGGGAGGAGATTTGTGAAGCACTGACAATTATTATGAAGGAGTCACCGGACACTGGGATTATAAAGACCTTGTCGTGGTGTTCATTTTCAGAAAAGGCAATGAACCAGACACTGGCAACTACAGACCCATTAGTCTTAATTGATCTATTTTATGTGGAATTGAAGTATCAGGAGTCGCCAATGAAGATTAACTGTACAACAATGACCTAGCAAACAGCAGTCAACATGGATTCATAAGGGGAAGAGAAAGTGACAATTCGAGTGGACTGTGGAAAGCCCCACATATTGTACCTAGACTTCCAGAAGACATTTGACAGAGTTCCACATGAAAGGCTATTAGTTCAGCTCAAAGCTCTGGGATTTCGGTTAAATTTTAGGAATGGATTAAAATTGGTTGAAGGGTGGAAAACAAGAAGTATTTTAGAGGAGTGATGTCAGAGTGGGAGTAAATAGAAGAAATAGGTTGAAATATAAGGGTGTGATATTGGTGCACTGGGTTAAGTCAGATGGAAATGCTTAAGGACTGGTGTAAATTTTACTGGAATAGTAATGTGCTCATGACATTTCATCATTGCGGGTTTGCTGATTTGCATAATTATTGAGCGTTCTGGCTGTAGATTTGGGCATGTGCAGGGAGTTCACTAATCATGGGAAGAGAAGGTTGTGTGTTGGTGAAATTTAAAGGGATCTGGACAATTAAAGGGAAGTGGGAGGATAAAGGACATAAATTCTTACAACCTATGGAAAGGCTCAAAAGGCATCTCAATCAATTGGCAGTCTTTGCCAAGGGGGAACGTGGTAGGTTCAAATCCCACTCCAGAAACTGGACCATATAATCTAGGCTGACACTCCCAGTGCAGTACTGAGGGAGTGTTGCACTGTCAGAGGTGCAATCTTTCGGATGAGGTGTTAAACCAAGGCCTTGTCTGCTCTGTCAGGTGAACGTATAAGATCCCGTGGCACTATTTCGAACAAGGGTGGGGGAGTGATCCCCGGTGTCCTGGCCATTATTTATCCCTCAATTAACATCACTAAAAACAGATTCTCTGGTCATTATCACGTTGCTGTTTATGGGAGCTTGCTGTGTACAAATTGGCTGTCGCGTTGCCCACATTACAACAGTGACTATGCTTCAAAAGTACTTCATTGGCTCTAAAGCATAGACATAGAAGATAGGAGCAGGAGTAGGCCATTCGGCCCCTCGAGCCTGCTCTGCTATTAAATGCGATCATGGCTGATCATCCAAATTCAGTACCCGGTGTAATGATATCAGCAAATAGTGATGGTATTTGCCTGTTTGATTATTTATGCCTTACCAGCATATTTGCCTGATTGATTATTTATGCCTGACCAGCAGAGGGCATGTGAGAGACAAGCAGTTTAGTTTTAGTTTCGTTTTAGATGGATCTCTAAGATGGTGTCTCCTGTAATGCTGTTAACTGAGTTGAACAAACATTAGATAAAAAGACATCTCTTTCATGAATGTGTCGTCATTGAACCCACATACAAATCAATACACCTGGTCCCTGCTTTCTCCCCATATCCCTTGATCCCCTTAGCCTTAAGAAATATATCTAACTCCTTCTTGAATATATTTAATGAATTGGCCTCAACTGCCTTCTGTGGTAGAGAATTCCACAGGTTCACCACTCTCTGGGTGAAGAAATTCCTCCTCATCTCAGTCCTAAATGGCTTACCCCTTATCCTTAGACTGTGACCCCCTGGTTCTGGACTCCCCCGCCATCGGGAACAGCCTTTCTGCATCTAGTCTGTCTAGTCCTGTTAGAATTTTATAAGTTTCAATGAGATCCCCTCTCATTCTTCTAAACTCTAGCGAATATAAGTCTAATCGACCCAATCTCTCTTCATACGTCATTCCTGCCATCCTAGGTATCAGTCTGGTGAATCTTCGCTGCACTCCCTCCATGGCAAGAACATCCTTCCTCAGATAAGGCGACCAAAACTGCACACAATACTCAAGGTGTGGTCTCACCAAGGCCCTGTACAACTGCAGCAAGACATCCTTGCTCCTGTACTTGAATCCTCTCGCTATGAAGGCCAGCATACCATTTGCCTTCTTAACCGCGTGCTGCACCTGCATGCTTACCTTCAGCGACTTGTGCACAAGGACACCCAGGTCTCGTTGCACTTCTCCTTCTCCCAGTCTATTGCCATTCAGATAATAATCTGCCTTCCTGTTTTTGCCACCAAAGTGGATAACCTCACATTTATCCACATTATACTGCATCTGCCATGCATCTGCCCAATTGCTCAACCTATCCAAATCATACTGGAGTTTCTCTGCATCCTCCTCACAGCACACACGCCCACCCAGCTTTGTGTCATCTGCAAACTTGGAGATATTACATCTAGTTCCCTCGTCTAGATCATCATTAATATATATTGTGAATAACTGGGGTGCTAGCACCGATCCCTGCAGTACCCCACTAGTCACTGCCTTCCACTTGGAAAAAGACCCATTTATTCCAACTCTTTGCTTCCTGTCTGCCAACCAGTTTTCTATCCAAGTCAGTACCTTACCCCCAATCCCATGTGCTTTAACTTTGCACGCTAATCTCTTATGCGGGACCTTAGCGAAAGCCTTCTGAAAGTCCAAATACACCACATTCACTGGTTCTCCCTTATCTATTCCACCAGTTACATCCTCAAAAAATTCCAGTAGATTAGTCAAGCATGATTTACCTTTTGTAAATCCATGTTGACTTTGTCCGATCCTATTACTGTTTTCCAAGCGCTCTGCTATTACATCTTTTATAATGGACTCTAGCATTTTCCCCACTACCGATGTCCGGCTTACCGGTCTATAATTCCCCGTTTTTTCTCTACCACCTTTTTTAAACAGTGGGGTTACATTAGCTACCCTCCAATCCATGGTAACTGTTCCAGAGTCTATAGAATTTAGGAAGCACTTTGGGACGTCCTGAGCTTGTGAAAGGCGCTATATAAATGCAAATCTTTTTTTCTTTAAAATTGTCCCATCTTTGGGTCTCCCCCATGGTAACCTGTTTGACCTGTTGGTTACTCTCTGTGTAAAGAAACACTTTCTGATGTTCCTCCGTACAGTTATTGCTCAATTTGATCACAAAACCCCTCTTTATGGTAAACATTTCTCTGCTCAACTCCCCTTTTGGCCTCCCAAGTTTCTACCCCATGTATGGCTCTTGCCTCTGCGTCAGGAGATTGTGGTTTTAAGCCCCAGTAGTCCAGGACTGAGCACATGATGTAGGCTGCCCTCCAGTGCAATAAGGGGAGTGCTGCAGTGTTGGAGACATCACCCTTTAGAATCCGAGGCCCCATCTGTCTGGTCCAGTAGTTTGGGGGAACCTCAAAGATCCCATGAAGAGCAGACGTTCTCCCGGTGTCCTGGCCAATGCTCCTCTCTCAAACAATGCCACCAAGAACAGATAAATTGATCATTCATCTCACTACTATTCAAGGAATCCTGCTGTGCTGCTTGTCACCCAGATAACAGCCACTGCACCTCAAAGTCATTCACAGTAGGTGAAATGCTTTGGGTGTTTTGGATGTGCTAAATAAAGGCTACTTTCTTTTTAACCTCCAACCTATTACCATTTATCAGTAAAACGGAAAATCTTGAAGAAAGGAACATTATAGCTTTCAAGAAAATGGCCGTGGACTCATCAGTGGTTTGTCGGATGTGCGCTGGAGGCAATAACTCCTCCACACTGCCAGAAAATTCATTGTTTGCTCTCCTCACGTTTCCTTTTGACAGCATCTTCCGGCTATTTATTTTTAAAGCGCCGCTCCTTTATTGAAGTAACCAGATTTTATAAAGAATATATAATTTATAGTGCAGCGTGAGGCTGCTTTTACAAAAACAAAGAAAAACACGGCTGAGATAAAACTGAAAAGGTTGTTTGGTATAAACAGAAATACGCAGCAGAAGCAAAATGTTTTGAACGAGGCCCACAGGCCACGTTATTCATTCTGGAACCGCTGCTACCTGTCAGAAAGACTGGAATATAAACACACCAATCTATCTACCCATATATTTTAAAGGATTTGAGACTCCCTGTTTGTACCCGTAGTCCTGGCTGGGTTTCCTCCCCCACCGTAAAGCCACTGTATCCCATTAATGTGTGGCCCCAGCCAGATCCCTCCTATTCCACCAACCTACATCCTGCCTCCTGTTGGTCGAACTGCTGTTCTGGAGGGATGAGATCAAATGGACTGAAAGGACTTCTTCATCTAAACAGGGCTTGGGACATTTTCACACTTGTTATTTTGAGTGTGAGGAGGAAGCTCGCTTACACATCAGGCTTGGCACTGGTGAGATGAAAGTTCTGACGAAAGGTCTTCGACTTGAAACGTTGACTGTTTCTCTCTCCACGGATGCTGCCTGGCCTACTGAGTTTTTCCAGCGTTTTCTGTTGTTATTTGAGATGAAAGTTAACACTGGCTTCAGTCTCTGTGTCCCACTCCTCCAGCATGACTGCCATTTCTCAGACCAGACAAAGTTATGAGCCTCTCCTAGTGAACTTGTATCACTTGGATTTGACATTCAAACTTTGATTTCAGAGTCAGCTCTGAATTAATCTAACTTCTCATCCACAGTCTCACATGACGTGAACTATTTGGTTAACTCACTCATGAAAATATTTGTCATATCACAGACACGAATTCATTATCCGATGTCGATGATTAATGAGCTAATAGATTACACAGTGACAGTAATGATGACTTTGGATCGCTTCTCCTTCAGGTAAATCACTCTGAAAAAGATGGGCTCGTTGCCTTGGGTTGTGTACAGAACTTTGCAGAAGGTTTGGTGTTTATTAACAAAAACATTTAATCTCTCTTGTGATTTAGAATTCTGTGCAAGTAAAGCTAAAAGTGCATGCATGTGACAGGAATGTCCGGCAGAGAATGCATTGCATCGTCACCATCATCAGTGTATAGTGTAACGTTTGCATATTGATTTATCATTGGCCCGCAGGCATCTGTAAAGAATATCCATTATATTCACATGTGATCACATGCTGAGTTGTCATTGGCTTGCAGGCATCTGTAAGGACTGCTATTGTTTTGGAAGGCCCGGGGTGTCCTGACTCCATCTTGTCCACACGGTGCTGTATGTATGTTTGAGTTCACAGACCTGATGCTTCATTAAAATAGTTTAAACTGTAATACTCCGTTGTCCTGCAATTTATTATTTTTGTACAAAGTGTGCAAAACAAGACATGGTGTCAGAACAGGGATTTGAAATGGACATCGTTGGAGCTCCCTTACCTCGAACGAATTGGGACTCCTTGAACTTACATAGAGAATGGTGCAAGTTCAAGCAACACGTGGAATTGATGTTCTCGGGTCCACTGAAAAGCCAAGGGGAGGAAGAAAGATGCAGCTACCTACTCCTGTGGATCGAAGAAAAAGGGAGAGACATTTTTAACACATTGTCTCTCACCGCGGATGAAGCAAAGGTACTGAAAAGTTATTTTGACCGTTTTGAAGCATATGTGATGCCCAAGACAAAAATGATATTCGCTCGGTACAAGTTTCAGGAGAAAGTACAAGGAGCTAGTGAGTCGTTTGAACAGTTCGTGACTGAGTTAAAACTACTGGTAAAAGACTGTGCATATGCAGATAAAGATGAGATGGTCAGAGACCGCGTCGTGTTTGGAATACATTCAGCTAAAGTGAGAGAGAAACTTTTGAATGTTGGATCCGGGCTAACGCTGGACAAAGCTATGGACATAGCTAGATCGCACGAGATAGCCCAAGCACAGTTGAAAACCATAACTGGCGCCACGAGCAGCTCGAGTGAACAGACAGTGCACGCAGTTAATAGATACACACCAAAGAACACTGCCCAGAGAGTGTGTTTCAGAACAGAAAGAACAGCGAGAGTTCTAAAAATGGGCGACACAGACATAAAACGCTTCAAAAACTGTGGATATTGTGGAAACAACTGGCATGGAGAAAAGGAGTACTGCCCTGCCAAAGGAAGGCAATGTACTAAATGTGGTAAACGGAACCACTTTGCTAAAGTTTGCAAGACTGTTTTCGGAAAAGCAGTACACACAGTGAGTGAGAGCCAAATGCAGAGGAACTGTTTATTGATTCTGTGTCACAGAAAAAACAGATTTCAGGGACTGAGCAAGCGTATGGCGATATTGAGATAGGAAAACAGGGCAAAGAGCTTAAGTTTAAACTAGACACTGGATCTCAGGTTAACGTAATTCCTCTGAGTGAGTATTACAGCTTGAAGGATGAGTGTGAGCTACAGCCCACCTCATGCAGACTGACCGGCTATGGGGGTGAGCAGCTCATTGTAAAAGGCACATGCATGATGAAATGCAAGTACAAAGAAAGCGAAATGATGCTGGACTTTTACATTATTGACACTCGAGCACCTCCAGTGCTCGGTCTAAAGGCATGTTTAGACATGGACCTCGTCAAGCTAGTGCTATCATTGACAGCACCAGTCGAGAAGCAGACAGTCATGGAGGAGTTTGCTGATGTTTTCAAAGGAATCGGACTATTCCCAGGTGAATGTACTATTCACCTTGACCCAGCAGCAACCCCTGTGGTTTGCCCACAGAGAAGGATACCCCTTGCTCTACGTAGTCGCCTGAAGGAGGAGCTGCAGAGCATGGAGAATACAGAAATCATCGTCCGGGAAACAGAACCGACCGAGTGGGTCAACGCGTTAGTAGTGGTTGAGAAACCACGTACAGGCAAGCTCAGAGTCTGTCTCGACCCCAGAGATTTGAACGAGGCTATCAAACGCCCTCACTACCCTCTACCAACACTAGATGACATCACACCCAAGCTAGTCGGAGCACGTTACTTCAGTGTAATGGACGCATGATCAGGATACTGGAATATCAAGCTTATGGAAGAGTCATCTAAGCTAACAACGTTCAACACACCATTTGGATGCTACCGATTTCTGCGTTTACCATTTGGTCTTAGCTCAGCTCAGGATGAATTCCAGCGGAAGATCGACGAAACCTGTGAAGGCCTCGACGGAGTAGTCGCAATCATAGATGACATCCTCATCTATGGCAGGAATAGAGAGGAACATGACAGGAACCTCCGTGCGATGCTACAAAGATCACGGGAGAAAGGTATCCGGCTCAACCCCGAGAAAAGCATAATCGGATCCACCGAGATCAGTTATTTTGGGCATCGCCTCTCAACTGATGGCATTAAGCCGGATCCAGAGAAAATCTCCGCCATCAAGAAGATGGAGCCGCCGAAGAACCGCGCAGAGCTAGAGACAGGACTAGGCATGGTTAACTACTTAGCCAAGTTTTCCCCGAGCCTCTCCGAAATCAACGCACCCATGCGTCAGTTGCTCAAACAATCCAATGAGTTCCTGTGGGACAAACAACATGACACAGCATTTCAGAAAATGAAAGACCTAATCACCAGAGAACCAGGACCAGTTCTTGCCTACTTCGACCCCAACAAAGAGCTCAGACTACAAGTGGACGCGTCAAAGTACGGACTAGGCGCAGTATTACTGCAAGAAGGAAAGCCCATCGGCTATGCTTCCAGATCTCTCTCAGACAGTGAAATCAACTATGCTCAAATCGAGAAAGAGCTATATGCAATTCTGTTTGGATGCAAGCATTTCCACCAGTACGTCTATGGCCGACAAGTCATTGTGGAATCCGACCACAAGCCCCTCGAGTCAATCATGAGGAAACCACTAGCCACAGCCAAGGCTACAGAGAATGATCCTTCAGCTACAGAAGTATGACTTCACAATCATTCACCATCCAGGCAAAGACATTCCTGTCGTAGACACGCTCTCCAGAAAGTCTCTTAGCTACCAGGACAGCAGCTTTAGTGAAGGCATGGATGTGCAGGTGCACATGATATACAACAGCTTACCTGTGAGTGACTCAAAACTGAAGGAGATCCGAGCAGAAACAGAGAAAGATGCACAACTCACACTGCTGAGCAAAGTCATACATGAAGGATGGCCTGAGGAAAGGGGGAAATGCCCTCAGAGCATATCTGAATTCTGGAACCACAGAGATGAACTGTCACAAATCAACGAAATCATCTTCAAAGGGGAGAAAAATCATCATTCCTACCAGCCTCAGAGAAGAGATGTTGACAAAAATTCATGCTGGACATATGGGCATGGAAAAATACAAACAAAGCGCACATGACATTATGTTTTGGCCCGGAATGTGCAAACACATTGAGGACATTGTCGGATAATGTTCCATTTGTCTAGAACACAGCCCATCAAATGTCAAAGAGCCCATGATACCTCACCGTATCTCAGACAGGCCCTGGCAGGTCGTCCGCTGCAAGCAAGTGCATGCAAAACGTGTACAGAGACAGCAACACCAAATCAGATACTCTGACAGGTCAGCTAGACTACTGCCGCCGCTGCACAATGGAGAATCCGTCAGAATCCAGGAGCATGACTATTGGAAGCCAGCAGTCATCATCCAGCCAGCTGACACTGAGCGATCGTATCACGTCTGCACCCCAGAAGGACAGGTGTACCGCCGCAATCGCAGGCACCTCCTGAACACCAAGGAACAACACCGTCATTCCGACGAGAGGTCAAGCCTAGAGTTATCCTTGACTTGTGAACTGTCAATGGGTGTAGGTGGATCGCTGCCCTAAAAAAAAACTGTACATCGTTATTGAAATGTTGAGATGTTTTCAGTGCTAGTTAAATGTTGAGTTTACTTATATGTTGATGCTACTGTGAACATTATGTAGAAGAAAGGTTCAAAAGTAATGCATAACATTTTTCTTTTAAAAGAAAGGGGATGTAACATTTGCATATTGATTTATCATTGGCCCGCAGGCATCTGTAAGGAATACCTATTATATTCACGTGATCACATGCTGAGTTGTCTTTGGCCTGCAGGCATCTGTAAGGACTGCTATTGTTTTGGAAGGGGGTCCTGACTCCATCTTGTCCACATGGTGCTGTATGTATGTTTGAGTTCACAGACCTGATGCTTCATTAAAATAGTTTAAAATGTAATACTCCGTTGTCCTGCAATTTATTATTTTTGTACAAAGTGTGCAAAACAAGACATATAGATACCTAGTTAGATACAAACAAACGTACGTTATATAGCTTTATTCACAAAACAGAAAGTCCCATGGCGCTTTACTGGAGGAGTGGTGGACACTGAGCCTGTCCAGCTGCTCATTCTGACCACCGCTGTACCTGGTTTTAACAGGGGCGGCACATTATTGACCTGATCTTGAACAGAATCCCACATAATCTAAATCCCCATATCCACACTTACCTACACCAGTAAATCCAGGCAGTCTTGTCTCCATCAGGGCGATACCCACAAGCCCAGATGGTTAGCCCCAGCATTCCCCAATCTCCAGCATGCTGACCGGTGATCATCGCTCGCTGACTGGTGTCTCCCAGAAGAAATGGCCATGTTGTCCAGTGGCTGGGAAAATGATCTTTTTATAGATGTGACAATGTTTGAAGTGTTTGTATCTGTGAGCACATTACCGAAGCGTTCCATCAATTCCCCTTCATCCACCCCCAGCAACCTGGGAATCCATTCACTGCAGCAATAACCCAACCAAGAACTTTTTAAATATTGATGATCATTTTGCAGTGTAAAATGTTTGAAGAGTCATAATACATTTATGCAGTTTCCACAAGAATCTTGTGTTCAGCTTGTTGACATGGACCCTTCCGACAAACTTCCAACCATTTATTTTTTATTATGAATGTCCTTTATTGATGTAAATGAAATTTTAAAAGATGCCATATAATTTATGGTACAGTTTACAGCACTCCCATGACACATGCTGATTCAGTAGGCCATGATAAATGTATTATCCAGACAATTCGATCTCCTGTAGCATTACTCAAGGAGAGTCAACACCAATGGGGTTAGAGTGTGGGGGACACTGGGTGTGAGCGCAGGTACACTGGGTGTGATCGCAGGACAAGCAGATGTCATTCAGTTCCCATTTTAAAGTAATATATTCTGGCATTTTCTGAGACTCCTAAGTCCACTGGGGAGAAGGCGCAATTACAGTGTGACAAGTTTAGATTGTGAATTCTATTATAACTCTAGGCATAGGAGTTTATAATGGAAAAAGTAGGTAAGAATGTGTGCAGAAGTAAGATTTGTTAAATTTTTAGACAAACTTTGCTCTTATAGAAAGTCAGTTGTGAAATGAGAATTATCTTGTAACATTTCAATATGAACTTAATAATAATGAATTATAAAGAGAAGATAATTCTGAAAAGCATGATGGGCCCAATCACCACCACCTGTGCTGTATCATCACATCCAAGTTCCCCTCCAAGCCACACACCATCTTGACTTGGAAATATATCGTTGTTCCTTCATCGTCGCTGGGCTAAAATCCTGGAACTCCCCCCCCTAACAGCACTGTGGGAGCACCTTCACCACACGGACTGCAGCAGTCCAAGAAGGCGGCTCACCACCACCTTCTCAAGGGCAATTAGGGATGGGCAATAAATGCTGGCCTTGCCAGCGATGTTCACATCCCGAGAACGAATAAAAAAACTAGTAGTTAGAGCCCGATGTGGAATTGTTTTAATATAAAAAGTTAATGACAGTTACATCAATGTATGTGGTGCAGTTTGAAAGTGAATTCTCATCAAGAAAATAATTCAAAGTGACATCATTGGCAAAATAAGGGCCTTGGAAACAAAAGGAAGAACAAGTCCTCGGTTTAGACAGCGTAATATTGGACAGTCATTGACACACAGCCCAACATGGAGAAGTTGTTTGTGACCTTGAAGTAACTTTTAGTCTTTAAATGTGGAAGAGGCATTCTTACCACTGAGCCATGACTGACACCAATATATTCTGCAAATGATGTTATTGGTATTGTGTAGCACCATGTGTCTGTCTGTCTGCAGTATGATGTGCTGTTGTTGGTATTGTGTAGCACCATGTGTCTGTCTGTCTGCAGTATGATGTGCTGTTGTTGGTATTGTGTAGCACCATGTGTCTGTCTGTCTGCAGTATGATGTGCTGTTGTTGGTATTGTGTAGCACCATGTGTCTGTCTGTCTGCAGTATGATGTGCTGTTGTTGGTATTGTGTAGCACCATGTGTCTGTCTGTCTGCAGTATGATGTGCTGTTGTTGGTATTGTGTAGCACCATGTGTCTGTCTGCAGTATGATGTGCTGTTGTTGGTATTGTGTAGCACCATGTGTCTGTCTGCAGTATGATGTGCTGTTGTTGGTATTGTGTAGCACCATGTGTCTGTCTGTCTGCAGTATGATGTGCTGTTGTTGGTATTGTGTAGCACCATGTCTGTCTGTCTGCAGTATGATGTGCTGTTATTGGTATTGTGTAGCACCATGTTTATCTGTCTGCAGTACTCCTATCGATGTGCAACATCCGTTAATCTTTCTGTACGATCTACAGGTTTATTTGTCTCTCTTTTTATCAATAACATCCTCTCCGTCTCTATCTCTCTTTCCTTTCTCTCTCTCTCTTCTCTCTTTCCCTCCCTTTCCTCTTGCACTCTTGTTCTCTCTCTCCTGCTTTTCTCTCTTCCCTTCCCTCTCTCCACCTCATTCTTTCTCTCTCCTCCATTCCCTCCCTGTCGCTCTCTCTTTCTCTTGTTACTCGCCTTTACCTTCTGTTTTCACATGTCCTCCCCATCCCTGTTCTACTTTGTGCCCTATCTCTGTCTTTTGCTCTTCGCCCTGTGTCCTGCCACATTAAAGGTTGCTGCACAAGATAAGAGCTCATGGTGTTGGGGGTAATATATTAGCATGGATAGAGGATTGGCTAACTAACAGAAAGCAGAGAGTTGGGATAAATGGGTGCTTTTCAGGTTGGCAAACTGTAACTAGTGGGGTGCTGCAGGGATCAGTGCTGGGGCCTCAACTATTTACAATCTATATTAATGACTTGGATGAAGGGACCGAGTGCACTGTAGCCAAATTTGCTGACGATACAAAGATAGGTGGGAAAGCAAGTTGTGAAGAGGACACAGAGTCTGCAAAGGGATATCGACAGGCTAAGTGAGTGGGCACAAATTTGGCAGATGGAGTATAATGTGGGAAAATGTAAGGTTATCCACTTTGGTAGGAAGAATAGAAAAACAATATTATTTAAATGGGGAGAGACTACAGAATGCTGCGGTACAGAGGAAGCTGGGTGTCGTCGTACATGAAACACAAAAAGTTAGCATGCAGATACAGCAAGTAATTAGGAAGGCAAATGGAATGTTGGCCTTTATTGCAAGTGGAATGGAGTATAAAAGTAGAGAAGTCTTGAAGGCATTGGTGAGACCACACCTAGAGTACTGCGTACAGTTTTGATCTCCTTATTTAAGGAGGGATATATTTGCATTGGAGGCAGTTCAGAGAAGGTTCACGAGGTTGATTCCTGGGATGAAGGGGTTGTCTTATGAAGAAAGGTTGAGCAGGTTGGGCCGATACTCATTGGAGTTTAGAAGAATGAGAGGTGATCTCATTGAAACATAAGATTCTGAGGGGGATTGACAGGGTAGATGCTGAGAGGTTGTTTCCCCTGGCTGGAGAGTCTAGAACTAGGGGCCACAGTCTCAGGATAAGGGGTCGGCCTTTTAAGACTGAGATGAGGAGGAATTTCTTCACTGAGGGTCGTGAATCTTTGGAATTCTCTACCCCAAAGAGCTGTGGAGACGGAGTCAGTGAATATATTCAAGGTGGAGATAGACAGATTTTTGAACTACAGGGGAGTCGAGGGTTATGGGGAGCGGGCAGGGAAGTGGAGTTGAGGCCAAGATCAGATCAGCCATGATCTCATTGAATGGCGGAGCAGGCTCGAGGGGCTGAATGGCCGACTCCTGCTCCTTTTCCTCACCGGCCTGTTTGACTTGCTTGCAAGTGTTTCCTTGTTATGCGTCTCCTCAGCCTTTGAGCAAGATGAATAGATCTCGCACCTCCAGACCTACATCGTGGGGCCATTTTATTGCTCATTTGAATGTTTTTTTTCCCCCAAGAGCAAACTCGGCCAAAAGGAGTTAGTAGAAATGATCAAACAGCGGGTGTCCGGATGTGGACAGAGATGTATAAAATGCATGGATTGTTTTTGTTCTATTCCATTTGATCTGAAGGCGGTTTTTCTATCATTACAGTAATTGCCTTCTGACAATTATGTTGAGAAATGCTTTTTTACATTAAAATCTAGTTATGGACTTTTAAGAAAATGAAAAGGCAGAGAATAGACACATTTTATGATAAGGTCTTAAGAATGAAAGTGGATTAGAGAAGTAGAAGCAGTGGGACTCCACGGGAGTGTGGCACCAAGGGGCTGCTTGTGAGAAGAGAACGCCATTGTGTGGAACGTCTTTGTGAACAGAACCAGCCTGGGCCAAAGTGAGTAATTTATGGAAATGCGGAATGCATCCACAGGCAAAACGTGCGTAGAATTCATCACCAATAAAGGAGAAAGCTCCAAAATGCCTCACAACACAAGTCAGGTTACGGATTGCAGCAAGCACGTGTTACCGTAACACTCGGCCAATAATACGCACTGCCCAAGTGCTGTGCCGCTGATTTTACCGTCGCTGGGATGCGCTGTATAAATGATACAGGGTGTCACATGTGGCACCTCATGGGATTTGACATTCCAATTTAAAGGCAGAGTGTGCAAATTGCCTACGGGATTATTAAAACCATGTTTTACTTGGCAGTAATTTTAGCAACAGCGCAAGAAACAAAGGTTTCTGCAGGGCTGGGAAGCTGCACTTAGCAAGTACCCCCGAGGTGATTTACACTCTGACTGTAGCGAGACTCGGGATGGTTATCGCGATGGCTCCAACATTTCGCTGCTTCTTTCCTGCCACATCTGATGGCCAATCACAGCTCTTCATCACCCTGCTGATCATATATCAAAGGGTTGGATTTAGAATTCAGTTCCTCTTGCCAAAGTGCAGGTGACAGAGTTTGTTTAATTAAAAGTTACCTTAAGCAGTCTTTCCAGTTCTCGGTAAGCTTTGCTTTCCCAGTGCTGTTTCTTTTAAGTTGACATGTATAAGAAGCCTGAGATATCTGGGAGGTGCCAGAGAAGAGATGAGAATAGCTGCCCTAGACATCAAGGTAGCATTCGACCCACTCTGCACCAAGGAGCCCGAGCAAAACTGAGGTTAATGCAGGTCAGGGGCTGGTCCAGGGGCTGGAGTCACACCTGACACAAAGGAAGGTGGTGCTGGTTGTCGGCGGCCAATTATCACAGTCCCAGGACATCACTGCTGGAGTTCTTCAGGGAAGGATCCTCGGTCCAACCATCATCAATGACCTTGCCTCTATCCTAAGGTCAGGTGTGGGGGTGGTCACTGCTATACGCCCACGTGTTACACACTCGCCCGTTACATACCTGCCCGTTATACCCACCGCATGTTATAGACCCGCCCGTTATAGACCTGTCCATTACACACTCGCCTGTTATACCCCCGCATGTTATAGACCCGCCCGTTATACACACCGCCTGTTACACACCTGCCCGTTATACCCACCGCATGTTACACACCTGTCCGTTACACACCCGTTACACACCCGCCCGTTATACCCACCGCATGTTATAGACCCGCCCGTTACACACCTGCCCGTTATACCCCCGCATGTTATAGACCCGCCCGTTATACACACCGCCTGTTACACACCTGCCCGTTATACCCACCGCATGTTACACACCTGTCCGTTACACGCCCGTTACACACCCGCCCGTTATACCCACCGCATGTTATAGACCCGCCCGTTACACACCCCGTTATACCCCCGCATGTTATAGAGCCGCCTGTTATAGACCTGCCTGTTATACTTTTCCATTGACTTCAATGGGCAATCGATCTTATAGCGTCCCGTTTACACTATTGCCAAAGATTAAATTACTCCTGTCTGTCAACCTGCATAGTTATCTTTCTGCCTTTCTTTATATTACCATTGTCTGTCAATCTATCACCTCTGCCAGTGGCACAAGCATAGACAAAATGATCCTTGAGTCAGAGTAGAACAAACATCAGCTTTAATGTGTACAGTCTCTCGGTGTACAGTCTCTCGGCGTACAGTCTCGGCGTACAGTCTCGGCATACAGTCTCTCAGTGTACAGTCTCTCAGTGTACAGTCTCTCAGTGTACAGGTTCTCAGTGTACAGGTTCTCAGTGTACAGGTTCTCTGTGTACAGTCTCTGTGTACAGTCTCTCGGCGTACAGTCTCAGCGTACAGTCTCACGGTGTACAGTCTCTCGGCGTACAGTCTCTCGGCGTACAGTCTCAGCGTACAGTCTCAGCGTACAGTCTCAGCGTACAGTCTCTCAGTGTACAGTCTCTCAGTGTACAGTGTACAGTCTCTCGGCGTACAGTCTCGGCGTACAGTCTCTCGGCGTACAGTCTCAGCGTACAGTCTCTCAGTGTACAGTCTCTCAGTGTATAGTCTGTGTACAGTCTCTCGGTGTATAGTCTGTGTACAGTCTCTCGGTGTACAGTCTCTCGGTGTACAGTCTCTCAGTGTACAGTCTCAGTGTCACAGTCTCTCAGTGTACAGTCTCTCAGTGTACAGTCTCTCAGTGTACAGTCTCTCAGCGTACAGTCTCTCAGCGTACAGTCTCTCAGTGTACAGTGTCTCAGTGTCTCAGTGGGTAGCACTCTCGCTTCAGATGGTCATCAGAAGACCCACTCTAGAGACTTGAGCACACAATCCAGGCTGACACTCCTGAGGGAGTGCTGGAGGTGCTGTCTTTTGGATGAGATGTTAAACTGAGGCCCCGTCTGCCCTTTCAGGTGGACTAAGAGATCCCATGGCACTATTTTGAAGGAGAGCTGGGGAGATCTCCCCGGTGTTCTGACCAACATTTATCCCTCAACCAATATCACTAAATCAGATTATCTGGTCATTATTTCATTGCTTTTTATTGGAGCTTGCTGTGTGAAAATTAGCTGCTGCGTTTCCTACATTACAACAGTGACTACAGACCAACAGTACTTTACTGGCTGTGAAGGACTTTGGGGTTTTCTGAGATTGTGAAAGGTGCTACATAAATGCAAGTCTGCCATTCTTTATTATAGTAATATAAACTGACCTGGGACAAACTTTTGACTCAGCCCTTCAACAGTTCCAGTTACTGTGTGTCCCAATAGCGTGCCATGTACATGTAACTGTGTGTTTGCCTAAGGACTTTAGTTTGCATCGTAGATCCTCTCATCAAAAATCACAAGTTGGGCAATTTATAGTCCAATTACTGCAATGTTTGTAATAGAGAAATTGCACAGAATGTTTATAGATTAACCATTAGCATAGATCAAATAGCACAGCGAAAATTAAATTAACAGATGAAATAATTAGAGGATATAACATCTGAGTTTTTCAGAAAGCATTTAATGAGATTTGCATCTGAGGCTTTTAAAGAAAATGAAGGCAGATTTCTGTACTGGATTGTGTACTGGTCGGAAACAGAAGAGTAACAGGGTGTGCGGGACAGTGACTGGGCACCCTGTGGGAGACAGTGACTGGGTCACCCTGTGGGAGACAGTGACTGGGACACCCTGTGGGAGAGAGTGACTGTAGCACCCTGTGGGAGACGGTAACTGGGACACCCTGTGGGAGACAGTGACTGGGACACCCTGTGGGAGACAGTGACTGGGACACCCTGTGGGAGACAGTGACTGGGACACCCTGTGGGAGACAGTGACTGGGCACCCTGTGGGAGACAGTGACTGGGACACCCTGTGGGAGACAGTGACTGGGCACCCTGTGGGAGACAGTGACTGGGACACCCTGTGGGAGAGAGTGATTGTGGCACCCTGTGGGAGACAGTGACTGTGGCACCCTGTGGGAGAGAGTGATTGTGGCACCCTGTGGGAGACAGTGACTGGGACATCCTGTGGGAGACAGTGACTGTGGCACCCTGTGGGACAGTGACTGTGGCACCCTGTGGGACAGTGACTGGGACACCCTGTGGGAGAGAGTGACTGGGACACCCTGTGGGAGACAGTGACTGTGGCACCCTGTGGGAGACAGTGACTGGGACACCCTGTGGGAGACAGTGACTGGGACACCCTGTGGGAGACAGTGACTGTGGCACCCTGTGGGACACAGTGACTGGGACACCCTGTGGGAGACAGTGACTGGGCACCCTGTGGGAGACAGTGACTGGGACACCCTGTGGGAGACAGTGACTGGGCACCCTCTGGGAGACAGTGACTGGGACACCCTGTGGGAGACAGTGACTGGGACACCCTGTGGGAGACAGTGACTGGGACACCCTGTGGGAGACAGTGACTGGGCACCCTCTGGGAGACAGTGACTGGGACACCCTCTGGGAGACAGTGACTGGGACACCCTGTGGGAGACAGTGACTGGGACACCCTGTGGGAGACAGTGACTGGGACACCCTGTGGGAGACAGTGACTGGGCACCCTCTGGGAGACAGTGACTGGGACACCCTCTGGGAGACAGTGACTGGGACACCCTGTGGGAGACAGTGACTGGGACACCCTGTGGGAGACAGTGACTGTGGCACCCTGTGGGAGACAGTGACTGTGGCACCTTGTGGGAGAGAGTGACTGTGGCACCCTGTGGGAGACAGTGACTGGGACACCCTGTGGGAGACAGTGACTGGGCACCCTCTGGGAGACAGTGACTGGGACACCCTCTGGGAGACAGTGACTGGGACACCCTGTGGGAGACAGTGACTGGGACACCCTGTGGGAGAGAGTGACTGGGGCACCCTGTGGGAGAGAGTGACTGTGGCACCCTGTGGGGCAGTGACTGTGGCACCCTGTGGGACAGTGACTGGGACACCCTGTGGGACAGTGACTGGGACACCCTGTGGGAGACAGTGACTGTGGCACCCTGTGGGAGACAGTGACTGTGGCACGCTGTGGGAGACAGTGACTGTGGCACCCTGTGGGAGACGGTGACTGTGGCACCCTGTGGGAGACGGTGACTGTGGCACCCTGTGGGAGACAGTGACTGTGGCACCCTGTGGGAGACAGTGACTGTGGCACCCTGTGGGAGACAGTGACTGTGGCACCCTGTGGGAGACAGTGACTGTGGCACCCTGTGGGACAGTGACTGTGGCACCCTGTGGGAGACAGTGACTGGGACACCCTGTGGGACAGTGACTGGGACACCCTGTGGGAGACGGTGAATGTGGCACCCTGTGGGACAGTGACTGGGACACCCTGTGGGAGACGGTGACTGGGTCACCCTGTGGGAGACGGTGACTGGGACACCCTGTGGGAGACGGTGACTGGGACACCCTGTGGGAGACGGTGACTGGGACAACCTGTGGGAGACAGTGACTGGGACACCCTGTGGGAGAGAGTGACTGGGACACCCTCTGGGACAGTGACTGGGACACCCTGTGGGAGACGGTGACTGGGACACCCTGTGGGAGACGGTGACTGGGACACCCTGTGGGAGACAGTGACTGTGGCACCCTGTGGGACAGTGACTGGGACACCCTGTGGGAGACAGTGACTGTGGCACCCTGTGGGAGACAGTGACTGTGGCACCCTGTGGGAGACAGTGACTGTGGCACCCTGTGGGAGACGGTGACTGTGGCACCCTGTGGGGGACGGTGACTGTGGCACCCTGTGGGAGACGGTGACTGTGGCACCCTGTGGGAGACAGTGACTGGGACACCCTGTGGGAGACAGTGACTGTGGCACCCTGTGGGAGACAGTGACGGTGGCACCCTGTGGGAGACAGTGACTGTGGCACCCTGTGGGAGACAGTGACGGTGGCACCCTGTGGGACAGTGACTGTGGCACCCTGTGGGAGACAGTGACTGGGACACCTTGTGGGAGACAGTGACTGGGCACCCTGTGGGAGACAGTGACTGGGACACCCTGTGGGAGACAGTGACTGGGACACCCTGTGGGACAGTGACTGGGACACCCTGTGGGAGACGGTGACTGGGTCACCCTGTGGGAGACGGTGACTGGGACACCCTGTGGGAGACGGTGACTGGGACACCTTGTGGGAGACGGTGACTGGGACAACCTGTGGGAGACAGTGACTGGGACACCCTGTGGGAGAGAGTGACTGGGACACCCTCTGGGACAGTGACTGGGACACCCTGTGGGAGACGGTGACTGGGACACCCTGTGGGAGACGGTGACTGGGACACCCTGTGGGAGACGGTGACTGGGACACCCTGTGGGAGACGGTGACTGTGGCACCCTGTGGGAGACAGTGACTGTGGCACCCTGTGGGAGACGGTGACTGTGGCACCCTGTGGGAGACGGTGACTGTGGCACCCTGTGGGAGACGGTGACTGTGGCACCCTGTGGGAGACGGTGACTGTGGCACCCTGTGGGAGACAGTGACTGTGGCACCCTGTGGGAGACAGTGACGGTGGCACCCTGTGGGACAGTGACTGTGGCACCCTGTGGGAGACAGTGACTGGGACACCCTGTGGGAGACAGTGACTGGGCACCCTGTGGGAGACAGTGACTGGGACACCCTGTGGGAGACAGTGACTGGGACACCCTGTGGGACAAGGTGACTGGGACATCCTGTGGGAGACTGTGACTGGGACACCCTGTGGGAGACAGTGACTGGGCACCCTGTGGGAGACAGTGACTGGGACACCCTGTGGGAGACAGTGACTGGGACACCCTGTGGGAGACAGTGACTGGGACACCCTGTGGGAGACAGTGACTGGGCACCCTGTGGGAGACAGTGACTGGGACATCCTGTGGGAGACAGTGACTGGGACACCCTGTGGGAGACAGTGACTGTGGCACCCTGTGGGAGAGAGTGACTGTGGCACCCTGTGGGAGACGGTAACTGGGACACCCTGTGGGAGACAGTGACTGTGGCACCCTGTGGGAGACAGTGACTGGGACACCCTGTGGGAGACAGTGACTGTGGCACCCTGTGGGAGACAGTGACTGTGGCACCCTGTGGGAGACAGTGACTGGGACACCCTGTGGGAGAGAGTGACTGTGGCACCTTGTGGGAGAGAGTGACTGTGGCACCCTGTGGGACAGTGACTGTGGCACCCTGTGGGAGACAGTGACTGGGCACCCTCTGGGAGACAGTGACTGGGACACCCTCTGGGAGACAGTGACTGGGACACCCTGTGGGAGAGAGTGACTGTGGCACCTTGTGGGAGAGAGTGACTGTGGCACCCTGTGGGACAGTGACTGTGGCACCCTGTGGGACAGTGACTGTGGCACCCTGTGGGACAGTGACTGTGGCACCCTGTGGGACAGTGACTGGGACACCCTGTGGGAGACAGTGACTGTGGCACCCTGTGGGACAGTGACTGGGACACCCTGTGGGAGACAGTGACTGTGGCACCCTGTGGGAGACAGTGACTGTGGCACCCTGTGGGACAGTGACTGGGACACCCTGTGGGAGACGGTGACTGGGACACCCTGTGGGAGACAGTGACTGTGGCACCCTGTGGGAGACAGTGACTGTGGCACCCTGTGGGAGACAGTGACTGTGGCACCCTGTGGGAGACAGTGACTGTGGCACCCTGTGGGAGACAGTGACTGTGGCACCCTGTGGGAGACAGTGACTGGGACACCCTGTGGGACAGTGACTGGGACACCCTGTGGGAGACGGTGACTGTGGCACCCTGTGGGACAGTGACTGGGACACCCTGTGGGAGACGGTGACTGGGACACCCTGTGGGAGACGGTGACTGGGACACCCTGTGGGAGACGGTGACTGGGTCACCCTGTGGGAGACGGTGACTGGGACACCCTGTGGGAGAGAGTGACTGTGGCACCCTGTGGGACAGTGACTGGGACACCCTGTGGGAGACAGTGACTGTGGCACCCTGTGGGAGACAGTGACTGTGGCACCCTGTGGGAGACAGTGACTGTGGCACCCTGTGGGAGACAGTGACTGGGACACCCTGTGGGACAGTGACTGGGACACCCTGTGGGAGACGGTGACTGGGTCACCCTGTGGGAGACGGTGACTGGGACACCCTGTGGGAGACGGTGACTGGGACACCCTGTGGGAGAGAGTGACTGGGACACCCTGTGGGAGACAGTGACTGGGACACCCTGTGGGAGACGGTGACTGGGTCACCCTGTGGGAGACGGTGACTGGGACACCCTGTGGGAGACGGTGACTGGGACACCCTGTGGGAGACGGTGACTGGGACAACCTGTGGGAGACAGTGACTGGGACACCCTGTGGGAGAGAGTGACTGGGACACCCTCTGGGACAGTGACTGGGACACCCTGTGGGAGACGGTGACTGGGACACCCTGTGGGAGACGGTGACTGGGACACCCTGTGGGAGACGGTGACTGGGACACCCTGTGGGTGACGGTGACTGGGACACCCTGTGGGAGACTGTGACTGGGACAACCTGTGTGAGACGGTGACTGGGACACCCTGTGGGAGACGGTGACTGGGACACCCTGTGGGAGACGGTGACTGGGACACCCTGTGGGAGACGGTGACTGGGACACCCTGTGGGAGACGGTGACTGGGACACCCTGTGGGAGACGGTGACTGGGACACCCTGTGGGAGACGGTGACTGGGACACCCTGTGGGAGACGGTGACTGGGACACCCTGTGGGAGACGGTGACTGGGACACCCTGTGGGAGACTGTGACTGGGACACCCTGTGGGAGACGGTGACTGGGACACCCTGTACGGTGTCTGTCTCTTGTGATGTTGTAAACTATATGGAGGATTCTGTTCGCAGTAACATTAGTGGAATAGCCAATGAGATGAGGTTTGACAGCCAGTGACCACTGTTGTCCAAGCTGATGATATTCAAATGAATCGGGGCAGGTTAAGCAGAGGGAATGAGTCATAACAGATGGGATTAATGATTCCGTGTTAATAATTTTGTTATTTAGTAAAGTTTGAGCATATGAATAATTAACATGACGACACAGAACCTTCCAGAATAGTCTTGGCTCCATTTTGGATTGGTTCGATAAACCAAGCACCATTTCACCCAGAGCCCCGCGCTGGGACACCAGAGAGAAAGTTAACCCGAAATGTCAGACTCGAGACTTTTCACAAAGTGCAAACACATCTGGAGAGTTTCATTGTGGCTACTGCACCGTCCCGGGTGGGGGGGACGGGGGGATTGGGGTGGGGTTGTGTGTTGACGGAGGGGACAGTGGGGGGGGGAGGTGTTTGGGTTTGTGGGGGGGTGAGGGTGGAGGGAGGGTAGTGTGGGGGGGTGGTGTGGGGGTTGATTGGTTTGTTTGGGGGGTGGGTGTGGAGGGAGGGCGGTGGGGAGAGGGGGTGTTTGGGTTGTTGGGGGTGGGTGTGAGGGGCTGTTTGGGAGGGTGGGGTGAGGGTGGGTGTGGAGAGAGGGGGCGGTGGGTGGGTTTGGGGGATGAGGGTGGAGGGAGGGTAGTGTGGGGGGGTGGTGTGGGGGTTGATTGGTTTGTTTGGGGGGTGGGTGTGAGGGTGGGTGTGGAGGGAGGGCGGTGGGGAGAGGGGGTGTTTGGGTTGTTGGGGGTGGGTGTGAGGGGCTGTTTGGGAGGGTGGGGTGGAGTGGGATGTTTGTGAAGGTGAGGGGGTGGTTGGTGTTGGGGGGGTGAGGGTGGAGGGGGGGTGGGGGTTGATTGGGTTGTTGGGGGAAGGGGTGAGCACCTCCTTTTACTCAGCAAAATGGAGTCAATGGAAAGACATGAAAAGATGGTGGTGTGAAATTGGAAGCTGTGTTTTGAAATGGTGTCGGTAAAGATTTGCTGATGTTATTGTCGGAATGAACAGCCCTGCACTGTGGGAGGAGATTGCAGGCTGCACCATCCAGGGCCAAGTGGAGATCAGTGGCTTGTCCTGCTCATTTAACCGGAAGAATCTGCTTTAATTCTGAGATAAAGGCTAATTTTATTGATCAATTAATCAAGAAGAAATGCGGTTGGGACAGTTTCAGCAGCATTAATTGTCCCTCACTCGCTTGAAACAGATGATGTAGAAATGCGATGAGCAGCGAGAGTGAGGCTCACGGCATGGGTTGAGCCCCAGTTCTCGGGCTGGGAGATTGGCCGGAACAGCAATGGGTTAATGGGAGAGGGAATGAGGTGAGACACCGAGAGACCAAAGAAACTTGGATAAATAAAGATGTTGGGGAAGTTGTACAGTGAACCCTCCTGGATACACAGACACCAAAAGAGGAGAGTTTCGGTGAATACAGAAAGGAAGAGCTTGCATTCGCCTATTACATTTTCAGAGCATCCCAAACTGCTTCACTGTCAATGGGCAACTTTTGAAGAGTAGCCACTGTGGCGGTCTAGGCAACATGGCAGCCAACTTGTGCACAGCAAGATCCCACAAGCAACAAATGAGATGAATGACCAGTTAATCTTTCTTTGGTGGTGTTGGTTGAGGGATAAATGTTGGTCAGGACACCGGGAGAACTCTCTGTTCTTTTTTGAATAGTGTCCTCGCATCTTTAAGGTCCACCTGAACAGGGAGACGAGGCCTCAGGATGAGCTCTCCCCAAGGCAGAGAGGAAGAGAGTTTGAAGACCAGGACCTCAAACCCAGCACTAAGCTCATGGTCTACAGAGCAGCAGTGATACCTGCCCTGCTGTATGCCTCAGAGACCTGGACCATGTACAGCAGGCACCTCAAAGCACTGGAGAGGTACCACCAACGCTGCCTCCGCAAGATCCTGCAAATCCATTGGCAGGATAGGCGCACCAACGTCAGTGTTCTTGCTCAGGCCAACATCCCCAGCATCGAAGCTTTGACCGCGCTCGATCAGCTCTGATGGACGGGTCACATCGTCCGCATGCCTGATACGAGACTCCCAAAACAAACGCTCTACTCGGAGCTCCGACACGGCAAGAGAGCCCCAGGTGGGCAGAGGAAACGCTTCAAGGACACCCTCTAAGCCTCCTTGAAAAAGCGCAACATCCCCACCGACACCTGGGAATCCCCGGCCCAGGACCACACAAAGTGGAGGAGAGGCATCCGGGAAGGCGCCGAACACCTCGAGTCTCTTCGCCGGGAGCAAGCGGAAGCCAAGCGCAGGCAGCGCAAGGAGTGCACGTCAACCCAAGCACCCCACCCACCCACCCCTTCAACCACCGTCTGCCCCACCTGTGACAGAGACTGTAGGTCCCGCATTGGACACGTCAGTCACCTGCGAACTCATTTTTAATGTGGAAGCAAGTCATCCTCGGTTCCGAGGGACTGCCTAAGAAGAAGAAGAAAGAAGAGACGACTTATCAGTGCCGCACTCCCACACTGTCAGCCTAGATTATGCGCTCAAGGTGCAAACTGTGACTTGAATCAATGACCGATTGTCATCAGAGACAAGAGTACTACCAACCGAGCCAAGCTGACAGAAGGAACAGAAAGCCCGTTCACATCAACCAACTTTCTATCAATTAAAATGACAGATGACACGGGACTGTGGGTGGTCTGGTCCAAATTTAAACCGAGGGGTATAATTGGTGAGATACAGAATGTTTCACGATCGGTGGCTCTGGTGAGGGCCACATGTTGACAGCTATATAACCCACACCCGCTGCCGCTTTCAGTGAGTTATACTAACCGGAGTGTGCTTCCCAGTCACAGCTCAGATCCTCTTTACAGATTGTTCTGTTTTAAGTGTCTGTTGAAGGATCTCAGTTATTTCTGTCTGGTGTTCTTCGAGTCACACACGTGCCAATTGATATTTTTCAGTTAAGTGCTCGGGACACAAGCTCTAGTGTTCACTCGAGGGATGGATAATCCAGCAGGGTGACTCAGCAAACTGGAGCTGCTACTAGAATGAAGCAGAAAGGAACAGCTTCAAAGGAATGGCTGCTAACAGCACTTGCCTGCGAGGCCGCCCCCAGCAGAAGCTCACAGGCTGCCTGTAGCTTTATTCCATGGGAGTGTGTGTGCTGTTAGCAAGGCCTGTGTGAGTGGGTACTGCTGTTCTCGGTGTAGAAGTACCTGGTAATGCTGCTAACTCCGACATGTTGCATTATAAATGAAAGAATGTCGAGGTTACCTGTTGCCTGGCTCACTGGGACAATGGGCTTGCAGCCCTGAAGAATAATGAGCTAAAGGCTGCCATGGCACCATTGTGTACCTTTAATGGTTTTAGGCAGGCGGGCAGGATCCGGTGCAGCGTTTAGTATGACTTTCTTTTATTATTTATCATTTTCTCCTTTTGACTGACAGACATGGTCCTTTCTAAACTGGCAGGGCTTCTGAAGTCATGAGATGAAGAGAGGACGATGTGTGCAGCCAAGGTTTGAAGCCTTCAGTGTGTCTTGGCTTGTCCCGATGTTTTGCTCTTGTCCACAGTGAGGCTGCCACTCGATTCCCACTTGTGCCTCTTTCCTTTACTGAAGGTGACACCGATCCCTGCAGGGCAATCACAGGTTCTCTTACATTCACTTCTCATCATTTCTTCTCTTTTTCTCCTTGTGATATTTTACTTTGCACAGGTGAGCACGACCGCTTGCATCTCTCCCTTTGTGACTGAGTTACTGAGAAGGGAATTATGCAAAGGACAAGGGAGTCATGACTTTATTTGGAAAGGAGAAGACGTTAAGATGATCTAATTGAAGTTTTAAGATTATGAGTAAAATTGACATAACGGATCCAGGCAAATTGTCCCTGTAATGAAGGGTTCAAATTCCATGGAACGCAAGTTAAAAACAAGTAGGATAGGAGTAAACAGGCGGCCAAAGGGAACTCTGTTACCCAAAGGGAAACCAAATTGTACAATGGCCCAGGAATTCGGGTCGGGGGCTTCCGGCGGGTGCAAGCCTCCAACCTGCACTTACCTAGCGCGCCGGCCGTTGTGCTGTGGGCCCGCGTGGGATTCCGATCCTGGGCCTCCTCCAACTGCCGGCGCGCAGTGCTTGCGTATCCCAGTGGCGCAGTTCGTTCGAAGCGTCCCCTGGGATCATGTGGGCCATGGAGAGCCAATGGTAGCAGGGAATCTGTATTCATAGATTTGACAGGAAGACCTGTCAAATCTATGAATACAATTCAGCCCCAAAACATCACTAAAACTTGAAATAATTTTTTTTTTAATCACATTTTTAAAATAACTATAAATTACATAAAATAACTATTTTAAACAATAACTTAAATTTTTGAAAAAATTAATTACAGTTTCTAACAGGGCTAAAAATAAACTTACCTTTCTTTAAAGTATTTAAAAATAATAAACCTGTGGAAAAAATGTTTTAATTTTACTTAATTCACCACTTACCTTGTTAAAAGCAGGCCTTGCGACTGCTTTTTAAAAGTGTAACTTCTGGAGACTTACGCTCCCGGAGAAACCTGTAAAAAAAATGGAAGTTCCAGGCGTACGCGCTGCCTCTCCGGCGCACGTGTTCAACCTGTGAACCCCTTCCTTTAAGGGAACGGAAGTTCCGGTTTCCCGCGCATACGTAGTGCATGCACGAAACCGGCACTTTAGTCGGGCCTACGGGTAAGTACCCAGTGCGTACTCACCCGTGGGGACCCGAAGTTCTGGCCCAATTAAGTTGCCGGGACATTAAAGCCATCGGAAGTGTAGACCGCAGAGTCACACCAGGATACCAGGGATGGGAAACTAGTTAGGAGAAGAGACTGGAGATACTGGGATTATTTCCACTGGAGCAGAGAAGGCTAAGAGGAGATTTAATGGAGGTTTATAAAATTATGAAGGGTTTTGGTGATTAGGGTGAGGCTGTTTCATCTGGGTGTGCAGTCAGTGATGAGCAGTTACCAGTTTCAAATTGGCACCGAGTGAGGGCAGGTTCAGAGGAATGTCTTTGCATTCAGAGGGTTGTTGGAGTGCGGAATGCTGGAGTCACAGAGAATGGTTGTAGCAGAGACCATCGCATATTTTAAGGACAATTGGATAAATACGTAAAAACGAAGAAATTGCATAGAATTTACAGCACACTCCCCCTTTCTACTACCTTTAGTCACTCTGCTCTTCCAGTATTTCTTTAATTTGACCAGTTTCCTTCCTCAAGGCACTGGTGCGGTGCTGGGATTTGGATTCCAGCAATACCTGTTGTCATTTTTAGTGTAAAAATTAAAAACTCTCAAGGGGGCCATTTCCCCCTGACAGCCCCACCCCCCCCCCCGAAATAAACCAAGAGTTGGTGCAAGGGTGGGTGGGGATTGTATTTGGAAAAAGTGCGCACAGTTCAAAATCTGCGGTTTACTATCCTGATTGGAAAAGCAATGACTGGGTTTGAATTCCTCATTTATTTTGGTTAATTTAAAGCAAAATCTCCCAGTAATGGATGGTTTGTGGCTGTGAAAGGTTTTTAAAATTGGAAGAAAAAAATAATGAATTCCCAGATGACAAATAGGGTTTCCAATAAAATTGAGCAAATGTGCTTTCCTTGTTATATTAAAATATGCAACGTCCCTGTTCACTGTAGACTCCGGAATACTAGAACATTTCATGTGGTGACATGCCCATAGACCTCTTGAAAATAAATCTTGTATCATCAGCACTTGTACCCCTTCATACTTGCATCTATTTCTGATTTTACCTCTAAAATGAGCAAAGAACAATTAGGTACAACTAAAATTACAAGGTTGTGTCCCACTGCACTTTCAGAGTAATTATGTGTTTTTTGAGTTTTCAGCTATGTTGAAGCTGTTGGTCAGCTGTTGCTCATTTTCTGGTTTGGTCTGTGTGCATCATAGAGTCATAGAGTTATACAGCACAGAAAGAAGCCCTTCGGCCCATAATATCCACATTCAACCCCCCCCCCCACACACACACAGCCCATAATATCCACATTCATAGAGTTATACAGCACAGAAAGAGGCCCTTCGGCCCATCGCGTCCGCGCCGACCATCAAGCCCTGTCTATTCTAATCCTATTTTCCAGCATTTGGTCCGTAGCCTTGTATGCTATGGCATTTCAAGTGCTCATCTAAATGCTTCTTGAATGTTGTGAGGGTTCCTGCCTCTACCACCCTTTCAGGCAGTGAGTTCCAGATTCCAACCACCCTCTGGGTGAAAAGGTTTTTCCTCAAATCCCTTCTAAACCTCCTGCCCCTTACCTTGAAACTATGCCCCCTGGTTATTGACCCCTCGACTAAGGGGAAAAGTTCCTTTCTATCTACCCTATCTATGCCCCTCATAATTTTGTACACCTCAATCAGGTCCCCCCTCAGCCTTCTCTGCTCTAAGGAAAACAACCCCAGCCTGTCCAGTCTCTCTTCATAGCTGAAACGCTGTCACCAAAATGCTCTCCTACTGACACTTCTACCACTTGCCCGGCTACATTCCCTAGAATTAGATCCAGTACCGCCCCCTCTCTTGTAGGACTTTCTACATGCTGGCTCAAAAAGCTCTCCTGGATGCACTTTAAGAATTCCGCACCCTCTAAGCTTTTCACAGTTAATCCCAGTTAATATTGGGGAAGTTTAAATCCCCTACTATTATTACCCTATTATTTCTACACTTCTCTGAGATTTGCCTAGATATCTGTTCCTCTATCTCCCCCTGACCGTTTGGGGGCCTATAGTACACTCCCAGCAAAGTGCTTGCCCCCTTTTTGTTTTTAAGTTCTGCGTAACAGAGGTCAGGAGCAGGCCTTTGCCCTCCCTAGCCCCAGGGCACCGACTCTAATTCTCGAGCCCCTGCTGTGTTGCCCCAGCGAAGATCTGGCTCAGCAGAGCCAAGGGATGGTTCCCGGGATCCTCCCGGTCAGTATAGCTCACGCCAGGAAGTGCTGTCGCCAGTGGCAGCCCCTTGATTGCAGGCTACTTCTCCCGTGTGTGAAATGGGACCAAATCAAGCGGAAAATATCTGGAGATAATGAAAGTGTTGACGCTGCACTTGGTGTGTTATCATTCGCTGGTATATTGTAGCATACCGCTGCAAGGTTATAATGGAATTACTTACAACTTCCAGCCTCTGTCTATCTCTCTCTTTATCTGGGCCTTTGCTTACTCCCTTTGCTTCTCATTCTGCTAACAGATGGCATGCAAAAAAAAACCTATTTGCCGAGCTTCTGAGAGAAGCTGGTGCAGCGTTACTGGAGTGAAGAAGGTTAAAGGGACATCTAGCAGAAGTGTGAACATTTCTAAAGGGCCTGAGAGAGAGTAAATTGTGAAGAATTAGTTCCAGTTGGTGAATCGGCCGTACATTTTGAGTTTGTATCAGACAGACGAAGGAGAAGGTCAGAAACAATTTCTCGCACAGAGGGTTATTAGAATAAGGAACCCATTACCAAAGGAAGCCGTTAAAGTCATCAGCCACAGCATTTAGTGGGAAAGTAGATAAACGTTTGATGGAAAATATTAAAGGGTGAAGGAAGAGGGCAGTGAAATGTGATTGGAGTAGAGCGATCCAATGGGAGGGATCAGAACAGGCATGAATGGCATCCTGTAACATTTCGACCGCTGTGTGATTTGGTGGCCATGTTGAAAGCAGGTGGAGACAATTGTAGTTTGTCCCGCTAATACCTTATAGTGGGATCCTCTTAAAATCAGCAACCCTTTGTAAAACTGGAATAACTGGAACCTTGTATAATGCTGGAATGAATGGAGTTCAAAATCACTACTCTCAGTTTAGTTAACAACCAGAGTGCACACTCAACGGGCTGGATTTTCATTCAGGAGGTGGGACTACAAGCTTTTGACAGATGAAATATCAGCGTTTGACAGCTCTTTGAAGCTGTCAAACACTGACAATCTGTACTCTAAGTTAATTCCTTCCTCTCAGGCTGATTTAGAGATCTCTCCAGAACAGAAAGCTGAATGCTGCAACTTTTGACAGCTCGCGGCCATTCTGCTTTCTGTGCCGGTGAGATGAGGGACTCCCGAGACCTGAAGGAAGGAAGGTAGTAAAGGTAAGTAAAACTTATTTAAACACTTTACACACTTACCTCTGAACTCATGCACCCATCACTCACCTGAACACCGGACATCTCGAACCCTCCAAGCCCTTCAGCCCGACGGTCCGCCTCACTAACTTGGCGTGGTTTGGAGCCGTCGGGAATCCCACACTTCAGCAATAAAAATAGGGATTAGGCTAAAAACTGCCTGTTAACTACCTGTTAACAGGCAGTGAATTGGCACTAATCCCCTTCCCGCCTCGGGGAGGCGGGTCCCAGTGCGGGGCGGGTACCCACCTCCTTTGAAACTGGCATGGAGACGGGTTGGGGGCGGGATGGGTTCGTGCCCCCCGATTTCAGGATTTTAACCCCCCACGTGCCTCCAATCCCGCCTCCACGGCCCAATGAAAATCGAGCCCATTATCTTTGTGTAGACTGATTTACTCCAAAGTGCCAGTGGAAGCTTAGTGTTATAACCTAGAACATTACCGAGACCTCTGGGCTAAAACCATCAGAACACTGGAAACAGTGCGACGTTGGGGGTCCGGACCAGCGACAGATTGCAAGCCCATTGAAAATAATTCTGATTTGTGAGCCACATCGAAAAAGGTCATACTTTTGCTTAAACCTCATCAAACTGAATCTTCAGCCCGGAGGAGGCCCTCGTAACACAGGTTCTAGAGGCAAAAGGATTTTCCAATACCTTCCCCCCGATCCACATCTGGAGAAAGGAAGAGTGAAAGTCTACATCCCATCTGCCTCGGGTTCCCACGCAGACAGTCGAGTGCTCTGACCTGCACCTGTAGTAGAGGAGGTTTATCATTATGTCGCCAGTGGGCAGCACTCAAAGGGTTCATTAAAAATCTCCTGACTGCTATTTGTGTAGTTAGCCTACCGTGAAAAGTCCACTTGTTCCTGCCTTCTGGGTAAATTGTTTGTATAAATGAGAGACTTCAATGAAAGCCGAGTGTAGTAAATTAATCTGAGTTGATTAAGAAGACAGATCATAGTGAGCTGGAATAATAGCTATCAAAGCAATGATAGCAGATTGAATGGTGGGGTATTGGGCCATTTCCTAATTATTGGTGGACAGAAACAGCTTGTTACCCGACATTGTGTATGCAGTATCAGATGCGTGTATGCAGTATCAGATGCGTGCAATGAATATTCAAAGACTTCCTGCAGTTGTTGTGCAAAGGGTCGTATTCCTGCTCATCAGCCTCTGACAGAAGCTTTGTAATTGCACAGGATGACACTGTGCTGATAAAGCAAGGGTTCAGCAGTGTCTTATTCTTAGACAGTCCCTCGGAACCGAGGATGACTTGCTTCCACATTAAAAATGAGTTCTCAGGTGACTGGTGAGTCCAATGCGGGACCTACAGTCTCTGTCACAGGTGGGGCAGACGGTGGTTGAAGGGGCGGGTGGGTGGGGTGCTTGGGTTGACGTGCACTCCTTGCGCTGCCTGCGCTTGGCTTCCGCTTGCTCCCGGCGAAGAGACTCGAGGTGTTCGTCACCTTCGCCGACGCTTCTCCTCCACTTTGTGCGGTCTTGGGCCAGGGATTCCCAGGTGTCGGTGGGGATGTTGCACTTTTTCAAGGAGACTTTGAGGGTGTCCTTGAAGCGTTTCCTCTACCCACCTGTGGCTTTCTTGCCGTGTCGGAGCTCCGAGTAGAGCGCTTGTATTGGGAGTCTCGTATCGGGCATGTGGACGATGTGACCCATCCAGCGGAGCTGATAGAGCGTGGTCAAAGCTTCGATGCTGGGGATGTTGGCCTGAGCGAGAACACTGACGGTGCGCCTATCCTGCCAATGGATTTGCAGGATCTTGCGGAGGCAGTGTTGGTGGTACCTCTCCAGTGCTTTGAGGTGCCTGCTGTACATGGTCCATGTCTCTGCAGCATACAGGAGGGCGGGTATCACTAGTACTCTGTAGACCATGAGCTTAGTGCCGGGTTTGAGGTCCTGGTCTTCAAACACTCTCTTCCTCAGGCGACCGAAGGCTGCACTGGCACACTGAAGGCGGTGTTGGGCATCGTCATTGCCGTCTGCCCTTGTTGACAGTAGGCTCCCGAGGTATGGAAAGTGGTCCACGTTGTTCAAGGCCTCAACATGGATTTTGATAATCGGGGGTCAGTACTGTGTGGCGGGGGCAGATTGGTCTCTCTTAGGCAGACCTTTGTCTTATGGATGTTTAGTGTAAGGCCCATGCTCTCGTACGCTTTGGTGAAGGTGTTGACGATGGCTTGGAGATCAACCTCCGAGTGAGCGCAGACGCAAGCGTCATCTGCATACTGTAGTTCAGCAATGTGAGGGCTGTGTTACCCACAGCTTCCATTACAATTCCACCATTGTTTTAATTAAAAAACAATGAAGCGAGATTGATTCAATATCATCACAAAACTTGACTTCCAACCATGAGAGGAACGGAAATAGCTGATTTACATTTAACAGGTTTATATGAAATCCCCTCTGTCCAGCCTGTTAGCAGAGCCTTAAACGTGCAAAAAAAAAACTCACCTCCGAGGGACTCGTTACGAAGGTGTAAAGCAACTTTTCTGTGGAATTTTGCAGAACCTGTCATCGAGAAATTACAGTCGGTAATGTCAGAGGATAAACACTTAAAAGATTCATTTCAAGTTATTCCTTGACACAGTGATTAGCTGTAAGTTTCGCCGGTGTTACACAGTGACTAACAGTGGGTTTCGCCTGTGTTACACTGTGACTAACAGTGCGTTTCGCCGGTGTTACACAGTGACTAATAGTGCGTTTTGCCTGTGTTACACTGTGACTAACTGTGGGTTTCGCCTGTGTTACACAGTGACTAACTGTGGGTTTCGCCTGTGTTACACAGTGACTAAGTGCGTTTCGCCTGTGTTACACAGTGAGTAATAGTGGGTTTCGCCTGTGCAAAAAAATCACTGTGTAATGAGTCAGTTCAGTATTCTAATTCTTATCTGATCTACTGGTGTGGGTTTAACAGGACTGGCTTCTCACTTCCAGATTAGGAAAACGTCTGCGGAGAGAGACAAATTGTTCAAAACTCTTTTTTAACACAGCCCGTCGTGCGTTCCTTTCGAAAGCTGGTGCGTTAAGTCGTCTGTCCTGGCTATACAATTTGTATATCCTTCGCCTGGCACCTTCCCGTGCAAGCGCAGGAGATGTAACACCTGCCCCTATACCTCCCCCCTTCCCACTGTCCAGGGCCCCAAACACCCCTTCCAGGTGAAACAGCGATTTACTTGTACTTCTTGCAATTTAGTATACTGTATTCGCTGCTCACGATGCGGTCTCCTCTACATTGGGGAGACCAAACGCAGATTGGGTGACCGCTTTGCGGAACACCTCCGTTCAGTCCGTAAGGGCGGCCCCAAGCTTCCGGTCGCCTGTCATTTTAATTCACCGCTCCATTCCCACTCGGACCTCACCGTCCTCGGCCTCTTGCATTGTTCCACGGAAGCGCAACATAAACTCGAGGAACAGCACCTCATCTTCCGATTAGGCACTTTACAGCCTTCCGGACTCAATATCGAGTTCAACAATTTCAGATCATAACCTCGGCCCCTATTACATTTTTACTTATATCTTTTATCCACCCCTTTGTTTTGGTTCCCCCCCCCCCTTCCTTTCCTTTCCTTTCTCTCTCCCACATGGCAGCTGTCTCTCATTCTGCCAGCGCATTTCACACCTAATCTGAGCCGTCTTTTGTCTCTACTAGTCCTATCACCATCTCGTCTCGTTTTGAATACCTCTTAATGTCTCTTCACTTCTTTTGTTCTCTCGCAGCCCGGCCTTTTGATCTATTTCATTTCCTTTCCAGTTTTGAAAAAGGGTTTCGACCCGAAACGTCGACTCTAATTTCTCACCACGGATGTTGCCTGGCCTGCTGAGTTTTCCCAGCATTTTCTGTTGTTATTACAATTTGTAATCTCTTGTGTTTCCAGTGAGACACCCATTGGAAATCGATTGTATTACAGCTTAAATGTGAAGCCAGAAGTGTGCTGGTGAACATGCTGGTGACCTGTGAACTTCACTCATCACCTGGCCTTCGATATAACCATTTCCTCCAGGTCTGCAGCATTAGAGTGTGTTAAAGCCCATGGATCACTGACTGCTGCGATATTAGCACTGTCCTGTGTTTCTGGACCTTTTGCAATGAACTTTTATCATTCTCCTGTTGAGCTGTCATGCAGGAGAACACAAAGGGATTGGCTGTAGCTACAGATGTTGTCTTGAGTTAACTCCTGCACATCTGGGAATGACCTTGGTTCATTTTAGCTTTATAAAAGTAAGTCTCACTAATGTTTTTTGCATTAATATTGGGATAGCGTTGGTTTAAAAACCCTTTCAGTGTGACGTGTTAACGGGATCATTTTTCATTTATTCTTTGATGGGACGGAACTGCTTTGTAAAGTTATTCCCTTGCGATGAACCTAGATCTATATTTGCTGCTGGCTTGTTCTTCTTTATTGAAATTGTGACTTCCTTTTAATGCACTGACTTCACATCCGGACAGAGGTGGTGAATGATCCAATTGGTTTGGAAATGTACCTATTGTACATCACATAAAGAAACACCGTGTTATTGATAATTAAATAAAAATAATGCTTGAAAGGAGCATTGTTCCTTAATTTGAAGTGACAAATAGATTTGGGAATTTGATATCTGGATCTGTCCTGAATAATCTGTTTTCAAAAAACCCCAAAACAAAATACCTTTGTCGATCTATTCTCTCCTTAACAGAGCAAGGACTGCGCTATCAGCTAGTGACTGAGCAGTCAAGTATTCTCATCATGAAATTAACATAATACTGATCACCTTTTAAAAATAACATGATTTATAAATGTTGAAAATGTTTCCTGTTACTGGATTCTGCTTTAGGTAAAGGAAGTGTCAGCCTTTGCTCAGTAGGAATCTCATCTCCGTCAAATGGTCATGGGTTCAAGTTCCACTCCAGAGACTTGAGCACATAATCCAGGCTAACACTCCCAGTGCAGTACTGAGGGAGCGCTGCACTGTTGGGGGTGCCGTCTTTCGGATGAGATGTCAAACCGAGGCCCCGTCTGCTTTCTCAGGTGGACATAAAAGATCCCGTGGCACTATTTGAAGAAGGGCAGGAGAGTTCTCCCCGGTGTCCTGGGCCAATATTTATCCCTCATCCAACATCACTAAAAACAGATGATCTGGTCATTATCACATTGCTGTTTGTGGGAGCTTGCTGTGTGCAAATTGGCTGCTGCGTTTTCTACATTACAACAGTGACTACACTTCAAAAAGTACTTCATTGGCTGTAAAGCACTTTGGGATGTTCTGAGGTCATGAAAGGCGTTATAGAAATGCAAGTCTTTTTGCAGTGTGTGGGCTCTTATAGAATCATTAAATCTTACAGGACAGAAGGAGGCCATTCGGCCCATCGTGCTTATGTCGGCTCTTTGAAAGAGCTCTCCAATTAGTCCCACTCCCCCCTGCTCTTCCCCCATAGCCCTGCACATTGTTCCCCTTCAAGTCTTTATCTAATTCCCTTTTGAAAGTTACTATTGAATCTGCTTCCACCGCCCTTTCAGGCAGCGCATTCCAGATCACAACAACTCGCTGTGTAACACAATTTCTCCTCATCTTCCCTCTGGGTCTTGTTGCATTTACCTGGAAAAGTCACTGCACTTCAATATCATTTGTGGTACGTGAGGTGGTTTGAGTTGTGATAAAGGGCAAGAATTGCACTTTTTGAAGGTAAAGACATTCACAGTTTGGCTTGGAGTAGCGAGCTGAGGAAATCTTTCTGAACATATTTACGAGGTTGCTAAACATAGCAACCAGAGCAATGCCTCTCCATCTGAGTCACAATTTATGAGTAACATTTTTTACTGCTCTCTGACAGGTGCCCCTGGTACTTAATCTCCAGATTGTGTAGAAAGGAGGAGGGAGAATGAGCTGCATTAATTTTGTAGCATTGCACACTGTTGTTGTTTATGTCTGTTGCTGGGCTCCCATAATTCCAGTCTGTGGTTTGATTTACTCGGTCGCTGAGCTGGTCTCTGGGCCACTTCCATTCACTCACTCAGATGCTGCGTTTTTACCTGCCATTGAGGGTGAGAGCTGCTGTCAGCGTTTTACACTTTACTGTCAGCCAGAGACTGTCTGGAGACAGTTAAATGGTGACCACTGACGGGGGAAGGAGCTGGCTCGGAACTCACTGCTTGCTGTGTTGGAACTAACTGTCAGATTGACACTGCGGACATCAGCAACTGCTGGGGCAGCCTGGTCAGAAACGCACTGTGAAGCAGTTTTCTCATTTAAAATGTGTTCTGAAATTATGCCAACGTGATAGAGGAATATATATCTAGTGAGTCCAGTCCAAGCCGTTTAACTCACTTACAAATATTGGTAACATGCTCCTGTTGCCAGTTTCTTTTAAGGATTTTAATTGAGCAGGATTGTTGTCTAACATCGAAAATGTTCCATACAGTAATTATTGGGCCAGTAATTCCTGTCCCAACACGTGAGTACGGACGGGGTACTCACGCGTGGGCCCGGAGGAATTGCCAGTTTTCAGCATGCACAGCGCATGCGGGGAAAACCGGCATTTCCTCTCCTCTGACCCAAGGGGTTAAGAGGCGGAACACGTACGACGTATCAGGCAGCGCGTGCGCGCTGAACTTCCCTTTTTTTTATTAGAGTTGCCTGTGGGGAAAAGACTCCAGTTTTTACGCGTGGAAAAAGCAGCCGTAGGTACTAACTTTTAACAGGTAAGTGGTCTATTAAGTTAAATTAGAAAATTTTTCCACAGGTTCTTTTTTTTTGAAGACTTTACAGTAAGGTAAGTATTTTTAGCCCCGATTTTTTTATATAATAATTTTTTTCAAAATTTAAAATGATTGTTTAAAATAGTTTTTTACAGTTATTTATAGTTTATTTAAGTAGTGCGATGTTTGTTTTAATTTTCTTTCAAGTTTAAGTAGTGTTTTGGGGCCAGGAGTTTTCATGAGTTTGACAGTTCTTACTATCAAACTCATGAATGAACTTTTGCAACCTCCCATTGGTTGCCCAGTGCTCACGTGATCCCAGCCGGCTCATCGCACTAAGTACACCGCTGGGTCACGCACGCACAGCGCGGCAGGATCTGAAGCGGGCCAGTGACAGGAAATGCAATGCGGGCCAGGATTGAAATGTCAGCGCGCCAGGTAAGTGCACATCGGGGGCTTGCACGTGCAGCAAGCCCCCGAACCTAATTTCTGGCCCATTATTAGTCCAGCAATAGTTCGATTGTTACATTTCTGGAAGCGTTTAGCAGTGAACTGCAGCCAAGGCTAACTGTTTGAAAATGTCAAAGTTTATGTGGCTCGGTGTCGGATTTGTTTGAAGTGCCTTGGGATGTTTTACTATGTTAAAGGAGCTATATAAATGCAAGTTGTTGTTGTTTTTGTTCCCCTGCCCAATCCTTATTCATCCCATCATGCTCTGCCCTCTCTCTGAAAGAGCTATCGTACTAGTTCCATTCCCCTGCCCTTTCCTCATGTTAGGGCAGATGACCAAAAACTTGGTCAAAAGGTAGGTTTTCAGGAGCGTCTTAAAGGAGGAAAGAGAACTATAGAGGCGAAGAGGTTTAGAGAAGGAACTCCAGAATTCCAGCTTAAGGCATGGCCGCCACTGGTGAAGCGATTAAAATCGTGGGTGCGCAAGAGCCAAAATTGGAGGAGCGCTGAGATCTCAGGATTGTAGGACTAGAGGAGGTTACAGAGATAGGGAGGGGCGAGGCCATGGAGGGTTTTGAAGACAAGGATGAGAATTTTAAAATCGAGGCATTGCTTAACCGGGAGCCAATGTAGCTCAGCGAGCAACAGGGGTGATGGGTGAACGGGACTTGGTGCGAGTTAGGATACGGGCAGCAGATCTTTCGATGACCTTAAGTCATCCTTAAGAGGGTTGAAGATGGGAGATTGGCCAGGAGTTCACTGGAATAGTCAAGTCTAGAGGTAGTGATGGCATGGATGAGGGGTTCAGCAGCAGATGAGCTCTGGTGAGATGGAGTCGGGAGATGTTATGGAGGTGGAAATACTCAGTCTTGGGGACTAAGGGAAGAGCTTTCAGAGAGAGGGCACAGGGGCAATGGGCTGAATGGAGAAAGGGAATGAGGAATAGGATGTTCAGCTGGGTGAGTGTGACGTCGGGCTGGGTGAGTGTGACGTCGGGCTGGGTGAGTGTGACGTCGGGCTGGGTGAGTGTGACGTCGGGCTGGGTGAGTGTGACGTCGGGCTGGGTGAGTGTGACGTCGGGCTGGGTGAGTGTGACGTCGGGCTGGGTGAGTGTGACGTCGGGCTGGGTGAGTGTGACGTCGGGCTGGGTGAGTGTGACGTCGGGCTGGGTGAGTGTGACGTCGGGCTGGGTGAGTGTGACGTCGGGCTGGGTGAGTGTGACGTCGGGCTGGGTGAGTGTGACGTCGGGCTGGGTGAGTGTGACGTCGGGCTGGGTGAGTGTGACGTCGGGCTGGGTGAGTGTGACGTCGGGCTGGGTGAGTGTGACGTCGGGCTGGGTGAGTGTGACGTCGGGCTGGGTGAGTGTGACGTCGGGCTGGGTGAGTGTGACGTCGGGCTGGGTGAGTGTGACGTCGGGCTGGGTGAGTGTGACGTCGGGCTGGGTGAGTGTGACGTCGGGCTGGGTGAGTGTGACGTCGGGCTGGGTGAGTGTGACGTCGGGCTGGGTGAGTGTGACGTCGGGCTGGGTGAGTGTGACGTCGGGCTGGGTGAGTGTGACGTCGGGCTGGGTGAGTGTGACGTCGGGCTGGGTGAGTGTGACGTCGGGCTGGGTGAGTGTGACGTCGGGCTGGGTGAGTGTGACGTCGGGCTGGGTGAGTGTGACGTCGGGCTGGGTGAGTGTGACGTCGGGCTGGGTGAGTGTGACGTCGGGCTGGGTGAGTGTGACGTCGGGCTGGGTGAGTGTGACGTCGGGCTGGGTGAGTGTGACGTCGGGCTGGGTGAGTGTGACGTCGGGCTGGGTGAGTGTGACGTCGGGCTGGGTGAGTGTGACGTCGGGCTGGGTGAGTGTGACGTCGGGCTGGGTGAGTGAGACGTCGGGCTGGGTGAGTGTGAATTTGGGCTGGGTGAGTGGGATGCTGGGCTGGGTGAGTGTGAAGTCGGGCTGGGTGAGTGTGAAGTCGGGCTGGGTGAGTGTGACGTCGGGCTGGGTGAGTGTGACGTCGGGCTGGGTGAGTGTGACGTCGGGCTGGGTGAGTGTGACGTCGGGCTGGGTGAGTGTGAATTCGGGCTGGGTGAGTGTGAAGTCGGGCTGGGTGAGTGTGAAGTCGGGCTGGGTGAGTGTGAAGTCGGGCTGGGTGAGTGTGAAGTCGGGCTGGGTGAGTGTGAAGTCGGGCTGGGTGAGTGTGAAGTCGGGCTGGGTGAGTGTGAAGTCGGGCTGGGTGAGTGTGAAGTCGGGCTGGGTGAGTGTGAAGTCGGGCTGGGTGAGTGTGACGTCGGGCTGGGTGAGTGTGACGTCGGGCTGGGTGAGTGTGACGTCGGGCTGGGTGAGTGTGACGTCGGGCTGGGTGAGTGTGACGTCGGGCTGGGTGAGTGTGACGTCGGGCTGGGTGAGTGTGACGTCGGGCTGGGTGAGTGTGACGTCGGGCTGGGTGAGTGAGACGTCGGGCTGGGTGAGTGTGAATTCGGGCTGGGTGAGTGTGACGTCGGGCTGGGTGAGTGTGACGTCGGGCTGGGTGAGTGTGACGTCGGGCTGGGTGAGTGAGACGTCGGGCTGGGTGAGTGTGAATTCGGGCTGGGTGAGTGTGACGTCGGGCTGGGTGAGTGTGACGTCGGGCTGGGTGAGTGTGACGTCGGGCTGGGTGAGTGTGACGTCGGGCTGGGTGAGTGTGACGTCGGGCTGGGTGAGTGGGAAGTCGGGCTGGGTGAGTGGGAAGTCGGGCTGGGTGAGTGTGAAGTCGGGCTGGGTGAGTGTGAATTCGGGCTGGGTGAGTGGGAAGTCGGGCTGGGTGAGTGGGACGTCGGGCTGGGTGAGTGTGACGTCGGGCTGGGTGAGTGTGAAGTCGGGCTGGGTGAGTGTGAAGTCGGGCTGGGTGAGTGGGATGCCGGGCTGGGTGAGTGTGAAGTCGGGCTGGGTGAGTGTGAAGTCGGGCTGGGTGAGTGTGAAGTCGGGCTGGGTGAGTGTGAAGTCGGGCTGGGTGAGTGTGAAGTCGGGCTGGGTGAGTGTGAAGTCGGGCTGGGTGAGTGTGAAGTCGGGCTGGGTGAGTGGGATGCCGGGCTGGGTGAGTGTGAAGTCGGGCTGGGTGAGTGTGACGTCGGGCTGGGTGAGTGTGAAGTCGGGCTGGGTGAGTGTGAAGTCGGGCTGGGTGAGTGTGAAGTCGGGCTGGGTGAGTGTGAAGTCGGGCTGGGTGAGTGTGACGTCGGGCTGGGTGAGTGTGACGTCGGGCTGGGTGAGTGTGAAGTCGGGCTGGGTGAGTGTGAAGTCGGGCTGGGTGAGTGGGACGTCGGGCTGGGTGAGTGGGACGTCGGGCTGGGTGAGTGGGACGCCGGGCTGGGTGAGTGTGAAGTCGGGCTGGGTGAGTGGGATGCCGGGCTGGGTGAGGTGGGATGCCGGGCTGGGTGAGTGTGAAGTCGGGCTGGGTGAGTGGGAAGTCGGGCTGGGTGAGTGGGACGCCGGGCTGGGTGAGTGTGAAGTCGGGCTGGGTGAGTGGGAAGTCGGGCTGGGTGAGTGGGAAGTCGGGCTGGGTGAGTGGGAAGTCGGGCTGGGTGAGTGGGAAGTCGGGCTGGGTGAGTGTGAAGTCGGGCTGGGTGAGTGTGAAGTCGGGCTGGGTGAGTGTGAAGTCGGGCTGGGTGAGTGTGACGTCGGGCTGGGTGAGTGTGACGTCGGGCTGGGTGAGTGTGAAGTCGGGCTGGGTGAGTGAGACGTCGGGCTGGGTGAGTGTGAAGTCGGGCTGGGTGAGTGAGACGTCGGGCTGGGTGAGTGTGAAGTCGGGCTGGGTGAGTGTGAAGTCGGGCTGGGTGAGTGTGAAGTCGGGCTGGGTGAGTGGGATGCCGGGCTGGGTGAGTGTGAAGTCGGGCTGGGTGAGTGTGAATTCGGGCTGGGTGAGTGTGAAGTCGGGCTGGGTGAGTGTGAAGTCGGGCTGGGTGAGTGTGAAGTCGGGCTGGGTGAGTGTGAAGTCGGGCTGGGTGAGTGTGAAGTCGGGCTGGGTGAGTGTGAAGTCGGGCTGGGTGAGTGGGATGCCGGGCTGGGTGAGTGTGACGTCGGGCTGGGTGAGTGTGACGTCGGGCTGGGTGAGTGTGAAGTCGGGCTGGGTGAGTGTGAAGTCGGGCTGGGTGAGTGGGATGCCGGGCTGGGTGAGTGTGACGTCGGGCTGGGTGAGTGTGAAGTCGGGCTGGGTGAGTGTGAATTCGGGCTGGGTGAGTGTGAAGTCGGGCTGGGTGAGTGTGAATTCGGGCTGGGTGAGTGTGAAGTCGGGCTGGGTGAGTGTGACGTCGGGCTGGGTGAGTGTGAAGTCGGGCTGGGTGAGTGTGACGTCGGACTGGGTGAGTGTGAAGTCGGGCTGGGTGAGTGGGACGTCGGGCTGGGTGAGTGTGAAGTCGGGCTGGGTGAGTGTGAAGTCGGGCTGGGTGAGTGTGACGTCGGGCTGGGTGAGTGTGAAGTCGGGCTGGGTGAGTGTGAAGTCGGGCTGGGTGAGTGTGAAGTCGGGCTGGGTGAGTGTGAAGTCGGGCTGGGTGAGTGTGACGTCGGGCTGGGTGAGTGTGAAGTCGGGCTGGGTGAGTGTGACGTCGGGCTGGGTGAGTGTGAAGTCGGGCTGGGTGAGTGTGAAGTCGGGCTGGGTGAGTGGGACGTCGGGCTGGGTGAGTGTGAAGTCGGGCTGGGTGAGTGTGAAGTCGGGCTGGGTGAGTGGGACGTCGGGCTGGGTGAGTGTGAAGTCGGGCTGGGTGAGTGTGAAGTCGGGCTGGGTGAGTGTGAAGTCGGGCTGGGTGAGTGTGAAGTCGGGCTGGGTGAGTGTGACGTCGGGCTGGGTGAGTGTGAAGTCGGGCTGGGTGAGTGTGACGTCGGGCTGGGTGAGTGGGAAGTCGGGCTGGGTGAGTGTGAAGTCGGGCTGGGTGAGTGGGACGTCGGGCTGGGTGAGTGTGAAGTCGGGCTGGGTGAGTGTGAAGTCGGGCTGGGTGAGTGTGAAGTCGGGCTGGGTGAGTGGGACGTCGGGCTGGGTGAGTGTGAAGCCGGGCTGGGTGAGTGGGAAGACGGGCTGGGTGAGTGGGACGTCGGGCTGGGTGAGTGGGACGTCGGGCTGGGTGAGTGTGAAGTCGGGCTGGGTGAGTGTGACGTCGGGCTGGGTGAGTGTGAAGTCGGGCTGGGTGAGTGTGAAGTCGGGCTGGGTGAGTGTGAAGTCGGGCTGGGTGAGTGTGACGTCGGGCTGGGTGAGTGTGAAGTCGGGCTGGGTGAGTGTGACGTCGGGCTGGGTGAGTGTGAAGTCGGGCTGGGTGAGTGTGACGTCGGGCTGGGTGAGTGTGAAGTCGGGCTGGGTGAGTGTGAAGTCGGGCTGGGTGAGTGTGAAGTCGGGCTGGGTGAGTGTGAAGTCGGGCTGGGTGAGTGTGACGTCGGGCTGGGTGAGTGGGAAGACGGGCTGGGTGAGTGTGACGTCGGGCTGGGTGAGTGTGACGTCGGGCTGGGTGAGTGTGAAGTCGGGCTGGGTGAGTGGGAAGTCGGGCTGGGTGAGTGTGAAGTCGGGCTGGGTGAGTGTGACGCCGGGCTGGGTGAGTGTGACGTCGGGCTGGGTGAGTGTGACGCCGGGCTGGGTGAGTGTGAAGTCGGGCTGGGTGAGTGTGACGTCGGGCTGGGTGAGTGTGAAGTCGGGCTGGGTGAGTGTGAAGTCGGGCTGGGTGAGTGTGAAGTCGGGCTGGGTGAGTGTGAAGTCGGGCTGGGTGAGTGTGACGCCGGGCTGGGTGAGTGGGAAGTCGGGCTGGGTGAGTGTGAAGTCGGGCTGGGTGAGTGTGACGCCGGGCTGGGTGAGTGGGAAGTCGGGCTGGGTGAGTGTGAAGTCGGGCTGGGTGAGTGTGAAGTCGGGCTGGGTGAGTGTGAAGTCGGGCTGGGTGAGTGTGACGTCGGGCTGGGTGAGTGTGAAGTCGGGCTGGGTGAGTGTGAAGTCGGGCTGGGTGAGTGTGAAGTCGGGCTGGGTGAGTGTGAAGTCGGGCTGGGTGAGTGTGAAGTCGGGCTGGGTGAGTGTGAAGTCGGGCTGGGTGAGTGTGACGCCGGGCTGGGTGAGTGGGAAGTCGGGCTGGGTGAGTGTGAAGTCGGGCTGGGTGAGTGTGACGTCGGGCTGGGTGAGTGTGAAGTCGGGCTGGGTGAGTGTGAAGTCGGGCTGGGTGAGTGTGAAGTCGGGCTGGGTGAGTGGGAAGTCGGGCTGGGTGAGTGTGAAGTCGGGCTGGGTGAGTGTGAAGTCGGGCTGGGTGAGTGTGACGTCGGGCTGGGTGAGTGTGACGTCGGGCTGGGTGAGTGTGAAGTCGGGCTGGGTGAGTGTGACGTCGGGCTGGGTGAGTGGGAAGTCGGGCTGGGTGAGTGTGAAGTCGGGCTGGGTGAGTGTGACGTCGGGCTGGGTGAGTGTGACGTCGGGCTGGGTGAGTGTGAAGTCGGGCTGGGTGAGTGTGACGTCGGGCTGGGTGAGTGTGAAGTCGGGCTGGGTGAGTGTGACGTCGGGCTGGGTGAGTGTGAAGTCGGGCTGGGTGAGTGTGAAGTCGGGCTGGGTGAGTGTGAAGTCGGGCTGGGTGAGTGTGAAGTCGGGCTGGGTGAGTGTGACGTCGGGCTGGGTGAGTGTGACGTCGGGCTGGGTGAGTGTGACGTCGGGCTGGGTGAGTGTGACGTCGGGCTGGGTGAGTGTGACGTCGGGCTGGGTGAGTGTGAAGTCGGGCTGGGTGAGTGTGAAGTCGGGCTGGGTGACTGTGAAGTCGGGCTGGGTGAGTGTGAAGTCGGGCTGGGTGAGTGTGAAGTCGGGCTGGGTGAGTGTGAAGTCGGGCTGGGTGAGTGTGAAGTCGGGCTGGGTGAGTGGGAAGTCGGGCTGGGTGAGTGGGAAGTCGGGCTGGGTGAGTGTGACGTCGGGCTGGGTGAGTGTGACGTCGGGCTGGGTGAGTGTGACGTCGGGCTGGGTGAGTGTGACGTCGGGCTGGGTGAGTGTGACGTCGGGCTGGGTGAGTGTGAAGTCGGGCTGGGTGAGTGTGAAGTCGGGCTGGGTGAGTGTGAAGTCGGGCTGGGTGAGTGTGACGTCGGGCTGGGTGAGTGGGAAGTCGGGCTGGGTGAGTGTGAAGTCGGGCTGGGTGAGTGTGAAGTCGGGCTGGGTGAGTGTGACGTCGGGCTGGGTGAGTGTGACGTCGGGCTGGGTGAGTGTGACGTCGGGCTGGGTGAGTGTGACGTCGGGCTGGGTGAGTGTGACGTCGGGCTGGGTGAGTGTGAAGTCGGGCTGGGTGAGTGTGAAGTCGGGCTGGGTGAGTGTGAAGTCGGGCTGGGTGAGTGGGAAGTCGGGCTGGGTGAGTGTGAAGTCGGGCTGGGTGAGTGTGAAGTCGGGCTGGGTGAGTGTGAAGTCGGGCTGGGTGAGTGTGAAGTCGGGCTGGGTGAGTGTGACGTCGGGCTGGGTGAGTGTGAAGTCGGGCTGGGTGAGTGTGACGTCGGGCTGGGTGAGTGTGACGTCGGGCTGGGTGAGTGTGAAGTCGGGCTGGGTGAGTGTGAAGTCGGGCTGGGTGAGTGGGACGTCGGGCTGGGTGAGTGTGAAGTCGGGCTGGGTGAGTGTGAAGTCGGGCTGGGTGAGTGTGAAGTCGGGCTGGGTGAGTGGGAAGTCGGGCTGGGTGAGTGTGAAGTCGGGCTGGGTGAGTGTGAAGTCGGGCTGGGTGAGTGTGAAGTCGGGCTGGGTGAGTGTGAAGTCGGGCTGGGTGAGTGGGATGCCGGGCTGGGTGAGTGTGAAGTCGGGCTGGGTGAATGTGACGTCGGGCTGGGTGAGTGTGAAGTCGGGCTGGGTGAGTGTGAAGTCGGGCTGGGTGAGTGTGAAGTCGGGCTGGGTGAGTGTGAAGTCGGGCTGGGTGAGTGTGAAGTCGGGCTGGGTGAGTGTGAAGTCGGGCTGGGTGAGTGGGACGTCGGGCTGGGTGAGTGTGAAGTCGGGCTGGGTGAGTGTGAAGTCGGGCTGGGTGAGTGTGAAGTCGGGCTGGGTGAGTGTGAAGTCGGGCTGGGTGAGTGTGAAGTCGGGCTGGGTGAGTGGGACGTCGGGCTGGGTGAGTGTGAAGTCGGGCTGGGTGAGTGTGAAGTCGGGCTGGGTGAGTGTGACGTCGGGCTGGGTGAGTGTGAAGTCGGGCTGGGTGAGTGGGACGTCGGGCTGGGTGAGTGTGAAGTCGGGCTGGGTGAGTGGGACGTCGGGCTGGGTGAGTGTGAAGTCGGGCTGGGTGAGTGTGACGTCGGGCTGGGTGAGTGTGAAGTCGGGCTGGGTGAGTGTGAAGTCGGGCTGGGTGAGTGTGAAGTCGGGCTGGGTGAGTGGGACGTCGGGCTGGGTGAGTGTGAAGTCGGGCTGGGTGAGTGTGAAGTCGGGCTGGGTGAGTGTGAAGTCGGGCTGGGTGAGTGGGAAGTCGGGCTGGGTGAGTGGGACGTCGGGCTGGGTGAGTGTGACGTCGGGCTGGGTGAGTGTGAAGTCGGGCTGGGTGAGTGTGAAGTCGGGCTGGGTGAGTGTGAAGTCGGGCTGGGTGAGTGTGACGTCGGGCTGGGTGAGTGGGACGTCGGGCTGGGTGAGTGTGAAGTCGGGCTGGGTGAGTGGGACGTCGGGCTGGGTGAGTGGGACGTCGGGCTGGGTGAGTGGGACGTCGGGCTGGGTGAGTGTGAAGTCGGGCTGGGTGAGTGGGACGTCGGGCTGGGTGAGTGGGACGTCGGGCTGGGTGAGTGGGACGTCGGGCTGGGTGAGTGGGACGTCGGGCTGGGTGAGTGTGAAGTCGGGCTGGGTGAGTGGGACGTCGGGCTGGGTGAGTGGGACGTCGGGCTGGGTGAGTGTGAAGTCGGGCTGGGTGAGTGGGACGTCGGGCTGGGTGAGTGGGACGTCGGGCTGGGTGAGTGGGACGTCGGGCTGGGTGAGTGGGACGTCGGGCTGGGTGAGTGTGAAGTCGGGCTGGGTGAGTGGGACGCCGGGCTGGGTGAGTGTGAAGTCGGGCTGGGTGAGTGTGAAGTCGGGCTGGGTGAGTGGGATGCCGGGCTGGGTGAGTGGGATGCCGGGCTGGGTGAGTGGGATGCCGGGCTGGGTGAGTGGGAAGTCGGGCTGGGTGAGTGGGATGCCGGGCTGGGTGAGTGTGAAGTCGGGCTGGGTGAGTGGGAAGTCGGGCTGGGTGAGTGTGATGCTGGCCTGGATGAATTGTGTTATCAGAGGGATAGGTTCAACGGGCCAAATGGTCCTTTGTCTCCTCAATTTTTTCTGTTATGTTTATATTTTCAGTTGTTTGGGATCGAACAGCCGCCTTCTGTGTATGTTGAAGAATGTGATCCTCAAACCTGATTGGTCCCTGCTAGTCACCTGACTGACAATAGCGCAACTTGTTCTGCCATGTCTGTATTTATGTTTAATTTTATACAGAATTGGGTTTTCCCAATGAACATGGAATAACCAGGTTTGACTGCATTTCAATCAGGTTATCATCAAAAATATATGAGGCAGCATCAAACGGTAATGAGGAAGGGTTTCGACCTGAAACGTTAACTCTGTCTCTCTCTCCACGGATGTTGCCTGGCCTGCTGAGTTTTTCCAGCATTTTTTGTTCTTATAATGAGGAATACTTAACCAGCTCAGTGGAGAAAGTGTTCTGGTGACTCAAGTGCAAATCTGAAGAGTTTTTTGTTAAAGGAGGGAGACCATTTGTTCAAAGCATTCCCCATTTTATAGAAGAAAATAGTATTCTGAGCAGAATTTGTATTTGAGATTCTTGTCAAGATGTCAGGATCTCTACTGGAGTCAGGTCTCTGCTTGGACACCCAGGAAAAGACAGTGTGGGTGGGAGATGGAGATTTCCTGGTGTGCATTGTCCCTGTGCTTTCCTCCCCTCACTAGTTCTTCCTGATTGTGGCATCAGATCTCTTGACATAACTTCAATCTCTGCCTATTGCAGAATGTAAATGCTGGACATTGGAGGATGGGGAGTAGATGTGTGTGTAGTGAATTTGAAAATTCCTTCTTTCTGAACATGGTTACGAATCAAAGGAAACCTTTATGAACCCAACGACAGTTTCTTCAGACATAATGACCAGAAACAGCATGGTGGTATCTGGCAGGTTTGAAAGGTGGTATTTGGTAGATTTGAAGGGTGGTATCTGGCAGGTTTGAAAGGTTTGCCTTTTCCTTTGTTGATCTGTACGCGGGTCAGGATTTCCATTAAGTTTTATGTTTGTTCTCGGGATGTGGGTGGAATTAGCAAGGCCGCATTAATGACCCGCCCTGAGTTGGGTTTTTTTTTAGTCAAACATATTTATTTAAATATGGTAGTACTTATTACAACTCATCAATTACATAATAAATCCATTACATTCATTAGCCGCAATAAAACAAAGCCTTAAAACAGCTTTAGGGTTAACAGTGTAAATGCAGTGGTAAATTTTACAGATAAATCAATAATATTAGCAGTACAGGTACACATAATAAAAAAACAATTTTACGCCACTCCTCTTGGCAATCTAATGACTCCTGGTTTTTACTTGGTATTATCTGACCATGTTATATCACAGTCCTTATACACGGTCTTCAGCTTTTCCACGGGAAAGGAGCCCCGAGTTGTTGACGCACTAATTGCTTTTACAGCTACTTCAGAAGGGATTAAGAATAGTGTGGAGCTGGAGTCATGGGCAGTTCTCTCTGCCCTCGTCATCCAGCCCAGTAATGACCAGATTTATCGAATTCAGTCTCACAACTTGCCTTGATGGGATTTGAAGTCGCAACTTCTGTGCTGTGAGCCCAGTATCGTACACGGTCTGGGATTGCAGGAATCGGTGTAATTAGGACTGACTGACACCCCGAAAGGGCGTGGGGTGCTTACAGATAAAGTGGGAGCACCGATAATACAGCGCGATGGAACCATGCTCGGGAATTCTCCCGATTTCCCTATGGCCAGTCCGCCCCCGGGTCTAATAGTTGGTGGAAGAGACACAATCGTGTTTAAAGATTTGGGTGGGGGGGAATGAATGCCTTTGGGGAAACTGGAGAATTTAGAGTAAGGGGGTGTCCAAAAGATGGGGGGTGGCTACTCATCCTCCGATGTGTTGCTCTCTGTCTTACACAGTTTTCAGTTGCCTTACATGACTTTGTATATCGATAGTAAAGACTTGTTTAGTACCCAGAGGGATTGAACTGCATTGAGAGTGAATGTCTGGGGAAGAATTTCAAACTGCATTAGGTCTCAATGAGGTGCCGGTACCTGCATTACTTCGGTTCACATCTACAAATGTGACCGGGCAAAGTTCGGCGTTATTAATGGCTTGTTTCTGCAGCTACATCTGACGGACGTTTTAAGGTCTGTTAATGCCTGTTGTTAAACACGCTGAGAAGCCACGGGCATTCTCTTATTATCAGGGCCCTAATGTATCACTTTATGAAAAGGATGGTTAGATTACACTTACCATTCCATTCAGGAAAATAAGGAAGGAGTCTGAATCTGAAGAGCGCCCTGTCCTTTGATGTGTTTGGCTTTAATGTTTCCCATTTTTTGAAGTCTGAAATAAAGTAGTTTTTGATTAAACCTAGTCCCCTATTCAGAGTGTGGATTTGTTCTGCTTTTACTTCCATTTCTTTGCCCGTGTCTGCTGTGAGTTCGTGTTCCCCGTTGAGAAATTGAATGCAACTTTTTGAAAATGATTTTGTAATAAAGGCGCCGCCCAGCGAGCGCCCATTCGCTGGTGGCCATTGGCCTGTTGTGGATAAACACTCGGTTGCTTTTGGAGAAGACAAACATTTGATCCAGAAAACCCCACAGTCCATCCCCCAGGGTCCCCCAGGTTTTCCTCGAATGCCTGACACCAGAGATCAGTTGCTTCTTTCGTGCTTCTTATCTTCAAGACTCTTCCTAAAATATCGACCCATTTTATTACAGATTCTCTTTGTGCCAAAGATTATGTTAAACAAAGGGAGATGATAGCAAAATACTGCGGATGCTGGAAATCTGAAATAACAACAGAAAACGCTGGAAAAACTCAGCAGGCCAGGCAACATCCTGAGGAAAGGTCTTCGACCTGAAACGTTGACTCTTTCTCCACGGAAGTTGCCTGGCCTGCTGAGTGTTTCCAGCGTTTTCTGTTGTTATAAAGGGAGATGATGTTGTGTATTTTAGATTATTCCATCTCTTTTTTCCCTTCCCCTCTGGTTTTGTTATAACCCCCTCATGCCCCTCCACTGATGCCTCTCCTCAGCTTCCAGAAAGCAGGCAGATGGCGATTTCCCTCCCCTTCCAGTGGGACAGCGCCTGGTCCATACATGGTCCTTGCTGTAGGTCGGAGTCCTGGCTCTCTGGTCACCTCCCCGTCCAGCACTGTCTTTATTTTATTATATTCATATTTCAGCCCATTTCACTTCTCTTTGGATTCAGAATTTTGACAGCTTAGCTTTTCACAGAAGAAAATGTTGAGACGAGAGAGAAATCATTCTCATCAGTATTTTTGTCAGCTTAAAATACTCCTGTGAAGCGCCTTGAGACGTTTTACTACGTTAAAGGCGCTATATAAATACAAGTTGTTGTTAACCAGTGGGCCCAGCAAAGCCTTGAACATTTTTTTGTCGTGAGTGACGTAATAAAACTCATTTGGTTCGAGTATAAAGCAAGGCTTTAATCAACTTGTTTCAGAACATGGAGGTCTAGTTATCTTTCACTAGTTCCTGTTTACAAAATGTCCTGGGCAAGCTGGGCCCACGCCCGAGTATTTATACTCCTTGGACGGTGCCACCAGCTGGCCGTCCAGTGTTATTTCATGAGTCTTTCTTCATGGATCATAAGATTCATAACAGTGAGTTCAGACACAGAGAAACAGAGACGGTTTCAGTGGGTCGTGTTGGTGAGTTTCAAAGCCAGCCTCAGACCCTGGAACAGTCGGTCCCACAATCCGCTCCATTTGCTCCATGTTGGCTGCCGGGTAAACTATCACAATTTTGTTTTGTTAAAAAATAAAAACTTTCTAAATTGGCTGGGCAGGCGTGACTGGTGAAATGGTGACGTGAATGGGTTATCCACGATGTGGCTGAATTCTCCTCTCTCTTCAGACCTGGTAAAAGGTGCTAATGGCCCTGCCAGTGCAGAATCCCTGATTCATAAGTTAGCCGTTGGATTTGATAGAAAAGCATAGGCGACAGAAAATACATTGGAGGAGATCCCAGAATTAAAATGGACAGCTGGGAGCAGCAGGAGATAAATGAGGAAAAGGTTGCGGCTGATGGAAAAGGAACTGCAAACTCAGGACCATAAATAGAGGCAGAAGAGGGAATGACTAGAACTGGACAGGAGAAATCAGGAGTGAGCCATACATGCCCGACCTGTGGTGAACCATCAGAAAGAGAAAGGAGAATAGATCCAAACCTTTAATACAATATCTTTCTGCTCCCTTCTCTGTAACGGTTGCAGATGAAGTGAAAGTATTATCTGTACAGTATTATTTCAGAAAGATAGTGGATTAATTATAGTCCGACAATATATAATGCTCTTTATATTAACCCTTTACTGTCTTCAGCTTCAGGGAATTCCATGTTTTCTAACCCACCATTGGGGTGAACAGCCTGTGAATACACGACAGTAATTATTCTACTGAGATGGCAGGAGGAACTTCACTAGGCAGGTTTCATTGCCACATCATGAAAATTAGACTTTAAAAAACTACATAAAAATACAAAATTAGTAAAATCTTCACTCTGCTTATTGTCTTTTACTTCCTGCATTATCTCCCCTCATTCTCACCACCTCCATTCTCACCTTTCCCATTCTCACCTTCCATTGTTTGTGGAGTTTTGTTGCTGTGATTGTGATTATGTGTATGTGAAGTGCTCTAATAATCAGAAACATGAGAAAACCCTGGATGAATACAAGTGCCTTTATCTGTTTCCCTCTGCTCAAGAACAGTAAGAGATTCATATCTTTCCACTTCCTTCAACGCTTTCTTGATGAGTCCCAATGATGAAATAAAGCGGTTGGTTGTGAGGTACAAACACCACCCCTGCTCACTCACAATATCAACTTTAAAAGCACAGGCATATTCCAAGTGTTTACATAGGATACATGAACAGGAGTTTACTCTGCCATCTCAGAGTGCAGCACTCCCTCAGTACTGCCCCTCCGACAGTGCAGTGCTCCTCATTACTGCCCCTCCGACAGTGCGGCACTCCCTCCGTACCGCCCCTCCGACAGTGCGGCGCTCGCTCAGTACCGCCCCTCCGACAGTGCGGCGCTCGCTCAGTACCGCCCCTCCGACAGTGCAGCACTCCCTCAGTACCGCCCCTCCGACAGTGCGGCGCTCCCTCAGTACTGGCCCCTCCGACAGTACGGCACTCCCTCAGTACTGCTCCTCCGACAGTGCAGCGCTCCTCATTACTGCCCTCCGACAGTGCAGCGCTCCCTCAGTACCGCCGCTCCGACAGTGCAGCGCTCCCTCAGTACTGCCCCTCCGACAGTGCAGCGCTCCCTCAGTACTGCCCCTCCGACAGTGCAGCGCTCCCTCAGTACTGCACTGGAGTGTCGACCTATATTTTGTGCTCAAGTCTCTACAGTGGAGCTTGAAGCCACAACCTTCTGACTCCGAGGTGAGGGTGCTGTCCACTGAGTTGAGGTGATTAATATTCTGCATATATAATACATTTTGTTCTGGAAAAATACATTAAAAATAGGCACAAACTCATGTACAATTCCAAAAAAAACCTTTCCTAACACAGAACCTGGAAATCCAAAAAATAAATGGAGTGAAATATTCTCCAGCTGCCTCTGATGGTCCAAGTCTCATTCTTTTCATTGCAACATTTCATTAACCACGAGAATAACTGTCCACTGCACACCTACCACAGGCTCCCACACTCAGCCGTGCCTCACAGTCATGGCCTCTATCACTGCGGTGATGTAATAAAACTCACTACGCACTTGGTTTGAGCATAATGCAAGGCTTTAATCAACTTGTTTCAGAACATGGAGGTCTAGTTGTACTTCACTAGTTCCTGTCTTACAAAATGTCCCTGGAAAGCTGGGCCCACGCCCGAGTATTTATACTCCTTGGACGGCGCCACCAGCTGGCCATCCAGCATTATTTCATGAGTAGTTTCTTTATGATGATGAGATTTATAACATGCGGCATCACTAGCATCTGAGGTTCTGTGGGACAGACAGTGCAGTCGATGTTGGTGCAGCCATTGCTGTTTGCAATGCACAGACTGGGCTGCGAGAGTCTGCGTTCAGCCTGTCCCTCACTACACTCTACAGGTTCATGGAGCTGCACACAGGTACCTGCTTGGTATTTGGGCCTACGAGGGCCACACCACCAGGTGCCCGTGAATTTTATTACGCACTCTACCGTTCTCACCTGCATCCTGCACTCTGGATTTCTAACCAAAGATAAAATTTGAAATAACTTATTCTGCACAACCACTAACGTGTTTAATCCCAAATCACCCTGTGCAGTTTTTGTGTCTCAATGAGACACTTTTCCTTTAAATGCTGTGCGACAAATTGATAGACTTTAAAATTTGTGGGTACAAATAAAAACCATAGCCCCCTTACACTAGGTGAAAGCAGACAATTCAATCCCCTCTGGTGCCATGTGGCTTGCATGTATCCTATGTAAACTCCTACAAAATATAGGCCGACACTCCAGTGCAGTACTGAGGGAGCGCCGCACTGTCGGAGGGGCAGTACTGAGGGAGCGCCGCACTGTCGGAGGGGCTGTACTGAGGGAGTGCCGCACTACTGAGGGAGCACTGCACTGTCGGAGGGTCAGTACTGAGGGATCGCTGCACTGTCGGAGGTGCCATTTTTCGGATGATATGTTTAGCCAAGGCCCCGTCTGTCTATTTGTGTGGACATAAAGTATCCCGTGGCACTATTAAAGATGAGTAGAGAGTTTTCCTGGTTACTTGGCCAACATTCCTCACTCAACCAACTTACCAGAATACAAATCCACTGACCGTTCATCTCATTTGCTGTTTTAGAATCCAAAAGGTTTTCCAATTCCCTTTGTCTGCTTAAGATGCATGACTGGAGATGAGTGTAATATTTGTACAGTAATATAGTGGCTCTGGTTCTGGTTAGAACCCAGAAGTCCACGAGTTAAAATCCCACCATGGCACCAGGAAATAATGAGCATGAAAGTTGAGGGAAGGAGACTCGCTCCCTCCCCCTGATCTGGCCTACACGTGACTTCAGCTCCACGTGCTGTGGTAGACCTTAATGCTCCCAGGGCAACTTGGGATGGACAATAAATGGTGCTATGCCAATGTTGCCCACATCCCAAGAACGACAGAAAAGAAGGGAGAATGAGTGGAAAATACCTCCTTCAAAAATAAATAACACTGCAATTTATTCATTGTATTCAGCAAAATAATCAAGTATTGGAGTATTTGTCAAGACATTTGGGTATTTTAGAAATACTTTCAACTCTTTATGCCATTGCTGGAGGATCCTAACCGGGTAGGGCATTTATGACTGCGATGAGGAGAAATTTCTTCACTCAGAGGGTGGTGAACCTGTGGAATTCTCTACCACAGAAGGCTGTGGAAGCCAAGTCACTGAATATATTTAAGAAGGAGATAGATAGATTTCTAGACACAAAAGGCATCAAGGGGTATGGGGAGAGAGCGGGAATATGGTATTGAGATAAAGGATCAGCCATGATCATATTGAATGGCGGAGCAGGCTTGAAGGGCCGAATGGCCTACTCCTGCTCCTATTTTTCTATGTTTCTATGTTCTAATGCCTGGTCATACCTGTATTGTTTATAATGATTCACCTCTTATGTTTTCTCAGGCAGTGGAGACAAACTTGGCCTCAAAGGACAGCCACTGGGTCTTTGTAAACGAGGTAAGCCCAGAGCCACTGTTACAAGCACTAGCAGCATAAACCTGTTTATTAAATCTGAGGTTACTGTCTGCGAGCTCACATGCTGCTGACTTTACATCCTGGGGTTGTTACTGTTAAGTGGAAGCCAATTCTCCAACAGGAAGAAGAGAAAATGAGAATCCAGAGTCATCCCTGAGGAATTCCTATACATTTACTGGGATTGCCTAAGGGTTGGGAATGTGGGTTTCCAGACCATGGGTGGTAGGAGCACTGAACATGGTCAACACTGCCAAGTCCATAACTCAGTAGGGGCAGGACCGGGTTGGGGTAGTAGGTGTACGCAGGTGTTGGCTGCCAATTTAAGGATAGTTTTATGATGATCTACAGCCAATGGGAATCGGGTTGAGACTGCCAAACTCATCTCACACAGGACCCTCACCCGTACAGTCAAAAGACAGGAGGCACTTTTATCCATCAGTTTGTCCTGGATTTGAACACAGGTCCTAGAGGTGAGGATCCGGTGCCTAAGGCACTGTGTCTCCTTACTAATAAGTCAAGATACAATCTTGCTGACTCCAGTCCTGCACAAACTCAGTAAATTTGTCCAATCTGCTCCCCAGTTTTGGAGCTGGGATCGTGAAACCGAGAGTCTGCTCAGAATCACAGGTCCAATATTGAGGACTCCAATATTGGTGTATAAGCTGTAAGGAGTGCCAGCACTGAATGCACTCATGCATTTGTATGACCTGCTCTCTCTGCTTTGTTAATGACGCTGTTATCCCATTGATAATGAATAGACTAAAACCTTCATTAAAACAGCAAACAGGGTTTCATTTCTGAGTCCATTAAATATTCATAACTAAAAGCGCACAGCATTGTTTAATTTCTAGTGCGATGATGCAGTCACAGTGTTCTGTGCCTGCACATTGTTCAATTCTTCTAACTAGGATTTGGTACTTATCACACATGCTAGTGACATCTTGTGCCAAAGCACTGGTGCTGTGCCAGCCTTTATGTGGATGAGATTACAGGATTAACTGAAGGGACGAAGGATTGAGAAATACAAAGATATGCACAAACCTAATAATAAATAGAGAGAATTGAATCATTCTATTTTGACATAATTATCCTTTTCAGATACAAAAACAACGATTGAAAGTGTTTCTCACGGTGATCCTTCTAAATGGTTTGATTGCAAAGAGCAACAAATGTGTAAATGTTAAGTTGTTTTAATGAATTCTGTCTGATTGCACTTGCAGTGCCTGCTCACACTGGCACATTATTTACCCCCATGTAATGGAAATTAAACAGCTCTACAGGAAACCACAGCCTCCCACCAGGACTGACTATAGTAACAGTTTGAGGAATCACTGACTAATACAGAATAACAGCTTTATTTCCAGCCATTGATTTTTATATTGAACATTTTTTCCCTTGTGCTAGTTATGTAGCAGTCCCTGGTTTCAGAGTATGGAAAGCAGTGCTTCACCGTTCCTGAAGTCTAAACACCATCGTATTGGAAATTGATCCAGTCCAAGCTCACAGCATCTAGTTCGAGTTTCTGCCATGCTCCAGTCCTTGCTTTCTCCACCCCCTCCCGATGCTTTATACTACTACGAAAGTATTGTGTCCAATTCTGGGCACCACAATGTAAGAAAGGTGTCAAGGCCTTGGAGAGGGTGCAGAGGAGATTTACTAGAATTATACCAGGGATGAGGGAATTCAGTTATGTGGAGAGACTGGAGAAGCTGGCGTTGTTCTCCTTACAGCAGAGAAGATTAAGGGGAGATTTAATCGAGGTGTTCAAAATGATATGGGGTTTATATAGAGTAGATAGGGAGAAACTGTTTCCACTGACAGGAGGGTCGGGAATCAGAGGACACAGATTTAAGATAATTGGCAAAAACTCCAAGGGGGAGATGAGGAGAAATGTTTTTACGCAGTGAGTTGTTGTGATCTGGAATGCGCTGGCTGAAAGGGCGGCGGAAGCAGATTCAATAGTAACTTTCAAAAGGGAATTGGATATATAGTTGAAAAGTAGAAATTTGCAGAACTATGGGGGGAGTGGGATTAATTGGATAGCTCTTTCAAAGAGTCGGCACGAGCACAATGGGCCGAATGGCCTCCTTCTTCTGTGCTGTGTGATTCTATGATTCGACGAAATTCTCATCCAGCTCAGCAGTGACAACGGGGCCGAATGAGTTCACTCTATTGTTGTTGGTCCTGAACTAGCCTGACCGCTTCAGTCATCTGTATCCCTTTCTGTGACCAGTCACCCTTGACATTGTCTATCCAGCGCTGCCTTAGTCTTCCTCGGTTTCCATGTACCTCTGTACGCACGGCCATGAAAGCTGTTCCAGCTCGTTCCATTCTTCAAACGTGTCCAAACCACCGCAGACGTCTTTCTTGAATCTTCTGTATCTTGTCCAAGTCATCTTATTACTGTATATCATTCTTGATTCTTTGCATCCCGGATACTCCCATTATACCTCTCAACCAACTCATCTCTGCTGATGATATCTTTTGCTCATCGACTCTTTTCAAGTTCCAGCACGCACATCCGTATAATAATATGGCGAAAACCATCGCTTCATGAACCCTTACCTTTGTTTTTACTGACATTTTTAGCCTTCCACATTTGACTTAATCTTTCAAAAGCAGCAGAACCAAGTCCAGTCCTTCCTTGCATATATTCTTCACAGCTCCCAGTCTCTGACAGTAACACACTGAGATATACAAACCTTTCCACCTGTTCAGCTGCACCCCCTCCAACTGCAATCTCAACATCTCCCTGACGCTCTCCAGATGACATGGCCATTGTCTTCTTTTTGTTAATGTTCCACTCTCCACGTACACCTGATCAGTTCGCCTCTGTAAACCTGTTTTAGATGCTGCTATAAGGTCAATATCATCAGCAAATCTGAGATTGTTTAAAATCTTGCCACCTAAGGCGACTCCTCCAATATCATCTTTTAGTGTAAGATTCATTACTGCTTGCAGTACTGGATTAAATAAGTCCGACATCGGTGTGCATCCTTGTCTCACCCCAACTGTTGATCTAATCCATCCTGTTTTTTTCCTATCCACTCTTAACAGTGCTCAGGGACTTGTTATAGATGCTTCCTATCAGTTTCTCAGGAATCCCATACATCCTCAAGACATGCCATATCCCTTCTTGCCACACACTGCCTGCTTAAAATCTATGAAGCTGTTGTAACAGTGGATGTTGTGTTCTATAAATTTCTCCGAAATCTGTCTCATCACAAACAGTGGGTCTCTTGCACCTTGCCCTGGTCTAAAACCAGCATGTTCTTTCTGCAGGATCACCCCTATGTATCTTTTCATTCTATCTGCAGTGATTTAGTAAATACTTTTCTGGGTTTACTCAGTGAGATGATTCCTCTGTAATTGCTGCATTTGCTCGTCTCTCCTTTTTTGAAGGTTGGTGTTATCACCTTTCCCCAGTCTTCAGGCACTTGCTGTTCCTCATGAATTTTGTTAAACAGTCTTTGCATCACTTTCACAGGATGTTCCTCACCCGCCTGCAACATTCTGCAATTATATTATCGAAACCCAGAGCCTTGTTCTTTTTCACACTATCAGTTGAAATCTTGACCTCATCTGCCAAGAAATCCAGCATCAACTATAGACAGTGAGCCCAACATCACTGTGGGCAAAATATTAGAAGGTAACCTGAGCGAGGGAATAATGAAACACCTGGAAAGGGGTGGGTTGGAAAGAGGGAGCCAGCATAGATTCATGAGAGAGAAGGTTTGCTGAATAAATTGACTGGAGTTGGATTTAAGCAAGGCTTTTGATGTTGTGTCGCATGGTAGGAAGGCATGGGATAGGAGGCAAGCACATTGTTAGAGTAGATTAGAGGGAGCTTTACACCGCATCTCTGCACATAATCCTGGCACAAGCCGCGAAACTCTCCTACAAAAAGATTATCTTCCAGTACATATTCTGGTAAAATATATTCACATGTGAAGAAAGTACAATATGTTTATTCATCTCTACCATTTATCAACAGCTTTGAGGAAACACAAAAGAGAGACAGACTTGCATTTATTTGCTCTTTATCACATCTCTCCAAGAGGTCTCAATGTGCTTCACACACAATGAATTACTTTGACGTGAAGTGACAAATGTCAGAAAGGGAAACAACTTATTTTTAATTCTTCCCGTGTTCAGAGCCTGTTTTCCCTTTGATCCTCACACCGGCCTCCATTCCCATTCCATTTGCAGTGTTCCCTTTTTATTTTTCCAGTTCTTGCCCTACAAGAACTCCTGCTTTCATGACTGTTTCTGTGCGGAGGGAGACTAGGACGTCGCATCTCTAGATACACTTGGGATTTTATATGAAAATGGTGCAGATGCTGACATTTCCACTGAGGAGTGCTACAAAACCACCACCCAATTGAAACAGTTTCTATAAACACGTAACACAAGCCAACACTGCCCCTGGAAGACATTTGTTATGGATCAGTACAATGTAAACATCTGTCACACGTTGGGAATCCTACCCAATGCACAAAATAAAACCAGCACTGAACACAATGCCTTGACTGCCAGGGAATTCTACTCTGCTCCAAGTGTGGTTCCTGCTGTATTAACGTAAAGGTGGAGTCATATTGGGACATTGAGCTACTAGTAATAATTGGGTCAATTGCTGTTTTTAGCCCATTGGAGCTAGGTGTTTGCTGCAGGATTAATCCCGCGTCACAGAGAGAAGCTCCGCATTAAGACCACCTAACTGAACATCTAATCTACTCTTTCCCAATTGGGCCTAGATTGGTGTAGAAGTGACAAACTCCGGCAAAATCTTTGCTGATTGCTCAATTTCTTCGGCTGCCTCACTGCCTTGTTAACTATCTGACGATCTATTTGATTTCCTGATTCTGATCGATTAATCAATACTGTATTAAAAGCAAATCTCAATCTGTTTCATGATGCTCAGGAGTTTAGACCCCCAATGAGAGTGCAATAGTGAGCACACCAGCCCAGTTACACAGATCCCTAATAAGTACTTTTATTTTTAAAAAAAGCAAGACAAGCATGTAATTGACTGAACAGAACCGCAAACGAGCTAGAAAGACTCACCTAGCCAATCTGTCAAGTTCAATTATAGCGAATGTAGGGAAAGTTGTACATATTAAAGAGCTGTGACAGTATTGGACGCATTCAGAAACCACAATCAGGCCTGCCCATTAGGGGCGCACAGACCGTTCGCTGTTGAACAAGTTTCTGTCAGCCTGAGCTTATTAATTTTTAATAAAATAACTTTGGAGATTCTCTTTTAGCCTTGGGTCCCCTTCATTCAGCACAGACCATGTGCCCGATTGCATTGTGTCGGTGCTCGATCTCCAGCCAGACCTGGCTGTGCTCATCCTGAGCCCCCACCTTCCTGCTATATATCTTTTTAATTCTTGTTCTAATACTTGTCCAGCTCCCCTTTAAATGTTGTTATCAAATCTGCCTCACTGGGCACGTGTGGTAAAGCATTCCATCTTCTAATAACCTTCCCTATGAAAAAAAATGTATTTAACTTCTCCCTTTGGGCTTCTGGTGATTATTAGACCTGGGTACAATCGTCTATTGGTTATGTTACGGGATTAATCCAGAGAATGTAAGTTTAAATTTCAACATGGCAGTTTAAAAAAAAAAAATCTGGAAAAGCCGGTAAAAGTGACCATGAAACTGTCGGATTGTCGTAAAAACCCAACGGGTTCACTGATGTCCTTCAGGGAAGGAAACCTGCCGTCCTCACCCGGTCTGGGCCTATAGGTGACTCCAGTCCCACACCACCGTGGTTGATTCTTAACTGCCCTCTGAAATGGCCGAGCGAGACACCAGTTATATCAAACTGCTACTAGTGGTTCATGAAGAAGGCCCATCAGCACCTTCTCAGGTCAACTAGGGATGGGCAATAAATGCCGGCCTTGATGCCCACATCACAAGAATGAATAAAATTAATTCTCAGTCCCGTTGCCACTGATTCAACAGGCAGTAGGAGCAGGGCGATGGGAGGATGCCGAGTAAGGAGTTGGAAAGAGTTACTGGCGGTGATTGAAGGCGTGCTCAAAGAGGCAGGTTTAACGGTGTGGAATGAGGTAGTAGGGTGAAAGGTCAGAGGCATCAGGTGGTGAAGAGCCTACTACCCAACAGTGGCATGAAGGGAGGAGCCATCGATAACCGGAGCTGGAAAAGGAGATATGCTGGAATGTAGGGCTGGCGGAGAGTACAGAGCAAGGTGGGCTGAGGCTGTGAAGGGGTGGAAAAATGAGGACCATGATACTGATGAAGCATGGAGGGATGGGAAACCAATGTATGCTGGTGAGGGCAGTGGTGGTAAGGTGAGCGGGAGTTTTGGATGGCATACGATCTGAGCAGCAGAGTTCTGGATGAGTTGAAGTTTATGTAGGATGGTGGTGGGAAGAACCTTGAAGTGGTGAAGTTGTAGATGAGTTTTCCCAGGGCACTAAGAAACAGCTGGGCCGTGACTTCAAACCACCCTCAGCAATTCTGGAGCTGCCTAACACTGGATAAAAACAACTGCTTTCCCCGGTTGTGAGGCACTTTGAAGTTCTCACTCCTGCTGCTTCTATTGAAGCTGCTCTGGGACATTGGCTGTAACTGAGGTCCCTGGTGTGGCCTAGCAAGGAGGAACACCTACTCACGTATCTCTATGCTGGGAAGGAAGTTGTTGCCCTGAACACGCTTTCTCCTTTTAATAATAGAATTCACGGAATATACATAGGAGCATCTTCCAGACAATCATATAAATCTGCTCATACAGAAGAAATACTCGGCATTTTCACTTGTTACAACAATTGAGTAAATGACATTTATGTCCCTGAAATACCCATCAATATTTGATCATTGAAATGGGCCCCTTTGAACTTTGGATCAAAAGACAGCATCTGTTTCTTTAATGAAAAAAGGGGGCAATGGTATTTAAAATTCACAGCAGATTCCTACAGTGAAGACTTTGGCTGTCTGAGTAAACGGGCTCCGAGGGGATACATCGGCCAGCAAGCCTGCTCCACTCTCTCAAAAACAACTGTTTATTCAGGCTTCCAGACAGGGTTCTGACTCCCAAGGATCCAGTCGCCACAAGTCTACACAGAGCCCAGTTGAGGTGGGAGATATTTACAAAGTGACACCACATGAAAACACTGAAACTACCCCAATAAAAGTCCCTTCAAATTCTGGAGTGATGCAGGTTACAACATATCTTTGAAACCATTCAGAGACATTGCTGGTGCTTTTGAATTAGATGCCCAAATCAGCCCATGTTGTACTCCCAACAGTGCTCTTTGAAAGTTGTGCTAGCATTCTGTGTAAGTAGCATGTGGAATGCTTGGCATTGGAGTCATAGCTCCCACAGGCAGATAACCAGTTGAAGGGGAGAGGCCAATGAATATCAGCCCATGGAATTTCCCCTTTAAAAAATACCCAAATGGAATAAGAACCGTATCTCATGTAATACGTGTGTGAGTCAGCCATGGCTCAGTGGGTAGCACTCGTGCCTCTGAGTCAGAAGGTTGTGGGTTCAAGTCCCACTCCAGAGAGCAGAAAAATCTAGGTTGACACTCCAGTGCAGTGCTGAGGGAGAGCTGCACTGTCGGAGATGCCGTCTTTCGGATGAGACGTTAATCCGAGGCCCCGTCTGCTCTCTCAGGTGGATGTGAAAGATCCCATGTCACTATTCGAAGAAGAGCAGGGGAGTTATCCCCGGTGTCCTGGACAATATTTATCCCTGAATCACCATCACTAAAACAGGTTATCTGGTCATTGTCACATTGCTCTTTGTGGGAGCTTGCTGTACACAAATTGGCTGCTGTGTTTCCTACATTACAACACGTCAAAAGTACTTCATTGGCTGTAAAGCGCTTTGGGATGTCCGGTGGTCATGAAAGGTGCTATAGAAATGCAAGTTCCTTATTTCTTTCTTAATGTATTGTACAATTTGGGATTAACAGGAAATCAGTGACTCGGAGATTCTGGAGCTTGTTCACAGTGCGCTGGGACGTATGACAGTGGTTCGACAGATCTTCCCCACCTCCAAGGACCCCAACCACAGGTGTATGAGGAACAACCATCGCATTTCCTCACTGCTGTGTGACCCACAGGAAGGCTACTTGCAAACACTACAGGTCTGTAAGTGACAGAAGGGAATAAACCTTGTCTGTGAAACTTGTACAGGTCTCTCTATTGGAAATACTGTAGTTCTTTATTTAAATAGCTGCAGGAATGCAATGGAGCCATGCATTCCCTCAGCTCCATTGGATTTAAGTCTCTGTGATGAAGTGGTTTTCCTTGCGGCAATATTAGGAATCAGCTGTTGTATCACCATATGCAACTGGTGTGTCACTAAAATCTGGAAACACAGTGGCCTAGAAATTCGGTGGGCTGCGCCACCAGTTAGCGCCTAAAGAGGGCACTCAGTTGCTTTAGCGCCACTGGCCGCGCCTCCCGCGATATTTAGCTGGGGCGCTAATGGCGGCGTTAGCCTGTTGCGCTGTGCCGCCACCAATGACGTCATCGGTGTGCGCAGTGTCCCGCTACCGCCCCGATTGCGATATTTGGTTAGCGACCGCCTCTGTAGCGCCACTCACTAATCGCGCCCGGCAGTGGCGCAAATTAAGGTGGAGGTGCGGGGCGTTGTTTTTTTCGGCGGCCGCCTGCCAGCACCTCTGTCCCCGGCCTCCTGTTCTCCCCCCGCGGCATTGCCGGCTGTTTTCTGAGAGCCCGGCACTTCTCCTCGGTGCCGGGCTCTTTTGCCGGCACTTGCGATCGCTCATCGCGCTGGTGCAGGCCCCTCCCCCTTAAGAATGGGAGGAAGGCCTGCAGTACCGCAGCACACGCTGCGGCACGTTGCGCTGTGATATTCAGTTTCAGCGCCCTAAGAGGGACGCGGAGCGCCTCGAGCCTCGCCCCGTGTCCCTCTTGGGGCGCTCAAGCTGAATTTCCGGCAATCGCTGCTGCTCCGATCGCAGCGCAAAATCTGGCGCCCAGGCGAGCTTGGCACCCCGTTTGAGGCTCCACCCAATTTCTCCCCCAGTGAGAATAATTCGACAAGTCCTGCAATAGCAATGGTGCCCAAGCATTCCTTACTGAAGTGGCAACTTATTGGAAATACGCCTGTTATACAGAGAGGTGGCGGAGTCTGTTATATGGGGAGGTAATACAATAATCGTGAGGGACTTTAATGTTCATATAGACTGCACAAATCAAATTGGCAAAGGTAGTCTGGAGGACGAGTTCATGGAATGCATTCGGGACAGTTTCCTAGAGCAATACACCATGGAACCAACCAGGAAACAGGCTATTTTAGATCTTGTATTGTGTAATGAGACAGGGTTAATTAGCAATCTCATAGTAAAGGATCCTCTGGGACACAGTGATCATAATATGATAGAATTTCACGTTAAGTTTGAGAGTGACTTGCCTAAGTCTGAAACCAGTCTTAAACTTAAATAAAGCCAATTACATAGGTATTGAGGGGTGAGTTGGCGGCAGATAAGCAGTGGCTAACATTAAAAGAAATATTTCATAATTCTCAACAAAAATACATTCCATTGAGAAACAAAAACTCCATAGGAAATGTGATCCATCCGTAGCTAACTAAAGGAGTTAAGGATAGCATTAGATTGAAAGAAGAAGCTTATAATGTTGCAAATAGTAGTAAGCCTGAGGATTGGGAGAGTTTCAGAAACCAGCAAAGGATAACCAAAAAATTGATAAAATGGGAAAAAATAGAATATGAAAGAAAACTAGAAAGAAATATAAAAACAGATTGTAAGAGCTTCTACAAGTATGTAAAAAGGAAGAGAATAGCAAAAGTAAACGTTGGTCCCTTAGAGGCTGAGACAGGAGAAATTATTATGAGGAATAAGGAAATGGCAGAAACACGAAACAAATATTTTGTATCTGTCTTCACAGTAGAAGACACAAAATGCATACCAGAAATGGCGGGGAGCCAAGGGCCTAATGAGGGTGAGCAACTTAATGTAATTAATATAAGTAGAGAAAAAGTACTAGAGAAGCTAATGGGACTAAAAGCCGACAAATCCCCTGGACTTGATGGTCTACATCCTAGAGTTCTAAAAGAGGTGGCTGCAGAGATAGTGGATGCATTGGTTTTGAGCTTCCAAAATTCCCTAGATTCTGGAATGGTCCCAACGGATTGGAAGGTAGCAAATGTAACCCTGGTATTCAAGAAAGGAGGGAGAGAGAAAATAGGGAACTACAGGCCAGTTAGCCTAACATCAGTCATCGGGAAAATGCTGGAATCCATTGTTAAGGAAGTGGTATCAAGTCACTTAGAAAATCATAACATGATTAGGCAGAGTCGACATGGTTTTACAAAAGGGAAATCGTGTTCGACAAATTTATTAGAGTTTTTTGAGGATGTAACTAGCAGGGTAGATAAAGGGGAACCAGTGGATGTAGTATATTTGGATTTCCAAAAGGCATTCGATAAGGTGCCACATAAAAGGTTATTACACAAGATTAGGACTCATGGGGTTGGGGGTAATATAGTAGCATGGATAGAGGATTGGTTAACGGACAGAAAACAGAGAGCAGGGATAAACAGATAATTTTCAGGTTGGCAGGCTGTAACTAGTGGGGTGCCGCAAGGATCAGTGTTGGGGCCTCAGCTATTTACAATCTATATTAATGACCTAGATGAAGGGACTGAGTGTAATGTATCCAAGTTCACTGATGATACAAAGCTAGGTGGGACAGTAAGCTGTGAGGAGAACAGAGAGTCTGCAAAGGGATATCGATAGACTGAGTGAGTGGGCAGTAAGGTGGCAGATGGAGTATAATGAAGGGAAATGTGAGGTTATTCACTTTGGTAAGAAGAATAGAAAATCAGAATATATTTTAAATGGTGAGAAACTTTGAAATGTTGCTGTTCAGTGAGATTTGGGTGTCCTCGTGCAAGAAACACAGAAAGCTAGCATGCAGGTACGGCAAGCAATAAGGAAGGCAAATGGCGTGTTGGCCTTTATTGCAAGGGGGTTGGAGTATAAGAGTAAGGAAGTCTTGCTATAATTGTACAGGGCCTTGGTGAGACCACACCTGGAGTACTGGGCACAGTTTTGGTCTCCTTATCTAAGGAAGGATATACTTGCCTTGGAGGCGATGCAACAATGGTTCACTAGATTGATTCCTGGGGTGAGAGGGCTGTCCTGTGATGAGAGATTGTGTAGAATGGGCCGATACTCTCTGGAGTTTAGAAGAATGAGAGGTGACCTCACTGAAACATACAAGATTCTGAAAGGGATTGACAGGGTAGATGCTGAGAGGTTGTTTCCCCTGGCTGGAGTGTCTAGAACTAGGGGGCATAGTCTCAGGATAAGGGGTAGGCCATTTAAGACTGAGATGAGGAGGAATTTCTTCACTCAGAGGGTTGTGAATCTTTGGAATTCTCAGCCCCAGAGGGCTGTGAATGCTGAGTCTTTGAGTATATTCGAGGCTGAGATCAATAGATTTTTGGACTCTGGAGGAATCAAGGGATATGGAGATCGGGCGGGAAAGTGGAGTTGAGGTCGATGATCAGCCATGATCTTGTTGAATGGCGGAGCAGGCTCAAGGGGCCGAATGGCCGACTCCTGCTCCTATTTCTTATGTTCTTATGTGACAGAGTCTGTTGTACAGAGAGGTGACGGAGTCTGTTATATGGGGAGGTGATGGAGTCTGATAAATGGGGAGTTGACAGACATCTTTAAATGAAGATATTGCCACTTCTGGCCAAAGTATTAATAACAGGAATAGAGAATAAAAGAAACAAATGGATTTAAAATCTGAAATCATAAATCATCTTATTGTTCAATTATTAAACCGGGATGTTGTTTGTTCGGCCCTTTTTAGATTGGGTCTTGGGGGACCGGTGTGCTGAAGGTTTTGTTCATTTAGCAGTGATGGGAAGGTTGTAATCTTACCCCATTGCTGGTGCCCTGATTGTGAAGAGGAGGAAGACGAGTCCCTGTTGGAGGCAGTCTGATTATATGGGTTTGACACTGGAGTGGAGCAGCCTATCAAACTGCTCCGAGGGCAGTTGGAAACTTTATAAAGAATTTATCTGTTTTTAAGAGTGCGGACACTCCCAGTGGCTTTAAAATTGAACAATTGGGATCTCACAAACACACACTGTCTGTCACACACACACATACTCATTCACACACACTCTCTCACACACACATACACACTCACATACTCATTCACGCACACATAGCCAGACACACTCACGCTCACATGCGTATACTCTCTCGCACGCACACCTCTCTTCTGTTCCTGAGAGTTCGGCTTGTTACCAGGCTGTATAAATCAAGTCCTGCCAACTACGACTCATTTCTATAGCTATGGGACTCTGACTGCAGGCAAATTGCAGCCGGAATAAAGTTCTCTCTCTTTAAAAGATGTTCCGATGGTGCCATTTTCTCTGTAATAAAGCCAAGTGTTTGGTGCAGCTATTCCACTCATCATTTGAATACAGACAACACCTGCCATCGGCATCATGACTACAAATAGATCCAATTTGATTTAAATAGAATGCTGTGTCCTTTGATAAGAGACAACCACACGCTTACACTAAAATATTTCAATGAGCCAGTTGTCAGTTTGGGGGATAGATACCGAATTTTTTTGGTAGTGTAATGTCAGTCAGCAATACTGCTTCCTTTATTGATGTTTGCTGGTGGATACGGAGTGGATGAGTGAAATGAAAGGAATGGACCTTATCTGTTAGCTACCCCTGACACTCGATCCTTGCACTGACATCGCACACTTCGCCTCATCTGCCAGAAACCTTTTTTGGGGGAAAGAAAAGTCCTTCCTCAAACCTCAGAAACAGACGATCCACTTGGATCTGATCTCGCTCAATCCTCGAAACGGTCTTTGTGGGCGTTTCCGGGATGGGGTGTCTGGGTCTCTGGGTGTGTGGGATGGGGTGTCTGGGTCTCTGGGTGTCTGGGTCTCTGGGTGTCTGGGATGGGATGTCTGGGTCTCTGGGTGTGCGGGATAAGAACATAAGAAATAGGAGCAGGAGTAGGCCAATCGGCCCCTCGAGCCTGCTCCGCCATTCAATAAGATCATGGCTGATCTGATCCTAACTGCCAATCCACTATCACAGAACCATCTCCTGAATCTAACAGAATTAGACACACGAAATAGGAGCAGGATCAGGCTACACAGCCCCTGGGCCCGCTCCGCTACCCACAGGGCCATGACCGAGCCGAACCTAGACTCATGTCCAAATTCCTGCCCGCTCCCCGTAACCCTTAATTCCCTTTACTTCTAGGAAACTGTCTATTTCTGTTTTAAATTTATGTAATGATGTAGCTTCTACAGTTTTTTGGGGCAGCATATTCCATGGACCTACCACCCTCTGAGTGAAGTAGTTCCTCCTCATCTCAGTTTTGAAAGAGCAGCCCCTTATTCTAAGACTATGCCCCCTAGTTCTAGTTTCACCCATCATCGGGAACATCTTCCCTGCAACCACCCGATCCAACCCCTTCACAATCTTATATGTTTCAATAAGATCGCCTCTCATTCTTCTGAACTCCAATGAGTAGAGTCCCAATCTACTCAACCTCTCCTCATATGTCCATCCCCTCATCCCTGGGATTAACCGAGTGAACCTTCTTTGTACTGACTCGAGAGCAAGTATGTCCTTTCTTAAGTATTGACACCAAAACTGTACGCAGTATTCCAGGTGCGGTCTCACCAATACCTTGTACAACTGAAGCAATACCTCCCTATTTTTATATTCTATCCCCCTAGCAATGAAAGCCAACATTCCATTGGCCTTCTTAATCACTTGCTGCACCTGCATACGAACCTTTTGAGTTTCGTGCACCAGGACCCCCAGATCCCTTTGTACTTCAGTACTTTCCAGTTTCTTGCCATTAAGATAATAACTTGCTCTACGATTTTTCCTGCCAAAGTGCATAACCTCACACTTTCCAGTATTGTATTCCATCTGCCAAATCTCTGCCCACTTACTTAGCCTGTCTATGTCCCCTTGCAGGTTTTTTATGTCCTCCTCACTCACTACTTTCCCTCCCATCTTAGTATCATCTGCAAACTTTGATATGTTACACTCGGTCCCCTCCTCCAAATCGTTAATATAGATTGTAAAGAGTTGGGGACCCAGCACTGACCCCTGCGGAACACCACTAGTTACTGATTACCAGTCTGAGAATGAACCATTTATCCCAACTCTCTGCCTTCTGTTAGATAGCCAATGCTCTATCCATGCCAGAATATTACCCCCAATCACGTGATTTTTTATCTTAAGCAATAATCTTTTGTGTGGCGCCTTGTCAAATGCCTTTTGGAAGTCTAAATACACTACGTCCACTGGTTCCCCTTTATCCACCCTATATGTTACTTCCTCAAAGAACTCCAGCAAATTTATCAAACATGACTTCCCCTTCATAAAACCATGCTGACTTTGTCCTATTAAATTATGATTATCCAAATGTCCTGTTACTGTCTCCTTAATAATGGACTCCAAAATTTTACCTACCACAGATGTTAGGCTAACCGGTCTATAGTTTCCAGCCTTCTGTCTACTGCCCTTTTTAAATAAGGGTGTTACATTAGCAGTTTTCCAGTCTACCGGGGCCATTGCCGAGTCCAGGGAGTTTTGGAAAATTATTACCAATGCATCCACAATCCCTACCGCTACTTCCCTCAAGACCCTAGGATGTAAGCCATCAGGTCCAGATGATTTATCCGCCTTGAGTCCCATTATTTTACCGAGTACCACTTCCTTAGTGATTTTGATCGTGTTTAGCTCCTCCCCCCCTTTAGCCCCCTGTGTCTGGGTCTCTGGGTGTCTGGGATGGGATGTCTGGGTCTCTGGGTGTGCGGGATGGGGTGTCTGGGTCTCTGGGTGTGCGGGATGGGGTGTCTGGGTCTCTGGGTGTGCGGGATGGGGTGTCTGGGTCTCTGGGTGTGCGGGATGGGGTGTCTGGGTGTCTGGGTGTGCGGGATGGGGTGTCTGGGTCTCTGGGTGTCCGGGATGGGGTGTCTGGGTCTCTGGGTGTCCGGGATGGGGTGTCTGGGTCTCTGGGTGTGCGGGATGGGACTCCTGGGTCTCTGGGTGTGCGGGGTGCCTGCTTTCCTGACGCGCTGATGTCCTCCTAGTTTTATAATTGTTTCCCAATTTTTTCTGTTACGATCCAAACTTGTGACATTGTTTGGCAGTGATACTAAGTTTGATTGGACGGAAAGTACATTGCCCTGTTTTTGAGGCATGTGGAGTCGAGTGGAATTGGCTGCCAGTAATCCGGCCTGGTTTAGGAAAGATGAATGTCCGCCAACATAAAGTTTAGAATGAGCAAAGAACACTCGGCCCATTGAGCCCACTCCTCCCACCGACCGCACATCATTTCCTCAACCGTGGACTCCGCCTCCTCCAAGGTCTCTGGAATCTTTCCCTAATCCCAGATAGATCCCGAGCATCGCGTAACCCCGTGTGATCAGTGTGTTGGAGACTATTGTCAGTCATGTTTTCCATTGAAGATAATTTAATTTCGGTATTGGTGCAAGTCAGAGGCAGCAGGCCAAGACCGTAACTTTCACTGCCTGGGTGAAGCCCCAGAAATCTCACACATCTGGAGGAAGGTGTCAAACCTCAATGTCGGAGCAGGTGAAAGGTTAAGGAGTGGCTTTCCGAGCAGTGTGTTCCTCCAGTACTGAGCCCCACGACCAGCTGGTGACTGGTTCTCACCCACGGTTCCTCCACTCGGTGAGTTGTCAGTCGCTTGGTGAGGAGGCGAGCCTCTGGGGAGGGGGGATTAGTACAGCAGCTTACCCTGGACACCCAACAACTGTCTGAATGTTGGCCTGCAGTCTGTCACCTGACAGCGAAGCAATGGGGGGGTGACTCGGGCAGAGGGAAAGATGAATGTCCGGGGCAAGAAAGATGAATCAAATCACTTGCATGCAATGAGAAAAATGTTCCACTTATGTTACTGCTCCCTCCGATCAGCACCAATGCAATAAATAAAGTTGGGATGTATTTGGAATTGGGAATGGCTGGAATCAGATGCCTCTCAGTGTAAGTAACAGTCTTCCTTCCCTCTGTGCTGCAGACCTCCAATCTTTATCTGTATGACAGTGTCCTGTTACTGGCTGGAGCCTTCCATCGGAAGCTGGAGGATCGGAAATGGCACAGCATGGCCAGCCTGAACTGCATGAGGAAGTCCACCAAACCCTGGAACGGAGGAAGATCCATGCTGGACACCATTCAAAACGTAAGAAACTTCATCTGAACTAAAAATGAGAGTGTGCTGGAAATGCACAGTAGACCGGGGCGGAGCCTTTCCCAGTCCCCCCATGGATGGTTCCATTGCGCTGAATTATCAGAGCCCTCCCCTTTATCCCGGGAGAACCCCGTGTCCTTTCCCGAGAGCCAGTGATGCAGATTCTGGGAGGAGAAACGACAGGTTAACATTTCAGGGTGTGGGATCTTCATCAGAACTGAAAATCAAAGGCCTTTTGTGGGAGGGAAGGGTGGGAGAAAGAAAGGTGCAAACAGCAGGTATTCCAATCACAGAGTGGAACCTAAGCTCATGTCGAGAGATTCCATCCACCTCTTAGCTAGAAGGGAACGGGTAAACTGCATGTTAGACTCTCTCGAGGCCTTGCTACTCCTCTGTATTCCCTTCCCATCCACTTTGCTCCAATGTGTTACTCCCGCCTCAACACCAGTTGCCTTTAGTCTGTGCACATTCCACAGTGTTCCTCTGACAGTGGTTCTGGGCTGTAGATGCAACGAGTAAAACAGCCTCGGGCTAATTCCCAGGGCCACTATGTGACCTGTGTTACTGATGAAGGCAGTTTGCTTCTGGTGCCCAGGAAAGCTGAGAACAGAGGAAATGAAATCTCAAAACCTAGTCATTGCTTTGAGAGCTGGACAATCGAAGCAATGCAGGACAGACACTGGGTCGTTTCATCCATTACTAGGTACATGATCATCAGCTCAAAATCTGACTCCGATTCTCATTGAATCAGTGGGTGACAGTTGTCCATTCTCAAGGCTGCAGCTGCTCACCCGACACCAACTTTATGGAGATTGTGTTGCTTTGCTGCATGATGATTAAATTGTGATTGTTACTATGGCGATTACATTGTGATTGTTAATATGGCGATTGTGTTGTCTCTTTTGACATAAAGGCTACATTGCCATCGGTTATTAGCAAGTGTAAAGAATTAATTCCTGTCACTAACATGGGATTGCATTGCAGTTGTTAAGACTGAGATTGTAGGTAACATCAAAATTGCATTGAATCTCATAAACTGAGATTGTATCAGTGCTGCTGTTATGGAGACTGCGTTGTGTTTGCTGGTGTAGGATCTGTATTAATGTACTGTTTCTGAGCCAAAGACACTGGCATGCGATTTCACCGAGAGACCGCGATTTCACCGAGAGACCGCGATTTCACCGAGAGACCGCGATTTCACCGAGAGACCGCCATTTCACCGAGAGAGCGCCATTTCACCGAGAGACTGCGATTTCCTTTGGTGGGAAGTTATACTGCGTTGCAGCACTCGATGAACCAATCAGCTGTTAGAAAGAGATGGTGACTGTTCATCAGAATGAGCTACATGTCATGAAATCATGAACCACTTCATTCTAATTAGGTTTAGATTTTATTGCAGACAATACACGGAGGAAGCCTTCTCACCACATGCGTCAATCGCCTCTAACCATCTCCCTCAATCCCCCCTCACCGTATCCCTCAATCCCCCCTCACCGTATCCCTCAATCCCCTCTCACCGTATCCCTCAATCCCCTCTCACCGTATTCCTCAATCCCCCCTCACCGTATCCCTCAATCCCCTCACCGTATCCCTCAATCCCCTCACCGTATCCCTCAATCCCCTCACCGTATCCCTCAATCCCCTCACCGTATCCCTCAATCCCCTCACCGTATCCCTCAATCCCCTCACCGTATCCCTCAATCCCCTCACCGTATCCCTCAATCCCCTCACCGTATCCCTCAATCCCCTCACCGTATCCCTCAATCCCCTCACCGTATCCCTCAATCCCCTCACCGTATCCCTCAATCCCCTCTCACCGTATCCCTCAAACCCCCCTCACCGTATCCCTCAATCCCCCCTCACCGTATCCCTCAATCCCCCCTCACCGTATCCCTCAATCCCCCCTCACCGTATCCCTCAATCCCCTCTCACCGTATCCCTCAATCCCCTCTCACCGTATCCCTCAATCCCCCCTCACCGTATCCCTCAATCCCCCCTCACCGTATCCCTCAATCCCCCCTCACCGTATCCCTCAATCCCCCCTCACCGTATCCCTCAATCCCCCCTCACCGTATCCCTCAATCCCCCCTCACCGTATCCCTCAATCCCCCCTCACCGTATCCCTCAATCCCCCCTCACCGTATCCCTCAATCCCCCCTCACCGTATCCCTCAATCCCCTCACCGTATCCCTCAATCCCCCCTCACCGTATCCCTCAATCCCCCCTCACCGTATCCCTCAATCCCCTCTCACCGTATCCCTCAATCCCCCCTCACCGTATCCCTCAATCCCCCCTCACCGTATCCCTCAATCCCCCCTCACCGTATCCCTCAATCCCCCCTCACCGTATCCCTCAATCCCCTCTCACCGCATCCCTCAATCCCCCCTCACCGTATCCCTCAATCCCCTCACCGTATCCCTCAATCCCCTCACCGTATCCCTCAATCCCCTCACCGTATCCCTCAATCCCCTCACCGTATCCCTCAATCCCCCCTCACCGTATCCCTCAATCCCCCCTCACCGTATCCCTCAATCCCCTCTCACCGTATCCCTCAATCCCCCCTCACCGTATCCCTCAATCCCCCCTCACCGTATCCCTCAATCCCCCCTCACCGTATCCCTCAATCCCCCCTCACCGTATCCCTCAATCCCCCCTCACCGTATCCCTCAATCCCCTCTCACCGCATCCCTCAATCCCCTCTCACCGCATCCCTCAATCCCCCCTCACCGTATCCCTCAATTCCCTCACCGTATCCCTCAATTCCCTCACCGTATCCCTCAATCCCCTCACCGTATCCCTCAATCCCCTCTCACCGTATCCCTCAATCCCCTCTCACCGTATCCCTCAATCCCCTCACCGTATCCCTCAATCCCCTCTCACCGTATCCCTCAATCCCCTCTCACCGTATCCCTCAATCCCCCCTCACCGTATCCCTCAATCCCCCCTCACCGTATCCCTCAATCCCCCCTCACCGTATCCCTCAATCCCCCCTCACCGTATCCCTCAATCCCCCCTCACCGTATCCCTCAATCCCCTCTCACCGCATCCCTCAATCCCCTCTCACCGCATCCCTCAATCCCCCCTCACCGTATCCCTCAATTCCCTCACCGTATCCCTCAATCCCCTCACCGTATCCCTCAATCCCCTCTCACCGTATCCCTCAATCCCCTCTCACCGTATCCCTCAATCCCCTCACCGTATCCCTCAATCCCCTCTCACCGTATCCCTCAATCCCCTCTCACCGTATCCCTCAATCCCCCCTCACCGTATCCCTCAATCCCCCCTCACCGTATCCCTCAATCCCCTCTCACCGTATCCCTCAATCCCCCCTCACCGTATCCCTCAATCCCCCCTCACCGTATCCCTCAATCCCCCCTCACCACCTTGTTCACCCCCGTCTCTTCCACACTCTGTCACCATTTACCTCCCAAATCCAACCAGCTCCATCAGGTCAGTAAATAAAAGCAAAGAAGGAAATACTATTGTTTGACCATTTTAAATGCTCATTGGAGTCATACTGAAGCTGGCAATGTGACAAAACTAGTTAATCAGTCCCATTTATTAACTCTATTTATACAACAGAAGGTGACATTAGTTGGAATTTCAGATTCTGTTCAGGCTTAATATATGAATGAGGCAGAAGGAGGGTTGGGTGAAGAAAACCGAATAAAATAAAGAATGGGCAAGGGGTTAGTGGATTTACTCTATTCCCAAACGCAACACACAGGGAGTGTAGACACAGACTTGATGCAGTGCTGGGTGGGAGAGCTATCCCAGAGAGGTGAATTTTAATGGGCAAAATGGCCATTTCTTGTCTTTGACTTTTCTATGACTTGGTATCAGAATCCTCCTCCCTAACTGCACCAAGAAGCATGAAGCTGCCTCAAACAACCTCGATTTCATAAAATCAAGGAACTTAAAGCAGGGGAGGGCAATAGTTGCTTCTCATTGAAAAAGAGACATTAATGTGAACTAATTGACATTTTTAATGAAGGGAACTGACAAAGATGATCCAACAAAAGTGTTCATTGTGGTGCATGCTTCAAATCCCAGGAGGCACAAGCTAAGAAAATGGGGAAGTGAGAAGTTCCTGGGTACATCTCCCAGGAGGCACAGCAACAGCTCAGCCGCCTCCAAGAATGGAATATTCGGGGTAACAGACGAATGAAGAGGGACTTTTACCCTGTAAAATCTTGTGTGGTTTGATGGTTGCTCTCTTTTACAAATACAACAGCATTTGGAGAATATATCAGACTGTAAATGACAGATTTGATCTGTGATGGCAGATGGTTGGGTTGCAGCCCCATGCTTCTTTCAGGCAAGTTGCTGTTATTACCAATGTGTCCTGATAATTATGTAATTAGTTTGCCAACCAGTGCCAAGTGCTGCTTCAAGCCATGACTGAATCAGGATCTACCGTCTGCTTGTGAAGACCGATTTGCAGAATTTCAGTAGTTCAACTCGCCTCCCATTCCATGTCATATAAAGATACACAAAACCATATCCTACTGTACAAACAACCAGTGACTCAAAGATCATCTTGTTCACTCTCAGTACACAGAATCCCAATGCACAAAACCAGTTCCAATTTACTCCCATTATTGGGGTTCCAATATATAAAATAACCTCCTGCCCCCTGTATTTATATTGAACGTCACTCAGCCTGCAACTGACTCAGTGAAAAAACCTAACTTTTCAAAATTGCAAGTGGCTGCTTGATTGCAAGAGAAAATTCGAGACTTGTCCAACTGACAGTGTTCAGTAACCTGAAAATTAGCATACCAGTAATCTGACAATTTGTGTTGGACCAAGGCTACCCATTTACCTGTGTATCATTCTGATTCAACAAATCTGTGTACTGGGAATGCATAGAAAGCAATTTGCACCAATTAGAATTTGATATAATGGGAGTGAAAGGAAGCTGGTGTTGTAAAAGGAAGGAAGAAAGAACTTGCATTTATATAGACGTTCATGACCTCAGGGTGTCCCAAAGCGTTTTATAGCCAATGAAGTGTGGTCACTGTTTGTAGGGACACAGCAGCCAGTTTAAGCACAGCAAGCTCACGCAAACAGCAATGAGATAAATGACCAGATAATCTGTTTGTGTTGTTGGTTGAGGGATAACTGTTGCCAGGACACATTGGCCTCGAAATTCGGGCGCGCCTATTTTTGGGCACCTTACCCGCTCAGTGTTAAGAGCCCGTGCTCAAATGGGGAGGTCCAAGGAGGCCGGATTTTGGGCCTCGGACCTCAGTATACTGTAGATGGTGCTGCAGTAGGAGTCCGCACAGGTTAGTGGTCCAATTTCCAGGTTAGCGATTGGGTTGGACCGCGCGGGTCTGGAGGAGGAACGGGTGGGCCTCTGAGTCCATGATGGAGGTATGGTGGGGGATCGGGTAGGAAGATCGCAGGCCTCGGGAGTACTTTTGCGGGGTTCAGGAGTGCTGTCGGTGGGGTGTGGGCTCGGAGGTTGGGGCTGGTGGGAGATCGGGGGGGGTGCCTGGAGGTCGGAGTCGGGAGTGAGTTTGGAGATTTTGGAATCTGGAGCGGCAATGATTATGGTAAGTACTTTTGTTTACTTACGTGGTGTTTAACATTGGTTTTCCCCGAGGCAATCAGCACTGGCGCTGGCTGCCTCAGGGGAAACCAAAGTTGCAGCAGGGATCAGAAGCAGGCAATAGGCCTCTTATTTGATATGCAAATGGACTAATGCCTGCTTCAGACGTGGATAAAGGATGCCTCCTCTCTGTATAATACCACGATGGCGCCCGGCGCGATTCGCGGAAGAAGCGTGCACACGCATTGGACGCCATTTTGGTCCCCAAACGGCACCCTTAGCGCCCAAACAGCAAACGCTACCAATCCCAATTTCGCAGCCATTGTATTGTATATAACGGGAGTTAACGGGAACTGGATTTGTGCATTATATTTTGTGCAACGGGAGTGAATTGGAAGTGAGTTCTTTTTAATCTACTTAGAATCGGATTCTACACTAAACCTTAGAAGAATACAGTACAGAAGGAGGCTGTTTGGCCAATCTTATCTGTGCTAGCTCTTTAATAGAGCAATCCGATACTAATCCCACTGTCCTGCTCTCCCTCCATAGACCCACATGGGTGGACATGACTTAATCAATTGGATTATATATTGTGGAAGTGATTTGGTTCATTGAGACTCTATAAAACGGGAGTGATTATTAAGCAATTTTGGTCCGTTGGAGTTTCTTGAAGACAGTGAATTCTATTAGAGCATAAAGCACTGTTCTGGATCCAAGTGTATGTCTAAAGTACTCATTACATGACTCGTGGCAGTCTGTGTTAAAGTCATAGCCCCCCCCCCCCCAATGGATGTCATCCAGAATTAGTTTAGGGTGATGGGTTGCATTCAGTGTTCAGGGTCAGTGCTCTGAATAAGTTCCTGTTGCTGGCTGAAGCGGGAGCTGTGTGATGCTGTGCGAGTGTATTCAGTCACTGTTCTTTCTCTTACTTTCCCTAGGGTCAAATTATTGGACTGACAGGAGCCATGACATTCACAGATGGTGCATCTAATTCCAACATTCATTTTGAGATCCTTGGCACCAGTTACAGTGAAACCTTTGGAAAAGATGTTCGAAGGGTAAATACGTGCCTCTCTATATCCTGTCCTTACTGTCCTTACTGCACACTACTGGCTAGTACAATGTATAACTTGAACAAAGGTATAAACTACAGAAAGCAGATTCGACAATTTTAGGTCTTTAGCTAGTATTGTTCCTGTCCCACAGAAAGTATTACCTCTCCGTGCTGTTTTTAATGAGTCAATGTCATTTTGAAAACCTTCTCGTGATAAGTTCTCTGAATACTTGTTGTAGTTTTGGGTTTGTTGCATGAGTTGTCATTCACAAGTCCCATGACATTACCCAGCAATGGCCATTACAAACTAAACTGAGCCTTTGACTTCCTGCCCTGCACAATGTGTGGACCAAGGCATTGACAATTCACGCAACTGAAGTAAGTTGCAATCTGAAAATTATGTGGGATTCCCACTACTGGTTAAAAGAAAGAAAAGAAAACTTGCATTTATATAGCACCTTCCTCACCCTCAGGAGTACCCGAAGTGCTTCACAGCCAATGAAGTATTTTTGAAGTGTAGTCACTGTTGTGATGTAGGGAAATACAGCAGCCAATTTGAACACAGCAAGCTCCCACAAACAGCAGTGAGATAAATGAACAGTTAATCTGTTCTTAGTGATTTGGTTGAGGGATAAGTATTGGCCAGGACACCGAGCTGACTGATAATTTAGTATCGATTTGTGTGCCAAATTATGGTCACCATTGTACTGTAGACCCATGCCCAGTGGGGACTGGTTGAAACATGTCATCTATCACCTTGCTACGCTGGCAGTCAGTGCTTTAACCCATGTATCGCTTCTTTGCAGACAGAATCCAAATGCCAAAAAGTACTACGGTTGAAATGGCCTAATACTCTATCACATTAGTTGAGGGGTGGAGTGGCAGGTCTCAGTCAGGCTGGGGGTGACGGTTAAGGTAGAAGGGAGACAGTTTGTTTGTTTTTGCTGCTGTCCAGAAAAGCTGCAGTTTCGGAGACTGGTACATGGGTGGAAGGTACTATAAATTCTTGTTGTAATAACTGGGTTTAAAAAGTAATTTCTTTAGGTTGAGAGTCACGGGCTTGGGGCTGATGCTGCAGCAAGGGGAGATACCTCTGGCTTTATCTGCTGGCATGTCCATCATTGAAAATTCTTTCTTGATCAGGTGTTACTAGTTTTGCTGACAGGTGGTTAGCTTCTTTGAAGCTGTTGATCCTAAGGTCTCAAGTTAAAAACGGATGAGGACCATTCACCCCAAGTTAGCCTATTGACCCAAGAAAGCCTGTCTGTTGTCCACCATTGAATAATCTCTTAAATGAGAACAAGGCTGGAAATTCAGTCCACTCGTTGATCTCTCTTAGAAGGGTTTCCTCACATCAGTCCTAAATTGTTCTTTTGCCAGTTTGAGGATGTCAGTATTTCACTTGAAGTAGTATTCCAGTTTTTCCTTTTCTATACCGTTAACTATCCCAGATGAGGTCCTCTCTCAGTTGGCTTCTTTCAAGACTGAAGAGCCCAGCACTCTCCAGTCTTCTTTCACAACTTGGTCATCTGCTGCTTGGTGATCAGGAGTTGGGTGTCTCTCCTGTCTCAGTGACTAAAACCATACACAGTACTCAAGATCTGATATCCTCCACTGATTTAACAGTATAACTCACTCGGCCTTCTCTTTGCTGCGCTGATTGCTACTCCACTAAGACCCTTAAATCTCTTTCAACTTCATCCTTACCGATTTCAATACCATTCATAGAGTATACACATCATAATTTTACACTGCACTTTTGACTCAGATACTTCAGGTATCTTCCTTCTGAACTCTAACCTTCCTTAACCCCTGCTGTGCAAGTGGAAAAGCAATGGAACTGAATGACAGCACATTGTTTCTCCCAATTACACATTTTACGAGTTCATTTTGTGAGTTCTTGACTCGCCCCTCCCCTACTCTAGTATTGTCAATAACTCTAACCAATTGACCTTCCAAGTCCAACTGGTTGATATAAATTAATGAATAGTAACAGTCCTGATGTCGATCCCTTGAGCATTTATTAAGCATTTCCCCCCACTCCGACATCACTTGCCCTCGCCACTGGTTACTGTTTCCTTCCCTTCAGATGATTTCTGATCTGTTTACAAACTCTACCTTCAGTTCTCAATACTTTAAGCTTATGTAAGCAGCCTTTCAAGTGGAACTTTTCCAATGGTTTCATTAAGTCAAGATGTCACAAATCACAAGACCACAGTCTACTTGAGATGCCACTTGCTCAAAAAGCCAAGGCGGTTGGTCTGGTCGGATTCTTCCCTTCTGATTCCACGCTGGCTGCTGTTTACCATTATGCACAGATTCTCATGCAGATAATCCTCAAATTTGCTCCTGATAATCAGTTCACCTGCTCTGCCCAGTACTGCTGGAACCTGATAATCAGTTCACCTGCTCTGCCCAGTGCTGCTGTAACCTGATAATCAGTTCACCTGCTCTGCCCAGTGCTGCTGTAACCTGATAATCAGTTCACCTGCTCTGCCCAGTGCTGCTGTAACATGATAATCAGTTCACCTGCTCTGCCCAGTACTGCTGTAACCTGATAATCAGTTCACCTGCTCTGCCCAGTACTGCTGTAACATGATAATCAGTTCACCTGCTCTGCCCAGTACTGCTGGAACCTGATAATCAGTTCACCTGCTCTGCCCAGTACTGCTGGAACCTGATAATCAGTTCACCTGCTCTGCCCAGTGCTGCTGTAACCTGATAATCAGTTCACCTGCTCTGCCCAGTGCTGCTGGAACCTGATAATCAGTTCACCTGCTCTGCCCAGTACTGCTGTAACATTAAACTGGGTCTTGTCTGGTTACAGCATTAGCTTCATTCCAATTTGCAGGACCTCCCGCAGTCCTTGACTCTGCCAGGGTGACCGTTAGCACTCCGCAAATGTTCATACCCGAAGGCTAATACCATCCGTCACCAGGGATTTGTTTGCTTTGAGCCTTTTAGCCTGTGTGGGACCTTCGCTTCAGTGATTTCAATGTGATTAAGCAGAGTTGGATCATCTCTGATTATAGTTGGCTTTTGCTTATTTTCTACATATTTGTGGCTGCTCCAATTCTCAAAGCTGCAGAGAGAAAACTTTCATCCTGCTAGTCTGGCCTGGATTCAAATCCACATTGTACCTGTTAAAGGACACGATCCCAGCAATCTGTGTCCTTCCATGTGCTGTTACTGTGTCTCATTGTGATTCCACACACACTGCAGAAGCGAAGGAATGTTAGAATTCAGAAGGAAGAAAACTGAAGTGCCCGAGTGAAAAGTTCAGAGTGAAATTACTGACTGATGTGTCTAAAAAGTTCTCTAAAGATAGAGTGGAACAGAAGTTACCCCCCAACCCCCCGCCCCTCAGCTTTCCATGGGTTGACTTTAGTGCTAAAGATCACTTACAGCGAGTGGTTCGGATCTGGAATGCACTGCCTGAAAGGGTGGTGGAGGCAGATTCAATCGTGGCTTTCAAAAGTGAATTGGATAAGTACCTGAAGGAAAAACATTTGCAGGGCTACGGGGAAAGGGCGGGGGGGGGGGGTGGGGGGTGGGGGGGAGCGGGACTAGCTGAAGTGCTCTTGCAGAGAGCTGGCACAGGCTCAACGGGTCGAATGGCCGCCTTCTGTGCTGTAACCATTCTATGATTCTACGATTCTACATTGCTGGAGACGTCACAACCAGGTGTGAAAATCTCACATGGCGATTCAGTTTATGGACTGTGTTTTGTATGTGTGTATAAAATATAATTGGGCACTTACTTATTACTGTTAACAATTTGTTTTAATGGTCTTTTGCTATTGATGGGTGATATTTGGTAAGTAAAGTGCACAGTCTCGTGAGAAAGACCACAGAGGGCAGCACATTGTGGCCGAATGACCAATGATGATAGATTAATCATAAGGATTGATGGGAAGATATCCAGATTACAGTCACACCCCAGAGGAAAGCACAGGTTCAGGAAAGGGAGGGAGCCGGGTAGCGGGGAATTAGGAGAGGTTCAGAAGGAGGTCCCGCAGACACTGGTCCTGTACAACAGGTACAATGTACTCGCTACCTGAAAGACTGCAGGGAGGACAGCCACAATGCAGACCAAGGCACCGTGGCTCAGAAGGCTGTACAAGGGGGGGGGGGGGGGGGGGGAGAGCAGAATAAAAATGTGGTAGTAATAGGCGACTTTATAATTAGGGGATAGATAGCGTCCTCTGCAGTCAAGAACGAGAATCCCGAAGGGTGTGTTGCCTACCCGGTGTCAGGGTAAGGTATATCGCATGGCGGCTGGAGAGGAACTTGGAAAGGGAGGGGGTAAATCCAGTTGTCGTGGTCCATGTTGGAACAAACGACATAGGTAGAAACAGGGAGGAGGTCCTGCTGAAAGAGTTTCAGGAGTTAGGCTCTAAATTAAAAAGCAAGACCTCGAGGGTCATAATCTCTGGATTATTGCCCGAGCCACATGCAAATTGGCATAAAAGCAGACAGATCAGGAGAATTAACATGTGGCTAAAGGGCTGGTGTGGGAAAGAGGGGTTCCTTTTCATGGAACACTGGCACCAGTTCTGGGACAGGAAGGAGCTGTACTGATGGGACAGGGTCGACCTGAACCGGGATGAGACCCGTGTCCTAGCGGAAAGGGTAAATAGAGAGGTGGCAAAGGCTTTAAACTAGTAAAAAGGGGGGAGGTGTCTACAAGGAACGTAAGCAGCCTAAATATTAACAAAATAGGAAAAGTGAGCATAGGAAAGAATAAAGTAAGGGAGGACATTGATGGCAAGGGGAATAAATAGAGTTATAGAACAGAAGTCTAAAAGGATGGTTAAACATAAAGTGAGAGGAAATCCTATTAAAAATGAGTTAAACTGTCTGTACGTGTCCGTAATAAAACAGGGGAGCTGGAGGCAAACATGCGTTGTGAGGAACCAGACATAGTAGGGATTACTGAGACATGGCTACAGAAAAATCAGGACTGGGAATTAAACATTGCAGAGTATAACATATTCAGAAAAGATAGGGAGGGAAGAAGGGGAGGTGGAGTAGCTGTACTTATTAGGGATAACATAATGGCAGTATAAAAATGTGACACAGATATCAGCAAGACAGAAATAGAATCCATATGAATAGAGATAAAAGGTAATAAAGGATCAATCACACTAATAGGCATAGTCTACAGACCACCTAATAGTGGAAGGGAGGTGGAAGAAGAAATATGCAGACAAATCAAAGAAATGAGTTAAAAAACATAGAATAATCATCATGGGGGATTTCAACTACCCTGATATTAATTGGACAGAAGGGGTAGGTAAAGGGAATAAGGGAATGGAGTTCCTACAATGTGTACAGGACTCCTTTCTAACCCAATATGTAAAAAGCCCAACAAGGGAGGATTCGCTATTGGATCTAGTTATGGGGAATGAACCTGAGCAGATAAGAGAGGGTAACGTAGGGGAACATATAGGCAATAGTGACCATAATATAAATTTAAGATGATAATTGAGAAGGACATAAGTGTAACGAAAACCAGGTTAATAGATTGGAGAAAAGCTGATTTTGAGAGGCTGAGTATAGAACTTGGGGGAAAAAAATGGGCAACAATATTGGCAAACAACGATGTAGAACAGCAATGGGAAACATTTAAAACGGTGTTCAACAGAGTGCAGGAAAAATATATTCCGCTAAAAGGAAAGAACAAACTAAACAATAATGAGACTCTATGGATGAATAAAGCCATAAGGGAACAATTGAGGGTAAGGAAAGAGGCATACATTAAATACATATACAGCAGGGGAGAGCATGATAAGGGAGAATACAAAAAGATTAGGAGAGAAGTCAAAAAATCAATTAGGGAGGCAAAGAGGAACTATGAAATTAAATTATCAAGGAATATAAAACAAAATAGTAAAATACTTTACAGGCATATCAATAAAAAAGGAAGGTTGGGATGGGAATAGGGCCATTAAGGGATAGACAGGATAATACCACAGGTAACGATAGAGAGATGGCAGAAATATTAAATAATTATTTCGCTTCAGTATTTACCAGGGCGATAGAACAGGTGAACATGACATTGGATGTTAAGATTAGGAATAAGATAAGTGCATTTAAAATAAAAAAGGGGATATATTAAATAAACTAATCAAACTCAAAGAGGATAAAACCCCTGTTCCGGAGGGATTGCATCCACACATTTTAAAAGAATCTAGGGAAGAGATAGCAGAGGCATTACTATGCATATTTAATAATTTGTTAGAAAAAGGTGTAGTGCCAGAGGACTCGCAGATAGCTAATGTAATACCGATATTTAAGCAGGGGGTAGAACATGTCCAGGGAATTATAGACCAGTCAGCTTAACATCGATGGTAGGAAAAATAATGGAATCCCTACTAAAGGAGAAAATCGAAGAACATCCAGAAACCAAAAATATAATCATGAGTAGTCAGCATGGATTTCAAAAGAGAAAGCCTTGCTTAACCAACTTCATTGAATTTTTTGAAGAGGTAATAGAGAGAGTAGACATTGGTAATGCAGTAGATGTAATTTACCTGGATTTTCAAAAGGCCTTTGATAAGGTACCCCATAATAGAAAATGAATACGGTCAGGGGACAAGTAGCAGAATGAATTGCTGGCTGGCTTCAGGACAGAAAGCAGAGAGTAGGGGTAAAGGGTAGCTAGTCACAGTGGCAGAAGGTGGGTAGTGGTGTTCCACAAGGATCAGTGCTGGGACCACTGCTGTTCATAATTTACATTAACGATTTAGACTTTGGAATCAAAAACACAATTTCTAAATTTGCGGATGGCACCAAGTTGGGGGGAGGGGGGGTAGAAATAGTCAATACCGAGGAAGACTGCAACAAATTACAGAATTACAGAACTTGCAGAATGGGCATATAATTGGCAAATGAAGTTCAACACAGATAAATGTGAGGTATTACATTTTGGTAGGAAGAATAGGGAGGTCACTTATTACTTGGAGGGTGCGAGTCTAGGTGGGGTAGAGGAACAAAGGGATCTCGGAGTACAAATACACAAATCACTGAAAGTTGCGACACAGGTTAACAAAGCCATAAAAAAGCAAACCAGCACCAGGGTTTATTTCTAAAGGGTAGAATTGAAAAGTAGGGAAGTTATGCTAAACCTGTATCGAACCTTAGTTAGACCACACTTAGAGTACTGCGTACAGTTCTGGTCGCCATATTATAAAAAAGGACATAGAGGCACTGGAGAGGGTGCAGAGAAGATTTACAAGGATGATACCAGAAATGCGAGGGTATACATATCAGGAGGCTGGGTCTCTTTTCTCTTGAAAAAAAAAAAGGCTGAGGGGTGACCTAATAGAGGTCTTTAAAATTATGAAAGGTTTTGATAGAGTGGATACAGAGAGAATGTTTCCACTTGTGGGGAAGAGCATAACTAGAGGCCATCAATATAAGATAGTCACCAAGAAATCAAATAGGGAATTCAGAAGAAACTTCTTTACCCAAAGAGTGGTGAGAATGTGGAACTCGCTACCACAGGGAGTGGTTGAAGTGGATTTAAGGGGAGGTTGGACAAGCATGCGGGAGAAGGGAATAGAGGGTTACGCTGATAGAGTTAGATGAGGAAAGACGGGAGGAGGCTCGAGTGGAGCATAAACGGCGGCATGGACTGGTTGGGCCGAATGGCCTGTTTCTGTGCCGTATATCCTGTGTAATAATGATGTCTGGTTGGAGTGGGGGAAGAATTGCTCTGGTTGCTATTTGTAGCAACATCGTAAACACTTTGACATGTTCACCAAAGATAATCGATCATGAATTGCTGTGGGAGAAATGGGTTTCAATTCATGGGGCACTGGCACCAGTACTGGGGAAAGAGGGAACTGTTCCATTGGGATGGCCTTCACTTGAACCATGCTGGGATCAGTGTCCTGGCGAATCGAATAACTAGGGCCGTAGATAGGGCTTTAAACTAAATAGTGGGGTGGAGGGTTCAAGCGAGGGGAAATTTAGAAAGTTAAAGAGAAAGGACAGGGCAATAGTGCAGGGTAGTGATATGGGCAATGAAAACCAGAGTGTGACAGGAAGGGACAGAGCGCACAAGCAGAAGAGTGCACCAGCAAATAAGGTCAGAGTAGGGAAAAATTATAAAAAGACAAAATTAAAGGCTCTTTATCTGAATGCACGCAGCATTCGTAACAAGATAGATGAATTGACGACACAAATATAAATAAATGGGTTTGATCTTATAGCCATCACAGAGACGTGGTTGCAATGTGACCACGGCTGGGACTGAATTTTCAGGGGTATTTGACATTTCGGAAGGATAGACAGAAAGGAAAAGGAGGTGGGGTAGCTCTGTTAATAAAGGATGCAATCACTGCAGTGGTGAGAAATGATCTTGGCTCGGAAGTTCCAGATGTAGAATCAATTTGGGTGGAGGTAAGAAATAGTAAGGGAAAGAAGGCACTGGTGGGAGCTGTCTATAGGCCCCCTAACAGCAGCTACACTGTAGGACAGAGTATAAATCAAGAAATAATGAGGGCTTGTAAGAAAGGTACTGCAATAATCGTGCGTGATTTTAATCTTCATGTAGATTGGACAAATCAAATTGGCAAAAGCAGCCTTGAGGATGAGTTCATAGAGTGTATTCGGGACAGTTTCTTGGAACAATACGTTGTGGAACCGACCAGGGAACAGGCTATTTTAGATCTGGTAATATGTAATGAAACAGGATTAATTAATGATCTCATAGTAAAGGATCCTCTAGGGAAGAGTGATCATAACATGATAGAATTCCACATTCAGTTTGAAGGTGAGAAACTTGGGTCTGAAACTAGAGTATTAAACTTAAATAAAGGCAATTACAAAGGTATGAGGAGAGAGTTGGCTAAAGTGGACTGGGAAAATAGATTAGAAGGTAAGACGATAGAAAAGCAGTGGCAGACATTTAAAGAGACATTTCATGACTCTCAACAAAGATATATTTCAGTGAGAAAGAAAGACTCGAAGAGAAGGATGAGCCAACCATGACTAACCAAGGAAGTTAAGGATGGTATCAAATTGAAAGAAAAGGCATACAATGTTGCAAAGATTATGGTAGGCCAGAAGATTAGGAAAATTTTAGAAACCAGCAAAGGATGATACAAAAAATAATAAATGGGGAGAAAATAGCTTGAGAGAGTAAATTAGCAAGAAATATAAAAACTGACAGTAAGAGCTTCTACAAGTATATAAAAAGGAAGAGAGTAGCTAAAGTAAACGTTGGTCCCTTAGAGGATGAGACTGGGGAAATAATAACGGGAAACAAGGAAATAGAAGAGGCATTGAACAAATATTTTGTATCTGTCTTCACAGTAGAGGACACTAAAAACATCCCGGTAATAGTGGAAAATCAAGGGGCAAAAGGGAGGGAGGAACTTAAAACAATCACAATCACTAGAGAAAAAGTGCTAGGCAAACTTATGGGTCTAAAGACTGACAATTCCCCTGGACCTGATGGCCTGCATCCTAGGGTCTTAAAAGAAGTGGCTACAGAGATAGTGGATGCATTGGTTGTAATCTTCCAAAATTCCCTTGACTCTGGAAAAGTTCCAGCAGATTGGAAAACCACAAATGTAATGCCCTTATTCAAAAAAGGAGGGAGACAGAAAGCAGGAAAATATTGACAAAATGCTCAAATCCATTATTAAGGAAGTAATAGCAGGGCATTTAGAAAATCATAATACAATCAAACAGAATCAACATGGTTTTAAGAAAGGGAAATCGTGTTTGACAAATCTATTAGAGTTCTTTGAGGAGGTAAGGAGCAGGGTGGATAAAGGGGAACCAGTAGATGTAGGTCTAGAAATTCGGTTGGTAGCACCGGCGCTGAGCACCTAAAGAGACCTAGAATTGGGGCGATACCCTATGTTGGGGCGGTCGCTATGAAGATAGCGACAACTCAGGTATTGACTATACATTTAGCGCCTGCGCTAAGTGTTTGCGCGCGCCCGCGAGCGCAAGCAGATCATGACGTCATTTCAGTGTGCAACGCCTTCTAGGAGCGCCTGAGCGCATATTGGGTGGTGCCCGGAGCCTTAACGCCTAGCGCTATTAGTGACAGTTCGAGGGAGGGCTAGCAGGCCCTTCTCGGAGTAGGGTGGCGCTATTTAAAGGGGACAGCTCTAGTGCAGAATCTTCAGCCACTTGGCCTGCTCATTGCGATCGCTGCTGGATAGAGTTGGCGAGCTACTGTGGAGCGGATTTTTGGGAATTTAGCTTTACAGTACTTGGGACCTTCAAACCTGTCCGAAGCACTTGCAGCACTACACCTAAAAGCCTTTTGACCAACTGGCATCGGAATGGGAGCTTGTTTGGAGGGCGACGGCCTCATCGCCCAACACTGTGAAGGGGCAGAGAGACGGCGGGAGAGAGGGCCGGGATTGGCCAGAAGGAGGAGGGGCAATGGAGGTCGGCCAATCCGCCGGGATGCTGCGAGGGTCTTTAGGCAGCAGGTGACAAGCCTTGACATGTCGGAGGAGCAGTGTTTGGGAAGGCTCCGATTCTGGAGGGACATTGTTACTGATCTGTGCCACCTGCTTGGTCAGGATCTGCAGCCGCGTGAACGGTGCAGAACCTCTCTGTCCGTGATCGCTAAACTGACTGATGGCCTCAATTTTTATGCCAACGGATCCTTTCAGTCAGCCATTGGGGACATTGCGACTGTCGCTCAGGTTGCAGTCCACTGTTGCATCTGGCAAGTTACAGATGCCCTTTATAGGCGAAGGCGTCAATTCATGACCTTGCCTCTGACCCTGCACAAGCAGGCGGAACGCGCGCAGGGTATCGCTTCTATTGCGGACTTCCCCATGGTGCAGGGGGCGACTGACAGCACACACGTGGCTTTGAGGGCGCCATGCCATCATCCTTAGGACTTCCGCAACCGCAAGGGGCTCCACTCCCTCAACATGCAGCTGGTCTGTGACCACCGCCAAATCATCATGGCAGTCACCGCGCATTTCCCAGGGTGCAGCCACGATGCCTTTATCCTGCGGTTGACCTCAGTTTGTAACCTTTTGGAGGGGCTGGCTTGAAGACGAGGCTGGCTTACTGGGGACAAGGGCTATCCTCTCTGGCCATGGCTGATGACAACACTCAGTGTGGCCGACACCCCAGCAGAAGTGCTGATCAGCAGCGGCCATCAGGCGACCAGGCACAGTAAACAGCACACTATTGGTGTTCTCAAAAAGCGTTTCCAATGTCTGGAACATTCGGGGGGATCCCTGCAGTACTCACCGCAGCAAGTGGGACACGTCGTCGTCTGCTGCATGCTCCACAACTTGGCGAATTGACGCACCCAGCCAATTCCAGCTGTCCCTCAACGACCAGCGGAGGAGGAGGAGGAGGAGGAGGAGGAGGAAGAGCAGGTGGAGGAGGAGGAGGAGGTGGAGGAGGAGGAGGAGGAAGAGCAGGCGGAGGAAGAGGAGGAGGAGGAGGAGGAGGAGGAAGATGGAAGGGCTGCTGAAAGTGGAAGGGCCATACGTCAGAGGCTCATCAGGACTCGTTTCGAGACCCCTGTGGCGGAATGATGAGAGTCTTAACTCATGCGCACTTTGGATGTTTGACGGCCTCTGAATGCCAGCATCACTGAAAGTAGTCACGTGCACCATGCCACATTGAAACTTCTGTTTATTGGCACAAAAGTCTTTCATTACAACAAAACAACGTAATGTCAACAGAAACCATAAGTTACTAAATAACTGTGAACTCTTCGACAAAGCCGCAAAACTCAACAAACCTTCTGCAAATATAACAACAGGTGAGGGTGTCCTTGAATTTGGACAAAGAAACATCTCAGCACCTCCCTCTACAACTGGCCCCTTGAGGGAGAACGACTTCTCTTTCGCGCCCGGCCCCTTCCCTCCCTGCTGCTCCTACGTAATTGGACCCCAGTGGCGGGCTCAAGGCTGGGGGACGCCTGCTCACTGTGTGGAAGCGCAGAAGCCCCTGAGGTACGGCCTGGCCGACCTCTGGGCTTGGAGGGTGCAGACGCAGGATGCTTGATGTGACCATGGCTGGAAGCAGTGTGCCCTGCAGGTGGTGGCAACTGCAATGCAGACGTCCCAGCGCTGGCATGTGCAATGGTCTCCTGCCGAGAGAGGACACCTGCACCATGGTCGGACGACACACTGGCTATCTGAGGGGAGCGGCTCGGCTCGTCCGCCACAATCGCATGCTCCACTGATTCCTGGCCTTGTATGGGACTGGAAGGGCCCGGGGTGATCCTAACTGATGCAGAGAGGGTGGCTGCAGTGAGAGATCGCGTTGCCTCAATCTGGGTGTGGAGGAGCCCAGCAAGTGACTGCGTGGCAACAGTGAGGACCTGTGTGCCAGGTGCCAGTGCTTCGGAGAAGCCCTGGACAGTTCTTCCCATTGCTTCGGACAAGGCAGGTGCCGACCGCTCCACTGCCTCGGACAAGCCCTGGACAGACCTTTCCAGGGATTGTCTGAAGCCCTGAACAGTCCTTTCCATAGCCGACTCAAAGCCGTGGACAGTCCTCTCCATTGTTGGGCTGAAGCCCTGGATAGTCCTGTCCATTGTTGCCCCGAAGCCCTGGATAGACCTGTCCATTGTTTCCCCAAAGTCCAACATACTCTTAGCCAGTGAATCTATTGACTCAGGCATCTTCTCCACTGCAGCCATCAGCTCCGTGTGTCTGACCCGGGCCTGTTTGCTCATTTCAGCCAGGCGACGTACCTCATCTGCACTCTGTGCAGCAGTCATCACTACCTGCCTTGCCCTCCGGGGAGACGGTGGCCGAACTTGCCTATCCCCCTTGCGTTGCTGCATGCCGCTTGGTCCGGCAACTGGTTCATCCTCAGAGCCCCCCCCCCACTCCCCTCAGGGGACTACTATCCCCAGTCTGTAGATGTGTCCGCTCCCCGGATTCTGCAACGGCTGGTCCGGAGTCCTCCTGCTCCTCGCCTCCGGTGGCACTGGCACTGGCAGCTTCAGTGCGTTGAGCCCGAGTTGGTGCTGACTCATCTGAAAGTAGGGAGGTGGAAGAGTGGCTTTAGCAAAAGGACAGGTTTGCTGAAAGGCATGCCAGATTGCGGCAAGGCTCTGACATGGCTGCACACTGAGGATGCATGCTGGCGGGGGGACCAAGTGGAAGGCAACAGGTGAAAAAGGTGAGAGTCTTACCCTCGCTGTCGGAAATGTGGTCGGCAGATGCAGTGGTCACAGGACCTGACAGACGTCCTCCAAGAATCTGGTGCACTTTCTCCTCCAGATCCGTGAGAGTGACCATTTGTGGAGGTCCGCCACCGGTTCGACGCTGCTCCTTTCGGATCGTCGCCAGCTTGGACTGCAGGGGAAAGAAGGGGAAGTTCTGTAACATGATGCCTTGAGAGATAATCTCATGCCCCCCATGGTGCAAGAGCCCTTACATGATGCCTTGAGAGATCATCGCATGCCCCCCATGGTGCAAGAGCCCTTACATGAGGCCTTGAGAGATCATCGCATGCCCCCCATGGTGCAAGAGCCCTTACATGAGGCCTTGAGACATCTGTCCATGTGTGTGGCCAGAAAGGGCCATGGGTGCTTGCTGGCAGATGGCCATTGGGGCATCATTGCAACAGGGTGCCCGAAGCCAGCTGCAGATGGAGGGAATCAGAAGTTTGGTAAACCATCACTCACCCTAACGATCCGTGTGAGGTCGTTGAATTTCTTCCTGCACTGAACAGGGGTCCTGGTCGCCATGCTGCTGGAGTTGACCCTCACAGCAACCTCCCTCCAAGATCGTCGGTAAGCCTTCTGATTCAGCCTCTTGCCATTGTCTGGATACAGGACATCTCGACTGCGCTCAACTGCAGCCACCAACTGGTCCAGAGCCTCAGTGCTGAAGCGCTCTGCTCTCTGTCTAACCTTCTCCATGCTCAACAAGTTTCTAACGCCAGAGAAGGGCGAGTGCCGATTCTGAGGCCTACAGGGCGTTGGGTGTTGAAGCTCAGGCTGACTGACCCACCCCTTTAAGAGCCGGCCGGCGCCTGGAAGTCTCGTGGTTTCCCGTAATTGAGATCACCTGCGCTGCGCCCGTCCGCGTCGATATTGAGTAGCGCCTGAACTTTTGCGCCTTAGGAGCACCGTGCAATGGCTGAATTAGCGCCTCAATCCCCTTTGGAGGCGATGCAACCCAATATCTCGCCAGGCAGCAATAAGTTTCGTCTGGCTATAAACTTAGCGCACCGCCAGTTCTAGCGCCTCAAGCGGGGCTATACCCAATTTCTAGGCCGTAGTGTATTTGGATTTCCAAATGGCATTCAACAAGGTACCACATAAAAGGTTACTCCATACGATAAGAGCTCATGGTGTTGGGGGTAATATATTCGCAATAATAGAGGATTGGCTAACTAACAGAGGTAAGAAGTCACACAACACCAGGTTATAGTCCAACAGCTTTATTTGAAATCACAAGCTTTCGGAGCGCTGCTCCTTCTTCAGGTGAAGTGGAGAAATGCATAAAGACACAGCTTATATAGTCAGAGAATCATGTCAGATGTTTACAGGTAACCTTTCCAACTGCCATTTATCACACCTCGGCAGGGAGATAATCACAGCAGTCAAAGGCGTGAATGGTGTCCAACAAACAAGGCAACGGAACTACGCTACCTACATGCACACCAAGAACAGGAAGCTTGAGAAACTTGGCATCACCAGCAGCAGCAACCAAGCCTCCCCCGGTACCACGGTTGAAACCACAGGGAAATCCATCGTCAACCTGTCCGACCACACCCTTCAACCAGACGAAATTGAAGTTCTCAGCCGAGGGCTCAATTTCTGCCCCACCACCAAAATGGACCCCATCGGTCTCGCGGCAGACACAGAGGAATTCATCAGGAGAATGAGGCTCCGGGAATTCTTCCACAAATCCCAAGATGTCAGCAGCGAACCCAATGAGACAATCAATGATCCGGAACAGCAGACAGAGGGATCCACAGTGCAGCGACCGAAGAAGAAAGAGTCAAATTGGACCCCTCCGGAGGGTCGCTGCCCTAAGCTTGACATGTATGCTCAAGCTGTCAGGAGATGCATCAACGCCAGATTCATCAGCCGCACTCACAAGACAGTCCAGAATGTCACCCGAGCACAACGCAACGCCATCCACGCTCTCAAGACCAACTGCAACATCGTCATCAAACCAGCAGACAAAGGAGGTGCCATCGTCATACAGAACAGAACGGACTATTGCAAAGAAGTATACCGACAACTGGACAACCAGGAACACTACAGACAGTTACCCGCAGATCCGACCAAAGAACACACCCGCCAACTCAACAGACTGATCAAAACCTTCGATCCAGACGTTCAAAGCATCCTACATGCTCTCATCCCACGTACTCCCCGCGTGGGAGACTTCTACTGCCTCCCAAAGATACACAAAGCTAACACACCTGGACGCCCTATCGCATCAGGCAACGGAACCCTGTGTGAGAACCTCTCTGGATATGTCGAGGGCATCCTGAAACCCATCGTACAGGGAACCCCCAGCTTCTGTCGCGACACTACAGACTTCTTACAGAAGCTCAGCACCCACGGACCAGTTGAACCAGGAACACTCCTCGCCACGATGGACGTCTCGGCACTCTACACCAGTATCCCCCACGATGACGGCATCGCTGCGACAGCCTCAGTACTCAACACCAACAACAGCCAATCTCCAGACGCCATCCTACAACTCATCCGCTTCACCCTTGACCACAATGTCTTCACCTTCGACAACCAGTTCTTTACCCAAACACACGGAACAGCCATGGGGACCAAATTCGCACCCCAATACGCAAACATCTTCATGCACAAGTTCGAGCAAGACTTCTTCGCTGCACAGGATCTCCAACCAACGCTATACACCAGATACATCGACGACATTTTCTTCCTATGGACCCACGGCGAAGAATCACTGAAAAGACTACACGATAACATCAACAAGTTCCATCCCACCATCAAACTCACCATGGACTACTCCTCAGAATCAGTCTCATTCCCGGACACACGAATCCCCATCAAAGACGGACACCTCAGCACTTCACTCTACCGCAAGCCCACGGACAACCTCACGATGCTTCACTTCTCCAGCTTCCACCCTAACCACGTTAAAGAAGCCATCCCCTATGGACAAGCCCTGCGAATACACAGGATCTGCTCAGACGAGGAGGAACGCGATGGACACCTACAGACACTGAAAGACGCCCTTATAAGAACGGGATATGACGCTCGACTCGTCGATCGACAGTTCCGACGGGCCACAGCGAAAAATCGCATAGACCTCCTCAGAAGACAAACACGGGACACAACCAACAGAGTACCCTTCGTCGTCCAGTACTTCCCCGGAGCGGAGAAACTACGCCATGTTCGTCGCAGCCTTCAACATGTCATCGATGACGACGAACACCTCGCTAAGGCCATCCCCACGCCTCCACTACTCGCTTTCAAACAGCCGCCTAACCTCAAACAGACCATCGTTCGCAGCAAATTACCCAGCTTCCAGGAGAACAGCGACCACGACACCACACAACCCTGCCACAGCAACCTCTGCAAGACATGCCAGATCATCAACACAGATACCATCATCACACGTGAGGACACCACCCACCAGGTACATGGTACATACTCATGTGACTCGGCCAACGTTGTCTACCTCATACGTTGCAGGAAAGGATGCCCCGGAGCATGGTACATCGGCGAGACCATGCAGACACTGCGACAACGGATGAACGGACACCGCGCAACAATCACCAGGCAGGAGTGTTCCCTCCCAGTCGGGGAACACTTCAGCAGTCAAGGACATTCAGCCTCCGATCTTTGGGTAAGCATTCTCCAAGGTGGCCTTCGAGACACACGACAACGCAAAATCGTCGAGCAGAAACTGATAGCCAAGTTCCGCACACATGAGGACGGCCTCAACCGAGATCTTGGGTTCATGTCACGCTACATGTAACCCCACCTGATGCAGGGTCATCCAGACTCGAGTCGACATTGGCTTGTTCTCTCTACACAGATGCGGCCGGACCTGCTGTGATTTCCAGCCAAAAAAAATGTTTTTTGTCTTTTTTTGTTTTTCATACAGACCCCAGCATCTGCAATATTTGACCCCTTGTGACCCCACCTCATTGTTCTTTGATGTAATGTTTCCCTGACTGACCTGTTTGGACACCATTCACGCCTTTGACTGCTGTGATTATCTCCCTGCCGAGGTGTGATAAATGGCAGTTGGAAAGGTTACCTGTAAACATCTGACATGATTCTCTGACTATATAAGCTGTGTCTTTATGCATTTCTCCACTTCACCTGAAGAAGGAGCAGCGCTCCGAAAGCTTGTGATTTCAAATAAAGCTGTTGGACTATAACCTGGTGTTGTGTGACTTCTTACATTTGTCCACCCCAGTCCAACTCCGGCATCCCCACCCCATAACTAACAGAGAACAGAGAGTCAGGATAAATGGGTCATTTTCAGGCTGGCAAACTGTAACTAGTGGGGTGCCACAGGGATCAGTGCTGGGGCCTCAACTATTTACAATCTATATTAATGACTTGGATGAAAGGACCGAGTGCACTGTAGCCAAATTTGCTGACGATACAAAGATAGGTGGGAAAACAAGTTGTGAGGAGGACACAAAGGGCTGGATTTTCATTCAGGTGCGGGTTGTTGTCGTGTAATCCGCATTTCGTGTTATCCACACGAATCTAATTCGATGTGGGAGATTGATGCAATTTTAACTTAATTGCCCAATTGAGTTCCAGCGTGTGGGAACCCATGGCAAATGAGTATTTCCAGTCAGAAAGTCGCATAATATGACATTATTGCTGCTGCATTTAAGGTCTGCAACAAGCCTTGCTTCTTCTGCAGGCTGCCAACCTTTTGGCATTTACTGTTAGAGGAACCTGGCGTCACAATGGCCAGCGACAGGACTAGGGCTGCTCCCAGGTTCGACGACGTTGCCCTGCAGGCTTTAGTGGAGGGAGCAAGAGCTGACAAGGAGGTGCTCTTCCCTTCATCAGGGAGGAAGAAGCCTCCCCAGCAGACAAAGGCTGTGTGGCAGTAAGTGGCAGAGGAGGTCAACTCCTTATCGTCTACCCGCAGAACCTGGATACAGTGCAGGAAGAGATTTCATGACCTTCTGCGCACTGGAAAAGTGAGTATGAATTTCCCATCACTCTCAATCTGATCCCCGTTGCCTTTCCTCACCAGCACTCAGCTTTAGCAATCTCTTCCTCCACATCCCACTTGACACTGACATCCATGACCCTTACCCATTCCCTCTCTCTCTATGGTCACATTCACCTAACTATTTGACTATGCAGCCCTCACACTCCCTATCACTCTGATGCTATGAAAACAACTGACAACACACAGGGCGGTCCCTTGGTCTTGCCACCTCACTCCATCTTTGTCTCCTTCTAATCATCTATGCTATGGATTCTGTACACTCACTCCTTCATTCTCACTCAAACTCCACTTGTCTCCCTCATTGCAGGAAAAGAGAGCTCACAATAAAAGAGAACGAGTGAGGACAGGAGGAGGGCCACCATCAGTAGCCCACCTCACCCCCTGGGAGGAGGCGGTCCTGGAGATCGTAGGACTGGAGGACGACGTGCATGTCGGGGACAGACAGACGGGTGCATCACACCAAGCTGGTGACAGAATAGTTTTCCATCTCTCTCATTGACATTGCATGAGTCACTGATAATGTTTCGGAAGCTCTAACAGATGGACTAATGATCATCTGCAATATGCAATGTGCATGCATCACATCTCTGACTCTTTCCTTTACTCCCCCACAGGACCATCGCAAGCATCCGTCCCTACTAGCCAGGAGGAACAGTCTGAGCTTCCAGACTCCTCAGAGGAAGCTGCAACCTCTGAGGGCGCAGCATCAGCAGAATTCAGCGCACCCAGCACCAGCGCAGACACTCGCACCTCGGTGGGACCTTCGGGACATAGAGTAGTGTTGTCACCTGGTGTATCACAGCTCACAAGTGAGCATCAGCAGATTGTGGAGACAGGGACAGCAGTGGAGAGTCCTAGTCAGACGGCGCAGGACTCTGCCAGCTCGGCTCAGCTGCATGTCGACCCTCTGCCTCTGGGTCCATCCACAGTATCAGCGGTGATGGCACTCCAGGAAAAGATGCAGGAGTCTTTGGCAGGTTTTGTCTCCAGGGTCACTGCGAGTGTGGAGCGAATGGAGGAGTCCATAGTGAACATGAGCAGAGCCTTTGTGGAGTCATTGGCGCATGAACGCATCACCATGGAAAGGATGGCAACCTCTGTGGAAAGGATGGCTACAGCAGAGGAGAGGATGGCTACGGCCATGGAGGAGCTAAGTCGCCAGAGTGTTGAAAACATAGCGAGTGTTCAGAATAGACTGACATCTCTGGAGGAGCTGGTCAGCTATTGAACAGAGAAACCACACCTTCATGGAAGTCCTTCTGAGTCGAACTGCCAGTGAAGATACGGGTCCCCATGGTCCCCCTGATGTGCAGCAAGGTGCTCTCAAGCCACTTGCAGGCGCTGAGGGGGACCTGACCCATGAGAGGGAAGTTGTTGGCAGACAACAAGGAAGTGGGGATTCCTCTCCAAGCGCTCACACTTCCATGCTACTGCAGAGCCCTCGGTCAGAGAACACACCCAAGTGAGATAGGCGTCTCAACCCCTGCACAGCCTCAGGAGCAGCAGACTGTTGGCGAGCCCTCACAGGTTCGCCACCCCAGAGGACACCCGCCAAAGGGGTCGAGACAGGAGCAGCAAGAAAGTGAGCAAGGGGCCTGCACATCTGCAGAAGCCACAGGGGAAGCACCACGTAGGAGCATGCGTAAGAGAAAGATACTGCACAAATAGTCACAAGGGTAGTCACTTGAATGAAATTTGATGTTTTATGTGTAAAAGCCATCATATGAATCATGTACATAAAAAATCTGATGGCTACTGCTGTAGTTGTAGCGTGTGTCATTTCGCAAATGGGACTTCCACATTGATGGCTTAGGATTACTTGCAATTGTCAGTATGGTGGTCAAATTGCTAGGAATCAGCTGGTTCGTGGCCATTGTCGATGCTCCAGTAAGAAGATGCGAGGCAAAAGTGCTTGAGTGGCTAGGCTGAGCAAATCTGGCCAAGATGAGTGCGTTCCTTTCATCCCGGGCAGCTATGTTCTCGCGTACTGCTGCCGCTGGTTGATGGGCCTCTGCAGGTTGTTCGTTTTCACACTCCTCCTCCTCCTCCTCATCTGAGGAGGATATGTGAGGAGCCACTTGGTCCTCAGGAATCTGCAAGCCATGATGCTGTGCCATGTTGTGAAGTGCACAGCAAACCACGACGATTCTGGAGACCCTGGCTGCTGAGTACTGCAGGGCTCCCCTGGATCTATCCAGACATCTGAAGCGCATCTTCAGCAAACCGATGGTTTGCTCGATTATGGCTCTGGTGGACATGTGGCTGGAGTTGTAGCTCTCCTCTGCTTCGTTGGATGGTCTCCTCAATGGCGTCATTAGCCACGTCCTCAGGGGATAGCCCTTGTCTCCAAGTAGCCATCCGTTAAGTTGGCCTGGCGGACTGAATAGTGGAGGCACACTAGACTGGCGCAGTATGAAGGAGCCATGGCAACTGCCAGGGTACTTGACACAAACATGCAAAATTTCCTTCTTGTGGTCACACACCAGCTGAACATTAAGGGAGTGGAAGCCCTTGCGATTGACAAAAATACCTGGATTGCGATGGGGTGCCTTAAGGGCCACATGTGTGCAGTCAACGATGCCCTGCACCCTTGGAAAGCCTGCCAGATGAGCTAATCCAACTGCACGCGCCGTGACACTTGCTCAATCCTTGGTGAAATGGATGTGATTGTGCACGAGGGAAAAGAGGGCATCGGTTACCTGCGTGATGCAAGTGTGTGCGGCCGCCTGGGAGATGCCGCTGATGTCTGCTGCTGATCCCTGGAATGAGCCTGAGGCAAAAAAGTTGAGTGCGGTGGTGACTTTGACGGCCACTGGTAAGGGGTGTCCACCTGCTCCTCTGGGCTGCAGGTCTTGTTGCAGCATTGCGCAGATGTCAGCCACTACCTCTCGCGGAAGTCGGAGCCGCCTTTGGCACTGCTGCTCAGACATGTTGAGGTAGCTGACCCTGTGTCTGTAGACCCTGTTTGGGGGGTATCTCCTGCGCCGACAGACCTCCAAGCACTGGCCCCTTCTGGCCTGTGCATCTTCAGGTGGGTGAGCAGCAGCTTGGCGCTCCTGTTGCTGCTGCTGTTGGTGCTGCTGTTGTTGTTGCTGCTGTTGTTCGGCCTCATCTAATATCCAGAAGGGAAGGAAATAAATGGTTCCCATGCTTCTGGTATATGCCTCAGTTGAGGAAGCGCTCGGTGAAGGTGGCGAGAGGAGTCTCCCAGGAGGTCACACTGGCGATGGGTGTCAGGCTCCAAACTTCGACAGCTGTGGCTATGCCTTCTAAAAGTTCCCCAGACCTGAAACTACAAAGTCCTGCCACCTGCAAATGATGGCTGATCAAATCTCCTCTTTAATGGTTGACCTGCAGCTGATGGTCAGCAATCCAATAGTGCTCCCGCCAGGTTTAACCATCGTGTTTCCCACCAGGCGTGTTTCATGTGGGAAAAGGGTTAAAATCGCAATGGCCATTCAAAATGGCATTATAGAGGCAATTTAGAGCTTGTTAAGGGCCTTAACGGCCTATCCCGCCTGTTGGAGGCGGGACGGAGCTGGGACCATTAGACACGAATTTTTGAAAATTGCGTGGAGGCGGGATGGAGTCGGGGTCGGGCCCGCCTGCCAGTGTTTGCAATTTTAACCACCCGCACGCCTCCAATCCCGCCTCCACGGCCCAATGAAAATCCTGCCCAAAGTGTCTGCAAAGGGATATAGACAGGGTAAGTGAGTGGCAAGAATTTGGCAAATGGAGTATAATGTGGGAAAATGTGAAGTTACCCACTTTGGTAGGAAGAATAGAAAAAAAAATATTATTTAAATGGAGAAAGATTACAGAATGTGGTGGTACAGAGGGATTTGGATGTCCTCGTACATGAAACACAAAAAAGTTAACATGCAGATGCAGCAAGTAATTAGGAAGGCAAATGGAATGTTGGCCTTTATTTCAAAAGGGATAGAATACAAAAGTAAGGAAGTCTTGCTACAACTGTACAGGGTGCTGGTGAGGCCACACCTAGAGTACTGCGTACAGTTTTGGTCCCCTTATTTAAGGAGGGATATACTTGCATTGGAGGCAGTTCAGAGAAGGTTCACTAGGTTGATTCCTGGGATAGAAGGGTTGCCTTATGAGGAAAGGTTGAGCAGGTTGGGCCTATACTCATTGGAGTTTAGAAGAATGAGAGGTGATCTTATTGAAACATATAAGATCTGAGGGGGTTGGACAGGGTAGATGCAGGGAGGATGTTTCCCCTCGTGGGAGAATCTAGAACGAGGGGGTCATAGTCTCAGAATAAGGGGTCGCCCATTTAAGACAGAGATGAGGAGGAATTTCTTCTCTGAGGGTCGTGACTCTTTGGAATTCTTTACCCCAGAGAGCTGTGGAGGCGGAGTCACTGAATATATTCAAGGCGGAGATTGACAGATTTTTGAGCAAGAGGAGTCGAGGGTTATGGTGAGCGGGCAGGAAAGTGGAGTTGAGGCCAAAATCGGATCAGCCATGATCTCATTAAATGGTGGAGCAGGCTCGAGGGGCCGAATGGCCGACTCCTGCTCCTATTTCTTATGTTCTTATGAACCCAATCACGGTGTTGCTGCACACAGTGACGCGAGTAGCTCCTCTCCCTGCAGATCCTTTGGGGTTTTGTGTGCTCTCCTTACTGTCGACGTTCAATGGTTTGACATTAAGGTAAAGACCAGAGAATGGGTTCTCTATTACCTGGTGGAGAAAGTGCCCAGACTATCCAAGCTGCTGTCCCTAATGAAGAAACGTCTGTTAGAATCAATGATCTTTCTGCAAAATAATCAGGAATTGCACAAGCAAATTAAATTGATACGTGAAGGATAAGGATGGGCAGCAATTAGAGATTGAACGCTGTCATTCATTTCTAGAGATGCCACATTAAACACATCATTAAACACATTTAAGAGGCAATTATTTAAAATTGCCTTGTGATTATGAGTTGTAAAGATGTTTAACTTTTAAATTGGCAAATCTGGGAGGAAGATGAATTGAATGAACATCATTTACTTATGAAATATTCCCCCAAATTAACAGCCATAATATAACATCACCGTTTCCCATTAGAGTGTTTTAGAACCCAGTCAGTTCCAGAACATGTCCCTCTAGTAAGCATGTGCCTTATGGAGGTTAGGTCCAGCCATAATCTAATGGATGGTTCAAATCTCAATTTAACTCCTTAGGAAGCTCTTCAAGTTGGACATTGTGTAGTTCAGGGAATGGTTGCAGAAGTTGATGTGACCGAGTTCAGTGAATATCAACAATAATCTAACGTGTGAAGCATGCCAAGGATCTAGAGGCAACCAATAGTCACAAGGCTTTTCTCTGCTCCGACTCCTTGAATCTGTATTATATCCTGAAAATTGAATGTGGGAGCCAGAACCGAGTCTCGAACCTCGGCCTTATGCTCGGTGATGTGAATGGAGGCTTAATGCGTTCCTATGGTGATCTTTTGTCTTAATGTCAGCATTAATCCATCTACAAATGAGATAATGCCTCTGCTAAATTAGAAAAAGGAAAGTCATGCAAATGCATTAAGCATTCCTCCATTATACTGTGATTGTCGGCAATACTTCCAATCCTATAGTTTCAAATTCATCTTCTAACCGTGTTCCCTTAGCAATGCTCCCAAAAAGTAGCATGTATTCTATTTACTTTTTTTTATCCATTTGAACGGTTGGGACTGCACAGCCTCATGCCTCATCCTTCAGCTGACGGTTATAGATTAAAGCATTCTGTGCTTCCTGCCAACTGTACCAGTCCTGCAGGAATGTACTTGCTGGGAGTTAATCACTTCAAACACCTCCCATTTTCCTTGCCACGTCACAACAATTAGTCACATGGCAGAATAGCTGGAAAAATCAGCCACACTTTAGGATGTAAAGGCCTTGGAGAGGGTGCAGAGGAGATTTAATAGAATGGTACCAGAGATGAAGGACTTCATTATGTGGAGAGACTGGAGAAGCTGGGGTTGATCTCCTTAGAGCAGAGAAGGTTAAGGGGAAATTTAATAAAGGTGTTCGAAATTATGAGGGATTTTGATAGAATAAATAAGGAGACATTTTTTCCAGTGGCAGGAGGGTCGGTAACCAGAGGAGACAGATTGAAGATAATTGGCAAAAGAACCAGAGGGGAGATGAGGAGAATTTTATTTACGCAGCGAGTTGTTATGATCTTGAATGTGCTGACTGAAGGGGTGGTGGAAGCAGATTCAATAATAACTTGAAAAGGAAATATTTTACAGGGCTTATGGGGAAAGAGCTGGGGGAGTGGGACTAATTGGATAGTTCTACCAAAGAGCCGACACAGGCACGATGGGCCAAATGGCCTCCTACTGTGCTGTATCATTCTATGACTGCGGCTGCCAGATTGATTTTGCCAATGGCTATTATCTATTAAATGTGTTTCGCTGCTAAGCAAAGCCATGCTGTGTACATTGTGTTAGAAGAATATCCTTTCAGCCCTGGTATTGGATCCAGTGCAAACTATCAGATTGGCCGCCCGTCACACGCCCGCCCGTCACACGCCCGCCCGTCACACGCTTGTCCAATTTTATTTTCCATTGACATCAATAACAGGCAAACAAACGGATATCGTCCGTTTTACGGACCAGCGAAGGTGTAAGTTTGGGCAAATGAGTCCTTGGGCTATGGATCCACAGCACAAAACTGCGAATAATTTGACACAGGTTGAAACCAAATTTACAATCTCGTTCAGCGAGGAAGAGGGTTGATGCAGGAAATGGAAGAGTATTGCGTTGGTAGAGTGACAGGTGCCTTTCTGAGATGTGGGATAATATTGCTGGTGCTGATTTGGGAAGTATTTCTTGTGTATTCTCTAAAGTTCTTCTTTGGTGGGTCATAACTATCTAATGCTCTCTGAGGCGACATTACAAATAATTCCAGATTTTTGGTGTTTGAAAATGCGCTGAACAGCTTCGTACAGCAAGTATTTGAAAATTCACTAAGTGTTTCAAACCCTAGTTATTAACTGCTTAATGGGCCTGAGCCACAGGACTTCACTTATTGATGATCAGCATGAAAAGATTTACTGTTCCACTTCCGGTGCTAATTCTGGGATCCTCCACTGTCCATCATTACACCGAAACTAATTCCCCTCATCCCAAAAACAAGGCAGCTCCAGGCTGTGCGAGTTCCCATTAAATCTCACTGACTGCCCGAGGTGGAGCAGTGCTCGAAGGATTACCATCAAACCTTTATTGTGTACTCGGGTGGTCTTTGACTTTTCCAAAGACCGGAGAAGATTAAAAAGTTACTGTCATGTTTTATTGATTTTTCCTCACTTAAAACAATGCAGAATCAATTTATCGATGTGTTTCAGTTAGTAACATCTGCAAGATGCATTCCTGATAGAGACGAGTGCGCATATTAATTGTTTAAGCGTATTTGTACAGGGGACATGCTCGAATGAGGGCAATCATGCTGCAATGAGTGAGGAAATGGAGAAGCTACATTATTGGATGTAGGAGAATTCCACCTCACTCAGACTATTGCAAATAATAAAACTTTCAAACTTTCATTTTATCTGTTTCACCACCTGACCACTTTTTTACATTAACATTTTTATTCTAATGATCCATTCCCCACCCACCCCCAGTAACGGAAGATTCAGCTGGAGAATGTGTAATGGGCGAGTGTCTCCCAACCCCCGCTCAGAGAAACGTGGATGGGCGAGGAGGTGTATTGAAATTGGCCATGTGGTTGATGGTGAGGAAGGAAGCTGTAGACTGCAGGAAGATATCGATGAACTGGTCAGGTGGGCAGAAAAGTGGCAACAGGAATTCAATCCGGAGAAGTGTGAGGTAATGCATTTGGGGAGGGCTAACAAGGCAAGGGAATACACATTAAATGGTAGGACACTGAAGTGTTGAGGAACAGCAGGACCTTGGAGTGCATGTCCACAGATCCCTGAAGGTAGCAGGACAGGTAGATAAGGTGGTTAAGAAGGCATACAGAATACTTTCCTTTATTAGCCGAGGCATAGAATATAAGAGCAAGGAGGTTATGCTAGAACTGTATAAAACACTAGTTAGGCTACAGCTAGAGTACTGCGTACAGTTCTGGTCACCACATCACAGGAAGGATGTGATTGCACTAGAGAGGGTACAGAGGAGATTTATGAGGATGTTGCCAGGATTGGAGAATTTTAGCTATGAGGAAAGATTGGATAGGCTGGGGTTGTTTTCTTTGGAACAGAGGAGGCTGAGGGGAGACTTAATTGAGGTGTATAAAATTATGAGGGGCGTAGATAGAGTGGATAGGAAGGACCTATTTTCCTTATCAGAGGGGTCAGTAACCAGGGGGCATAGATTTAAAGTAATTGGTAGAAGGTTTAGAGGGGAGTTGAGGAGAACTGTTTTCACCCAGAGGGTGGTGGGGGTCTGGAACTCACTGCCTGAAAGGGTGGTAGAGGCAGAAACCCTCATCACATTTAAAAAGTACTTGGATATGCACTTGAAGTGCCGTAACCTACAGGGCTACGGACCAAGAGCTGGAAAGTGGGATTAGGCTGGATGGCTCTTTTTTGACTGGCGCAAATACGACAGGCCGAATGGCCTCCTCCTGTACCATAAATTTCTATGATTCTATGTACATCAGTGAGGGTGACCTCCTGTCCTTGAGTGGAGGAGGTTATATAGATGAGTCGTAGTCTGTCATGGCCTCTTGTCTATAGCACGATTCAGGATAACAAACTAGAAGAGTAGAGAAAGGGGGCAGGGTTGTAAAAAATCTTCAAATCATTGGCGTTACCATTAGAAGATCTACTCAGTCCAATATGCACTCACTGTAGTGCCTTCAAATACACCATGCCCTCTAATATCATTGTATTGCTTGGAGCCCCCTCCTTAATATTGAGTTGTGTAACATGCCTATATTAGAATGCTGTTGCATTGCTCCTCAATGCCACAGTTCATAACCCTCTGGGCCAATGCCCACATAGGTAGGGTGCTCCTGGCTGGACAAGTAGCAGGAAGTTTATCCGTGCCGTGTGCTGCTCGGCTGAATTGTTTTAGTTGATTAAACTCTAGCAGTACCCGTACCAGGCGTGTGTGTCCCTCAGTCTTGGCTCTACCAACCTGCACCGAAACTCTCTGGACTTGGAGAAGTGGGGTGTCTCTGTACCAGAGAGTGAGCATCCACACTGGGCTAACAGCAACTCTATCCCTGTGTATTTCTCCAGTGTGAGCTGGTGATGGGTTTCAATACGGCTTACGGAAAATAAAAACATTTGGAATTGAATTTCTCTCTTTTTGTTTAAACCAGGTCTGTCATATATAGAAAGCTGGCTCCAGAATAGGAAGCTGGAATTGGGAAAGATTAAAGAACAAATGAATGTTGTATTTTTATGTGGAGGACAGTGTCCAGAATGTGAAATCATTCTGTGTTTACTCCCATGAGCTGAGTGTGTAATAGGAGAAGAAGCCAATTCTGGTACAAGCTGAACAAATGAAACTGCTCATGAGGCCAACATCTTATTAACTCAGGAACCTACATGATGCTTTGTGCTAGTTAGTCAGTCCCACGGAGCAATTATCACAGTAACCAGCAGTGTAAAGCCACATTGTAGAGTGCTGCCAGGTATCCAGTTAATGACGTGTCCTACTGACACTGAACTCAAACTACAATGAATGAGATTAAGCCCACGTTTCTGCTTCACAACAGATCTGAGAAGGGAAAATATTTTCCTTTGAATTGAAAGCACTTTGGAAAGGAGCTCACCCTGTGTATTCACACACTCCAGATTCATGTGCTTCTTGCTGATTAGTGCTGCCACCTGTTTCTGGGATGTTGACTGGGAATCTATGAAGAGTCAAGTGCAAGGTGCTTTCAAAATTATGAAAGGCTTGAAGAGCGTAAATGGTGAAAAAATACGTGCACTGGGAAGTGAATCAGTAACATGGGGAGGTTAGAATGTTTTCATGCAAAGGGTTAGTAGAATATGGAATCCATTACCACACAGGCTAGCCAAGCCAAGCCAAAAACGAGGGGTGAATTTCTGTGGAGCCTCTTACTTTTTCAGCACAAGAGCCTTGAAAATCTAGGGTTCTGCTGCCAAAGTTGTGCTGAACAAGCAGGAGAACCCCCCATGGAAATATACCACCATCTTAGAAGAAAAATATTAAAATGTGCGGGAAAATTAGATTAGAAAGACTGGTGGATGGAGCTCTCACAGTTTGCCCTGTGGCTTCCTTCTGTGCTGAAATTTCTGTGATTATATTTTGCAAATGGATAGAGGGTGGACACAGTTCCTCTTTTGCCTGTTGTGTGTCAGACACTTTGAGCAACATGGGAATAGGTCACCACCCATCACCAGCTGTGTGGCATGGAGAAGGATGAAGGCACTTGGAAAAATTTCAGCCTTGTTTCTTGCACGCATGCTGGACCATGGTTGAGGATGGGGATCCTCATGGAGCCCTCTTGTCCTGTCACACCACCCTTCTTGACTGGTTGTTGTAGGGCTACAGATTGCTCAATAGCTGCTGCTTTTGGTGTTGAGTGTGCAGAGAGCCTTGTGTGGTAGATTCACTCGTTTCGCACCTCATTCTAACGTATGTTACTACTCTTGGCGTGCTCTTCTACACTTCTCATCGAACCAGGGCTGGTTTCCTAGTTTGATGGTGATCGGGTAGTGGGGGGTGTGCTAAGCCATGATGTTACATTGTGGCAATACAGTGTATATAATTCTGTCGTTGCTGATGCCGATGGCCCACGGCACCTTGTGGCTGACCAATTTTGAGTTGCGAAATCTTTGTCTGTCCCACCTAGCATGGTGATAGTGTCACACTACACAATGGAGGATGTCCTCACAGTGGACTGTGGTGCTCACTCCAGGAATGTTATCATGGGTAGCCATGTCTGTTATGGGTAGGTTGGTGAGGAAGAGGTTAAGTAAGTTACTTCTTGTGATGGTTCCTTCATGAGCTGAAGCAGGACTGGTTTGGCAGCTATGTCCTTCGATCAGTGTTGGTATTATCAAACCTCTCTTGATGGTGATGTTGAGCCCCCCACCCAGAGTACATTCTGTGTCCTTGCTGCCCTCAGAGTTTCCTCCAAGTGATGCTCAATGCAGAAAAATATTGACTGGTCAGTTGTAGGAGGGTCTATAGGGGTGACGGGCTCCCTCACCTGAAGGACATTAATGAACCACTTGGGTTTTTATGGTCTTGTCTTTCTGTTGTAAGCTCACAAATTACTAGATTCATTGAAATCAATTTCACAACTTTTTGTGGTGGGATTTGAACCTATGACCTCTGTGTTGTTAATCCAGTGCCATCATCGCTAGGCTACCGGCCCATAATCTCGCACAAACTGGTGACAGAAACAGCTAAACACATGAGAATAGCTAAATCTGCATTATTGCTTCAAACTAAACCAAGTCCATGAGCAGTGGATATAAATGGAAAGGTGAAAAGTAAATTTAAAACCAACTCCAGGATAGATTTAGAGTCAGGAGTGTGTGTAATACCCAGCCTGCTGGGACAAGTGGGACGGAAACCTTAGAGCTTCCATGGGCTGTGCGGCCATAACCCATCGCTGACTCTCAAATCTTCCACATAAAGAGCTGCAAGATAATCCCAGACACGGTATAAGTTCTGATCAAACATCAATATCAGAAATGAACAATGTTGTGTATGTAACCTGTTCCACCTTAAGAGAGCTTAAGCCTGTTCCACCTTAAGAGATGTACTACTTTCTCAGGCTGCTGTAGACGTAATACCGGGGGTGAACACACCGGTATATAAGCACTGTGCAGTAATCTTGTATTCAGTGTAGTCCCTACCTCCAACCAGTAAAGACCTGTTTTATTGTTACTGATTAAGTCTGAGTATTAATTACTTGAACAACTCACAGACTTAACACTGGCGACGAGTCAGGTTCTTACCCTGCGGCAGTTATTCCACGGCGGCTTCGTCCACAGACAGGACGTTGAAGAGAGGTTTCAAATCTCACCACCCCACTGGAAGCGACAGGCATTAGGACCCTGAAGCCTCCATCAGCGACTGAAAACTGGAGGACAGAAGACATCCTGCAGCTTCTTTTTCAACCTCGGTGGTGGATAAGCCGAGCAGCGTTGGCTGCAAAGACAGGGCTGGGGGAAGTCGGAGGTAGAAGGGCCATCGATCGCAATCCCTGATAAGGGCTGCACTCGGGCTGAAAGGCGCAGCGTCGGCAGACACTGAAGGAGCGAGAGCCGCGGTGAAAAGCGCGGGCCATCGATCGCGGCGGAGATAAGGGCCGCACTCGGGGCTGAAGGGAGACGGCGTCGGGGGACGGGTGAAGACCGCCAAGCGTGGGAAAACCGCCATTTTGTGGGCGGAGGACGACGGCAAGAGCGGGAAGCCGCCATCTTGGATAGCAGTAAAAAAAAAAAAAATCTGAGAAATTGCAAATCTGATAAAGTACTACAATGCCTAAACACGGGAATATTAGCAACTTTGATAGTGACCTCGAAGATTGGGCCATATATGTTGAAAGAGTAAAAAATTATTGTAAGGCCAATAAAATTCGTGACCAAGATAAAGCTCTAACATTATTAAATTTAATGGGTGCGAAGACATACGGGCAATTGAAACACCTGTTATCACCAGATGAACCGGCGGATAAGACGTTCGATGAGATTGTTACTGTCCTGAAAGATCATCTAAACCCCACGCCGCTGATGCTAGCGGAACGATTTAAATTTTACGACAGAAGGCAGCTACAGCATGAAAGCAATGCTGAATATTTGCTGGAATTGCGTAAATTAGCGAAATATTGCCAGTTTGGAACGGGACTGACAGATGCACTACGAGACAAATTTGTGTGTGGTTTATTTAAACAGGATACACAAAAGCGACTGCTCGAGGAGAATGAGCTGACGCTTGAGAAGGCGGTCACTATGGCAGCAGCACACGAAGCCGCAGCGAGAGGCACGGCAGTAATGCAGCTACGGTCACCGGAGCTCAGTGCACACAAATTGGGTGTGAGTTCTGGCAAATGTTATCGTTGTGGAAAGACAACGCATGATCAGAACCAGTGTTGGTTTAAAAACCAAGAATGTAGAACTTGTGGTAGGCTTGGACATATAGCTAGAGTATGCAGGTCAGGGAAGAAGACCAGCAACAAGAAGTCACCGCAAGGAAAATACGCAAAAGTACACAAGGTGACCGAACAGGAGTCCGATTCAGACGTTAGCAGTAATGAACTGGCTGGCTTAAGCAGTATTGAACTGGCTAGCTTAAGGGTACTCAACGTTGGTAAGGGTGCAGACCTCCAGACAATTTGGGTTACTCTTCAGATAGAAGGAGTCCAAGTAAAAATGGAATTGGACACTGGATCGGCATTGTCGGTCATGAATAAGAAAGATTACAGAAGGTTATTCCAACATATTCCCCTACAGGATACGGAGATTATATTGACAACCTACACGGGGCAGAGAGTGTACCCCATCGGGACAATAAAGGTTGCAGTGGCCAACAAGGGCGAAGGAAGTCAAATAATGGACTAATATGTGCTACCGGAGGGAGGTCCACCACTACTAGGCCGGGAGTGGTTTAGAAACATAAATATGGACTGGCATTCGCTAAAAGCCATAAAGAGTGAGAACTCGGTGCAGATAATCAGCCCAGACTCTAGAACTGATGATGGTAAGACCAACCCATGTGCAAAAGACAAGGGCCTAGAAATTGAGTTTTGGCTTAGCCAGGGCTTTAGCGCCGGAAGTTAGTGCCGGCGCTAAGTCCCCCTGCGCGCGCCAAAAATTTAGCAGGGCCGCGCCCAAATGGCTGCCGGCGCTACTGAAGGGTCTTTGCGGCGGTAAATCGGCGCTAACTGCCGTTTCGCGCCGCAATTCCGGCGCTGCGGCACCCGATGCGGTGCGGCAGGCTCGGGAAGTGCAGGCCTCCTCCTTCCCTTAAGGAGGAGCTGCCTGCACCCGATCGCGGCCCGCGAAAATCTTTTAAAAAATGAGCCCGGCACCTCGGACAAGTGCCGGGCTTGCTTCTGTTCCGGGGGGGGGGGGGGGGGGAAGTCCGGGGAGGGAGCTGCGGCCAGGCGGCCGGCGGGAAAGCGGCCGGCCGCCGCGGGGCCTTTAATGCGCCGGCGCAAAGACTCGTAAGACTCTGTTGCCAGAGTCTTAGTTGCGGCTGTCACGGGCGAGGCGGCCGCAACTGAATTTCGGCGCTGGGGCCCGTCGGCATGGCAACCGGGACGCTGCGCACACCGATGACGTCATCGGTGCCGGCGCAGCGCTACCGGTCTACCGCGGCGTAAGGGCCCCAGGCAATTTCGGCGCCGGCGCCAAATGCAGTGCTAGGCCCTCTAGCGCTGCAAAATCGGCGCTAAGGGCACTCAATTTCTAGGCCAAAGTTTCAGCACAGAATTCCACTGAGCAACAACAACATAGTTTAACAGAGAATTCTGAGTCTGTCAAGTCTACTGATATGCACATTTTTGAGGGACACTGGGCTCGAACTCAACTCCATTTCAAACTACAACAGCAATTAGAACAAATGATTCGCCGTTTTGAGCAAGAGATGAATGAAATAAAAAAGTTCTTTGTTACAGAGTGGGAGAATCTGGAAAGGCAACAGAAGCAACTGATGGAGAAAATGGAGCAGGAGCACTCCAACCATCTGCGCGAGGAGGCCGAACGAATCAAAGCTGATTCAGGTTCTGAAGGTGCGTGCCATAAGCTGGTGTCAGAAGAGTTAACGGTCAGCCAACTCCTTCATATGCTGAGGGACAAGACTCTGAAATGGGAAAAACTTGAACACGAGCTGCGATCTTCAAAGGAAAAGGGTTCGGAGCTCTCAAAAGTCATTGAGATGGCTGATGTGACGACACAGACTGAAACGACTGCAACAGAGCAGCCATTGGATGCCAAAAGTACGCTGACTCACGTCAATGTAGAACAACAGACCGCTGAAACAGCTGCTCCGGTAGAGGGATTGCATAGTCCGATCAATCAATCTCCAAAGGAAGTTGAAGTATTAAAATCACAAATGAGGTCACTAGTAAACGACTTGCTGAAAGCCCAGAAAAAGCTGGATGCAGAGGTACACATGAAGAAGTCTCTTCAGGAAAGATATCTGGATTTGGAACAAGAGCTGGCTAACGTCCAGCTGGGTATGGAGGAAATAGACGACCCTCTCGCTGACCTGTCGGACGACTCCGAATATTACTATGTCCTGTCCTGCCCAACTTGTAACTTCGACTCCCACCATACAGAAATCATGGAGGAGCACCGAAAGTCTACGGAACACCGGGAGAAGGTGGCTCTACTACGAAAAAAGGAGGAAGAGATGGAGGAACTGCGCATGCAGCTGGCAGCTGTGGCAGCTGACAATGGAGCCCAGAGAGTCTCCAAGAAGCAGAAAAGGAAAAGTAAAAACAGAAGATGACCCATCTGAACCATTATCACCTCTACCAGATCACACACGTGGTCCCTCCGAACGGAGCCAAATCAGTTCGGAAGTTCAAGCTGTTAAATCCATGAAAGGACTATTGAATGAGTAACGTGAACCGACTACACCACAGAGATTGAATCTGTGAACTGTTTTCCGCAGAGACTGAATCTGTGATATGTTACGTTAAACATGAAGTTATATATGTATATATGTTATTACGTTATGTTAAATGGGGGGGATGACTATAAAGCTAAGAAGGGAGGAGTGTTGTGTATGTAACCTGTTCCACCTTAAGAGAGCTTAAGCCTGTTCCACCTTAAGAGATGTACTACTTTCTCAGGCTGCTGTAGACGTAATACCGGGGGTGAACACACCGGTATATAAGCACTGTGCAGTAATCTTGTATTCAGTGTAGTCCCTACCTCCAACCAGTAAAGACCTGTTTTATTGTTACTGATTAAGTCTGAGTATTAATTACTTGACCAACTCACAGACTTAACAAACAATACTTCAATTTCTTAAAGGTTAGTTGGCAAACCAAAGATTATAAATATCTCTCATTCTAATCTGGCACCTTTCCCAAAGAGCTTTATTGCAGATGTTTGAATGGAGTGACCGAGGTTCATAGCATGAAACTCAGGGGAAGGGGAGGTGGCTGTTCCTGTCTTGGTGCAGACTTTCTGCACAGGTTTATGATTTCAATAAGAGCAGGGTAGAGAGGAGGTCTCCCAAGCAGAGTCTCTGAGCATGGTGAGGGAGGAGAATGGCTTGAGCTGAATTCAATGTTTGCTTAGTTCAGATCAAATGGCCTTGACTGTAAGGTGCCCAGGCCAACTCCTGGCCAACTGAGACTTTCCTCTGAAGTAGAAGAGACCTAGGGTTACTGTGACAACTGTAATCACGAGGAATACCAGCCGAAGTGCCAGTTGCATTACCTTTATACACAGGCACATTTCATCTTGCTGGAGGTGAAGAGGAGGTTCTGCTGTAAACCAGTATGATTTTATTTCTATTTAAAAGAACATTTATATTGTTGTTAAGGCAGCTTAAAGTTAAACGTTTTCAACTGTAGGTAGGCTGTAGAAATCCCACATTCAATTCTGGGCACCGCACTTTAGGAAAGATGTGAAAGCCTTAGAGAGGGTGCAGAATAGATTTACAGGAATGCTTCCAGGGATGAAGGACTTCAGTTACGTGGATAGACTGGAGAAGCTGGGCTTGTTCTCCTTAGAGCAGAGAAGGCTAAGAGGAATTTTGATAGAGGTGTTTAAAATCATGAGGTGGTCTAGACAGAGTAAATAAAGAGAAACTTTATGGCTGAAGGGTCGATAACCAGAGGGCACAGATTTAAGGTGTTTGGCAAAAGAACCAGAGGCGGCATGAGGAAAAACCTTTTATGCAATGAGTGATTAGGATTTGGAATGCGCTGCCTGAGGGCGGTGGAAACAGATTCAATAGTAACCTTCAAAAGGGTATTGGATAAATACTTGAAGAAAAAATTGCAGGATATGGGGAAAGAGCAGGGGGAGTGGGACCAACTGGATTGCTGTTCGAAAGAGCTGGCGCAGACTCGATGGGCCGAATGGCCTCCTTCTGTGCTGTACTATTCATTGATTCTATCCAGCGTATGGTGAGCATTCCAATTAGACCCACAGAATAAGTCTAAGGTATCTGAACTGGGCTCCCTGTCGATGCAATATTAATGTGCATTTTAATTAATGCCACAATCACGTTAATAAACCGTATAGTCTGCTATTTTAGTTGAGGCGGGACCTGCTTATTTTAAATGGGCTGGCTCCTCCGATAAAATGGCAGACATAGGAATGCCATGCAAACGCTTCACTTGTCCGTCCGCTAATACCCACCAGTAATTTCTTTGATCATCTCGTTTTATGTCTGCTAAACAGTGTAGCGGCCGAGCATCATGTGACTGTAGCAAACATCCTTCCCCTTTCGCTCCATGGATTCCTGACAGTTTGACATGGGAGTGGAAATGAGCACCTCGTTTCAAAATCCAAGTGGGTAGCACTTGAAATATTTGTAAAGCTTTTAATGTTGCAGTATACTTAAGTTATGCATCAGTGTGTACCAATCTCTAGAGCATCTGTAGAGAAACCTGCCGTCACTTCTGTTTGGGGTAGGGTGTTGGTGATGGGCAGTGTTCAAGGAAAGATTGGCAGTCGGAATTAGAAGAAGGTTTAAGTCAAAGAAATAGAAGGTGAATCGTAAACCAAACCAAATAAAAAGCCCCAGGTCTGTTGTGAATTTGCTCAGTCCATAACATTTAGAGACTACACACTGCCACCCGGTCCAATTTAGTTATTAATTCAGATTCAGTTGAAATGACCTCTTGCTGTGCTACAGGAGATTTTTATAAACAAAATAGAAAATTCAGTATACCGTGCAATTTCAATTCACTCAGGTACGTTTGACAGGGAAATTACCTTCTGCAGTAGGAGTGTGTTTGTCAGGTCCCAACGGATATGGGATAATAATGAAATCCCTGTGTTGGTGAGTGAACAGAACATCTTGAATGTATTGCCAGAGGCTGCAACTGAGAGGAGGCAGAGAGGCGGGGGAGGTTATAGGACTGAACTTGTGGAGAAGCAGATCTCCGTGGAGAGGAAGCAAGTTTTTAACTGCCTTCACCTCAAAGTACAGAAAACTACCATTTTACATATCACCAAGGTGACCAGAGACAGCAGTCGCCCTTCACAGGCAAATCACTGTCTGTCTATTTACACCAACTAAATATGCAGCTCCATTGATGCAAAGTTGTGGTAGGAATTCAAATTTATTTTAGAAGTGTACTGAGAGATTGAAGGATGACTGGAAGGAAAAGATAAGAGGCCATCATTCTTATTTATTGGAAAATTATATTCAGAAATTATGCAGAATTTTCCGTTCGCTCAAAGGTCATTTCCCTGTCCCACCAAAAAAATGCTTCAATGAGCTCCTCTCAACCCATCATTCTGTAGAAACTGGAGGTATTTTCTAGGTGTTAATGTTCCAACTGTTGTGCTGATGTTTTGCAATCTCTGTCTGCAGCACTGGCCATTTTTCAATGAAGAGTCTTGTTTTTTGATGTACTTCTTGAATTTTGCTTCAAATCCATTCAGTTACTTTGCGAATGTTGAGGTAATTTTATTTTTGTGTTTTTAGCATTCACGCACCTGAGACCAACATTACAAATTCAGCTACTGCCCCATTCGCAACCCTTGCAATTTTTAACGGGCAGAAAATCATGGGAATCAGATGTGAGCCTGAATTACTGATACGTGGTCTGCCTTGCCAGTGTTGGGTGGGGTGGGGGGGGGGACTGTAGGTTATTTCTGGATGGTTGTGACTGCCCTTCCTCGTCCATGTTTATCGTGGGACAATGGCTGGATAATTCACTGAGAAGCTCATAAAATCCTGAAAACTATTGACATAAGGTGACCTGACTAAACCGACAATGCCCCACAGTTCCTTTGGCGAGCCAGTGTGGAATTATATCCAGGATAATTCACCAAGTCTGGATTCAAATTAACTAAAAACAATCTGACAGAAAAATCTTTGATAGAGGGAGCTGGGTGAAAGGACATTGGAGCTTCATTGAGATGAGAAAATCGAAGAGGAATTACGGCTTTCCTACTTATTTTACAGAGAAGCGGACAGTGGTGGGATCGGTGCTGCAGTGACATCAGACCATCGTTCATCCTGTCCTGTTCATATATTTTGTTTCCAGTTTTACAGCCACAATAATTTGCCCCTCCTCATGCCCACATGTAGGGGAATGCCTCAGAGCACTAAACAAGGGGAAGAAAATAACACAAGCAGGAGAAGCAGAGCGGGGGAGCATGAACGCACAGACAAAGAGATACATTTCAAGAGGCTTTTGAAAGAAGTGGCAAGGCAGAGTGATTGAGGGAGAGGGTTCCAGGGATCTAGGGCTGAAGGATGAGGAGAGAGCAGGGATAAGCAATAAACCAGAGGTGGACGAGCAGATGGTGCGTGCTGGATCAGAAGGTTGCAGCAGATCACTCCGGTGAGGAAAGGCACATTCGCGAAGGGAGTCAATAATTTTAATTTAAAAAAGCAAATAAACTTGCAGTGTGGATCAGTCAAGCAGGGTGGATTTTCTACAGAGCTTTTGCAGCAGGAAGTTCCTTGAATTTACCCTGCACACAAAAGCTGGTCAACCTGGTGAGATCGCCCTCCAATTTAACGCAGAGAGACAGATCGACATGCTCATGTAACTAGGGTCAGCGCCAGTGTGAGCCTCCCATTAATATTTTGAAAGCATTGACCTAAAGGCTAATGATTTCGTGAGTTTTCCCAACACTCAGTGAGGTTCTATTTAATGGATGGCGTTGTTGAAGTGTAGCCACACACATCTCACTGTATATCTTAGAATTACTGCAGTCCATCCATTGCATTACTCCGCACTTCTGATAAATGCACACCAAATTTGTAGAGAAATGTTTGGTTGGTTTAGGATTTATTGAGATTGGAGCTGAAAACCTCCAGATTCCAATCTTTATACAGCAGTCTTCATTCACTCCTTTCACACAAAACATAGTAACAGTTCTAGGCAGGAGAATACCTTCGGTCAATCCAGCCCCAATATTCCCATGGTACATTTCCAATAACCCAGAATTCCACATGTTGACAAGACCCTGCCTAGTTCCTTCAAGCCAATATCCTGGGGCCAATATTTATCCCTCAATCAATGTCACTAAAAAACAGGTGACCTGGTATTTATCACATTGTTGTTTGTGGGAGCTTGCTGTGCGTAGATTGGCTGCTGCATTTCCTACATTACAACAGCGACTACACTTCAAAAGTGTAAAGTGCTTTGGGGCGTCCTGAGGTTGTGAAAGGCGCTATATAAATGCAAGTCTTTCTTTCTGAAACCCGTTAAGGTTCCTTGTTCCTCCCCTGTGCTGCTAATCTGTTCCACATAGTGACCGCCCTTTCAGTAAAACATTCCTCCTACATTTCTTATTTTCTTTTGTTGACCTTAATTTGTAAATATGACCCCTTGAGCTTCAGTTCTATACACGGCGGCAATGTTTATTTGGACCCATGCATTCACCCATGTTAACATTCCCCCCATTGAGCTGTTGCCTTGGCACAGGCTGCTGTATGGAATCACAGTTCAGCAGCATTCCCGGGGCAAGGTTAAAATTCCAGGGTTTCTATTCTAATTCTTTCCACCTCCAGTCAGAAGTGGAATTCATTTCTGGAGTATTCGCCAAGGCAGTCTCGTTAATGGACATCACATTCTTGCTGTCACGGTCGCGAAGGAGATTACCAGAAGCCTCCAAACTTTAAAGTTTTGCTGTTCAGAAGCTCTCACTGTCTCGAGAGAAGAAGTCAATTTACAATTAGCTAATGAGATGAGAAAATAATACTGCAGCTCAAAGCAATTAATACACCATAATTAAAGTGAAGGTAAAGACATTCGCGATTTGGACCAGAGCCTCTTGAGTCAAGTCTAAAACAGGAAAGGATGCTCCTGGGAGTCAGCCTCAAATTCAGCAACTGCATATTAAACTCAACAAATTTAATATTGCATCCTCGTCATTTCTGGCTCGCTTGTGTTCAAAGCAAAGTTTGCTTTGCCGATACTGCCCTTGCTTGTTTATTTTGTAGGTGTTACAAAGGGTTTATTCACATGAGGCCCTCTGCATGCTGGCCCATTGGCCCTGCTTGTGCATTCACTTTGTACCTCAGCTAAAAATTCAGCTCACAAAATAAGTTTTCTGTTTACCAGAAAGTTTTTTTTACCTAATGAAAAATAATAAACACACCCCAGCCTGGGCAGACATTTCTGAAGAATCCAATTTTCAAGAATCGTCTTTGGATTCAAACGATTTGTCTTGCTTTGTAGATAAAGGGGCGACAGAGTTCAGTTAGCGTGCTGGTGACATCCAGCACCTGGGAAATAAAGCCATTTTACATCATCCAGGTATTGACCACAGATTTATTGGAGCCAATTTTAACTCGGCCAAACCGGTGTCAACGAGGAACTAATGGCCTCAAAATGGCATCAGTTAACCGTCCCGTTAATGCCAACACTGCAGCCGCCGCCACTTTTAAAGGGGCCTATCACGTTATGGCCGTTGCTCCCGCCTGCTTTAGGTGTTGGCCCCTTTTAATATGCACATCAGCGTCCCATGAGGTACATAGAACCCCGACTGGCATTTTGGGAGACACCCTAAGTGGAGCCTGCGCTGTGCAATTTCCCAGCTGGTGGTACCGGCCAAAGAGAACTTCTCCGATCCCAGCAACAATAATCTGGGCTGCTGCCACTTTGGGCTCCCTCCCCCTCGCCACCTTTCCTGCCACTGCAAAACCAGCCCCCACCCCAGGAATTAACTTCCTGCCGGACTGGCGGTTTCTGGGCCGCCTGATATTGCGCTGGTCTGAATCCGGCGAGCTGCGTCAGGATGCCTCTTTGGGGCGGTCAGGTCGCTGGTCTTTCCCGTCAGGGGGCAGGCCGCTGGTCTCTCCCGGCAGGGGGCAGTGGGAACAGTCTTTCCCTGTCTAGCCTATCCAAACCCGTCATAATCTTGTACACCTTTATCAAATCACCCCTCAACCTCCTTTGCTCTAGTAGGTAATCTCCGGATTACCCCCGGTGCCACGTGCTAGTGAGTACAGGAACAAGAACACTCTAGATTGTTCCTTGCACCTCTTCCATTTTCTACTCGTATGACGGGTTTGGATAGGCTAGACGGGGAAAGGCTGTTCCCACTAGTTGATGGTACAAGGACTAGGGGACACAGATTTAAGGTTTTGGGCAAGAGATACAGGGGGGATGTGAGGAAAAACTTTTTTACGCAGCGAGCGGTGAGGACCTGGAACTCGCTGCTGATGGAAGTGGTGGAAGCGGCAACACTCAATGGGAGACTGGATAGGCACTTGAGGGAAATAAACTTGCAGGGCTACAGGGATAGAGCGGGGGAATGGGATTGACTGGATTGCTTTACAGAGAGCTGGCATGGACTCGATGGGCTGAATGGCCTTCTTCTGTGCCGTTATGACTCTATGGGGGAAAAATTGAGTATAGCCCCATTTGGGGCGCCAGCCTCGCCAGGGCGCTAAAAGTAGCGCCCCGGAAGCATTCGCGGCCGCCCACCGGAAATTGAGTGGTGGCACCCCAAAGGGAAGCGCAGCGCTACTGGAGGCGCCCCGCATCCCTCTTGGGGCGCTGCGACTGAATATCGTTACGCAACGTGCCGCAGCGCCACACGCTGCGGCACGTCGCGCTGCAGTATTGCAGGCCTTCCTCCCCTTCTTAAAGGGGAGGGGCCTTGTGCAGCGTGATCTGGGGCCCAGCTGGGCCCCCGAGGATCGCGAGTGCAGGCAAAAGAGCCCGGCACCGAGGAGAAGTGCCGGGCTCTTGGAACGCAGCCGGCACTCCGCGGGGGAGGGGGAGTTCAGGAGGCCGGGGACAGGAGAGCAGGCAGGTGGCCAACAACAAAAATGGCCGCCCCGCACCTCCTTTAATTTGCGCCTCCCCGGCCGCAGGTAGGCCCCCCTGAACCGGTCGGACATAGTGTCCGGCGGTAAATCAGGGGGCGCTGCCAAATATCGTGGCCGGGGCGTCAGCGGGGCGCTGCGCACACCGATGACGTCATCGGTAGCAGCGCAGCGCTAACGGCTAGCGCCACCACTAGCTTCCCGCGGAATTTAGCGGGAGGCGTGGACAGTGCCGCGCCTGGGCGCCAGTTGGCTTGCGACCCACTTAGCGCCCTCTTAAGGCGCTAACGAGTGGCGCAGCTGATATACCTATCAATTCATCCAATGAAAAGCGACGAGTTAAGAAAGTAACTATAGGTTTTTATTGGCTAAATAACAGAGCCCACCCTCGTGGGTGATCGGATACAACAAGGAGGAATGCCAGCCAGTCGACTACCTTTATACCTGGGCAGGTAGGTGGAGTCATGGGCGGAGTCAGCAGTGGTCAGCCCAGGTATAGCAGCGTGACAAGAGGCGACCTCGTATAGTGATACAACAGTGTGAACAGTGATAACCATAGAGTAACGATATAACAGTGATAACTATAGTGTAACGATAGTGAACGATAAAAGTGGTTTACCACAGCAGCCAACTGAATTTCACCCCCAATGACTCTAAGCTCTGTCTCTATTAATGCACAACCTCAGCACAGACTGAGGATGGAATCTGTTGCCTTGTGGGCTGTTGCCTCAGTTCCACATGGAGCGGTACAATTGCACACTAGTTCATTGGTGCACTCACTCCTTGTTCCCAGTAAATTTGGAGCTGCAGTCATGGATTATTTTTGTCTAATTGAGTTCTGTTTAGATTAGATAGTGCAACCAATTCCCCACTGAATCAATGCAAACACCAAGCGGATAACAGCAAATTAATACATTCAACAGGAGTAAATAATTCAACACTGACATGAATGATTTACTCCGGTACAATCTTTGTAGGATTTAGAGAATCTGACTGGCAGCTCTCAACCTCCTGTAATGGATAGTGACTGACAAACAGTCTAGATTGTAATGACTTGATAACACGTGTTCTTTAAAATCTCTGTACAAAGGACCAATGCTAAAAACCACAATTAAAAGCTGTTAACCGTTGATAGAAATATTGCTCCAACTAGAACACAGATTGCTGTATTTCACAAGACGTGAGATCAATTTCTTCTGACAGCCATAAGTCTCTGGTAGGGATTGAAACTTTATTTTTAATATTCTGAGATACTACTTGCTATTTACTGTGGATGGACAACAGTAAAAGCTGTTAAATAACCATTAGAAATGAGTCATTCCCCTCACATACAGGAAGGATGTTGGAGTTAATTTTAGCCCAGAGTTTTGCTCAAATAATTAAGAGCTTCCCAACTAGTTGTGGGTTCAAGTCCCACTCCAGGACATCACTACACAGTCTAGCTTGGCACTCCAGTGCAGTACTGAGGGAGCGCTGCACTGTCGGAGGGTCAGTACTGAGGGAGCGCTGCATTGTTGGGGGGGCAGTACTGAGGGAGCGCCGCAGCATCGGAGGGGCAGTACTGAGGGAGAGCTGCACTGTCGGAGGGGCAGTACTGAGGGAGCACTGCACTGTCGGGTCAGTACTGAGGGAGAGCTGCACTGTCGGAAGGGCAGTACTGAGGGAGCGCTGCACTGTCGGGGGGCAGTACTGAGGGAGTGCCGCACTGTCGGAGGGGCAGTCCTGAGGGAGCGCCGCACTGTCGGAGGGGCAGTACTGAGGGAGCGCTGCACTGTTGTTTCTTTCACTTCTTCAAAGGCACTGCTTCTTCACACCTCTTACAAGTCCAACTAATGTCTCCCTTCTTTGACATTGATGTCTGTATACTTATTTGTTCTTTGTAAGTTGAAATTCCGGCCTTCCCATCTTCTCTGACCTCAGATTGAACTCTCACAACTCCTCCATCATGAGATCTGCTGTTTGGAATCTCAGCCAAGCCCTCCTGTCCTTCACCACAGATCCAGCTGTCTTATTTTAGGAGGTTCTGCTGACACCTGTCACACTCCTGGACAAGGTACAAGAAGAAGCTTGTCACCTAAACAGGTGATGCGCCTCTCAACCCCAACCTCTGTCGCTCCATCAAAACCTTTCCTTTCACAATTTATGAATGTAACAATACCCAGTTCTCCTCTGAATTGTCCTCTCTTGTTCCTTACAAGCTGTAATTATACCTTCTGTTGCTTGTTGATTGAAAGAAAGACGCATTGCACAGTCTCATAGTTCTTGAGCTTGATAACTGGAATTCTTTGCTTCAGCATTTCCTTCCTGCTGCAGTCGACAGACCTGGAAATCCAGCTTCGGCCTCACTGAATCCCCATTCCTCATTTACCGGGATCGGGAATTTCCTCGGATCTGCTCCCACTGCAGTGCCATAACTTCACCGGCAGTGAAGTGGCAACCCAGTTAAGGGTGTAAACCAGGCTATTCCCACCGAGCGGGAACAGGTCCGAGGACATCCCGGGGTCTTCCCCCCCCCCCCCCATCTCTTTTCACCTTTTTATTAGTGTCCCACAATGTCAGTGGTGTTGGAGAATGGGGGCGAGTGGATCAGCTGCCCGTTATACACCTCACCATGGAAGTCACTGGAAGGGTAAATTGGGCAGGTTTGGTCAGATGGGTGGGTGGGTTTGGGCGTTGGGCGGGTGTATTATTGCAAGTGTTTATATCGGGCAGGGTCTGCTGCGGGTACCTGATCCATTGTCCATTTCCACCACTAATCAGCCCTAACACCGTGCCTCTTGTATAGGAAAGGATGGCGGCCCATTAACTTGCTTTATATATCAGGCCAAACCCTCGCACTCATAGAATCATAGAAAGGTTACAGCACGGGAGAAGGCCATTCAGCCCGTCGAGCCCATGCCGACTCTCAGCTAGTCCCACTCCCCCCACCCTTTCCCCGTAGCCCTGCAATTTTTTTTCCTTCAGATACTTATCCAATTCCCTTTTGAAAGATAAGGTTGAATCTGCCTCCAACACCCTTTCAGGCAATGCATTCCAGATCTTAACCACTCTGCATAAAAAAGTTTTTTCTTACGTTGCCTTTGGTTCTTTTGCCACTCACCTTAAATCTGTATCCTCTGGTTCGGACACTTCCACCAATGGGAACAGTTTCTCTCTATCTAATCTGTCTAGACCCCTCGTGACTTTGAACACCTCTATCAAATCTCCTCTCAACCTTCTCTGCTCTAAGGAGAACAACCCCAGTCTCTCCACGTAACTGAAGTCCCTCATTCACTCATTGCCATTTCTGTCAGTCCTGATTCCCACTAATATGTTTGGCCGCCCATTACCCAGCTCTGAATGTTCGACACACTCAATACTCTCGGTCTGCTGCTCAATTTCAGCTGCATATTTTAGAAGTTTAATCTAAAATATTTTAGAAGTTTAATCTAAAATATGCAGCTGAGATTGAGCAGCAGACTGAGAGTATTGAGTGTAAGGATGGGCCCATGGTCCTGTGTAGTGCAGTGTCAGGCGTTCCCTTCTGGACATGAGGGGTAGGAAAGGAAAATAAGACTAGAGCCAAGAAATCGCCCATTTGCATGTTCTCCCAAGTATAGATGTTGGCGTTTTTATTGAGATATTTCTTCTGTTTTTGGATTCTTCACAAATTCCCTCACGAGTGATGAAAACATGTGATGGTTCAGAAACCAATCCTGCAGCACTGTAAATCCGATAACGTATGGCAGTAAAACAGACACTGCCCCTTTAAGGTACTTCAAAAGATATCAGTACCACGTAGAAAGCCCACATTTCCTGTACTGAAGTTGACTCTATCAGCTCAATATGTCCAAGTGTTGAGAATTTATCAACAAGCCCTGGAAAGCCATATATCTAAGTGCACTGATGATGCAAGGATTGGTGGCAGAGTAAGTAGTGTAGATGGGAGCACAAAATTACCAAGAGTCTTTGATAGGCTAAGTGAGTGGGAAACTGTTCTTCTCTGGTCAGTTAACCCATTAAAAATAACCATAAAATAGCACGGAGAGGGCTTTGGTACAAGTGCATTGAGCATTTATACCAGAACAGCAGCCATTGTAATCTTTACCCTAATGTTATGTCAAAGAATTTAGAGTTATGTTAGTAGGGGTGGCAATCATGAACTAGACAAGATCACCCGAGAGCAGAAGTGTGTTGCTGTGAGATATTTTTGCTCTCTGCCTCCTTGTTCTGATTTGTTATTTTGGTTTCTGGGATTGCTGACAACCAAGTGAAGAACTATTTCGATTTTGCCACGAGGCATCATTTATAATTCTGTGTGAAACTCACCTCATGATTAACAAGTGACCAGTAATTTGCATTTTGGTCACAATCTGAAAACCTTGAATCTGGATGTAAACAAGCAAAACCCTGAAGACAATCATGATTGCCAAACGTACACACATTTTAATAAGGGGAAACTGGAATAATACTCCCGTCTCTGTCAGAATGTTGACATCTATACTTCATAATAAAGAGAACACAGCAGTGTTTGAGCCGTGTGATCGGAGTGGATGTGCCCATCAACCCATTAACAGCTCCCAATGGATAACATTTAAGTATTCTAGTTAAAGACACTCCAGGGACCCTATTTCATCCGCCATCCTTTGCTCTGTGTCGGGTTTCAGCAGGTGAGCACTTGACCTGCAACTGATGAAGTCCTCGCTGTGATCCACACCACACAGGCCACCTCTCCAGCCACCTCCTGGAACTCTCTTCAAAGCAGAACATCTGCAGAAACCCCAGCTGTTGCCTGCAGGCTTCAGTCGTCACATCTCTTTTGCCACTGTGTCCCATAATTCCCCGCCTTCACTAAAAGAGTGTTATCGCCAGATGACCAGCTTGGTTCATTGAAGGAGGCTCTTTGGCTCCTTTGACCTTCTCCTTCCAGAATTCCAACCCTACCATCTTCTCATTACAGCATCCAACTGTGGCCTCAGCAACCTTGCTGGCTAACCAGAATCACTTCAACACATTATCTGGTCATTATCTCATTGCTGTTTGTGGGAGCTTGCTGTGTGCAGATTGGCTGCCATGTTTCCTACATTACAACAGTGACTACACTTCAAAAGTACTTAATTGGCTATAACAACAACAACTTGTATTTATATAGCGCCTTTAACGTAGTAAAATGTCCCAAGGCGCTGCACAGGAGTATTTTAAGACAAAAAATTTGGCACCGATCCACATAAAGATAAATTAGGTCAGGTGACCAAAAGCTTGGTCAGAGAGGTAGGTGTTAAGGAGCGTCTTAAAGGAGGAAAGAGAGGTAGTGAGGCGGACCAGTTTAGGCAGGGAATTCCAGAACTTAGGGCCTAGGCAACAGAAGGCACGGCCACCAAAGGTTGAGCGATTACAATCAGGGATCCTCAAGAGGGCAGAATAAGAGGAGCGCAGATATCTCGGGGCGGTGAGGAGTGGGGTGGGGGGGTTGTGGGGCTGAAGGAGATTACAGAGATAAGGAGGAGCGAGGCCATGGAGGGATTTGAAAACAAGGATGAAAATTTTGAAATCGCGGCATTGCTTAACTGGGAGCCAATGTAGGTCAGCGAGCACAGGGGTGATGGGTGAACGGGACTTGGTGCGAGTTAGGACACGGGCAGCCGAGTTTTGGATGACCTCAAGTTTACGGAGGGTGGAATGTGGGAGGCGTTTTGGGAGGTCCTGAGGTCCTAAAACTTGCTATAGAGACGCAGGGCCTTTTCTTTCTAGCTTCGCCAAGTGCTCACTAAACGGTATCTGTTGGGTTTACTCAAGGAGTTGGCACAGGATCTGCCTTCTCATCCAATCAGCTGTGTAATATTGATCACTGCTGTCTGCTGATTGGCTTTCCCACAGGTGGGAGGAATTGTTTGACCATCTTTGTAGGCAGATTGAATCGTGGATCAGTGGTTACAACTGCTTCACAATTGGTTTTGCGAATCCATGCAATGATGTGGGCATGGCGTGGAGAGTAACCCTTCATCATCTAACTGTCCAAATGTTCCCTCTGCGGAGATCAGAAAGCTTCACTATTTATAATAATAATATTTATCATGGTCCCTGATGTAGATTCTGTGAGTAAAGTCGATGTTTGTGAGTGACACTACATTGTGGGAGAAATTGGGGTGTGTAGATGAGAGGGACATCCTGTGAAAGGGGCCAATGGGCAGAGGCATTATAAATGGTTTTAAACACTGAGGAATATTTGGTGAAGATCAGAAATCCCCCAGAAATACCAAAGTGTCCTTTCCTGCTCCTCTGAATTAGGAAAATGTTGAGAATTGATGGTTGATCGGTACTGAAAGTCAGAGATACATCCACACACAGGGCGACTGACAGTTCTCAGTGACAAGGATGTTACGGAGTGTCACTAACAAAATCCTATTGAAGGAACAAGCTATGGGGCCGTCTGAAAGTGTACACAGGATGTGCTGGGGAAAGGAACGTGAGAATGTCTGCCCAAAAAACTACCACTGTCCCCAGATGTGTCTTTTCAAAGGGATATTATTCCAAACCAGGGGGTAGCAGATTGACTGCCTATTATACACCCACCCCCCATTTCCCTTTCCATTGAAGTCAATGCGCACCCACCAAAGTTCAATTTCACCCCCATTCTTACAGCAATTCAGAGTGTCCCCTCCACTTCTCCAGAACCCCTTCTCTCGTATCCCAATCTGGACTAGGTGCCACTTTCCCATCTCCTCATCCTGCATTGGCTCCTTCTCCCCAACACATTGAATTTAAAATCTTTCTCCTCATTTAAGTCTCCCTCCATCATCTTGCCCCACCTTCCTGCAGCACCCTCCTCACTGTCCTTTCACTTGCTCTGTAACTTTGAATGAAATATTGTTTAGCCTGCACGGTACCTCAGCCCTTTGGCATTTCAGCAGCCAATCTGAGAGTGGAGCCAGTCTCAATCAGACTGCTCATTGGATGGCCACCTGAAGCTGCTCTCACCTGTCATGGGAGCGAAATGGCAGCCTCTCCTACACGTGCCATTGGCATCTGTCCCACTGACACATTACCCCCCGCTACAGCCAGTGGCACACCCTCGTGTACACTCAAATGTAAGTGGGTTTCTAGATTTCATTATCTTTCAGCCAACTGGTCACTGGCCCTGGTCACTAGTTACTGGTCACTGGCCCTGGTCACTAGTTACTGGTCACTGGCCCTGGTCACTAGTTACTGGCCCTGGTCATAGGCCCTGGTCACTGGTCATTTGCACTGGCCCTGGTCACTAGTTACTGGCTCTGGTCATTGGCCCTGGTCACTGATCACTGACCCTGGTCATTAGTTACTGGCCCTGGTCACTAGTCACTGGCCCTGGTCGCTGGCCATTTCCAACTTTGACAAAGCTTCCATTAATCGCAAGTCCAGTGAGTTGCGGAAGTGTTTTAGTATTTGTAACTCACAGGAAAATGTAAACACCTGGAGAGTTACACTTAAATTTCCCACATGAAACCATCCCCCAACTGCAGGACTCGCGATTGGATTGCAAGGATCGACAGCACTGGGTTTATTTTCCTGGAAGGCTCAAATCTCCCCATTGCTTTGTTGTTTGAGGACTTGCATGTGCTGAGTGACCCGTGATACACAGCTACTGTGCTATGATGTGGGGACATGGTGGTGTTGAGACACTGGCTAGTTGGCATGGCTTGACGTGCTAGAAAATAGAGGGAAAGTGTCAGTTCGGAAGCATCAGCGTCGCTGATCTCTTCATTCTGCTCTTACTGGTGTCATCCATCAGACACGACACTGGAACTCGCTCCCAAACCTCTCCGCCCGGCAACACCTCCAACTTAAATAGTTTTGGAGAACTTGCATTTTTCAACCTTGCCTTAAGTCAGCTTCCCTTTCCTGCTCACCTTTCACCAGTTCCTGCCATGTTCAAATCTTCCTCCCGCCCCCTTGTGAATTCTCTTGAGATATTTTTCCACATAAAGCGGCTGTTTAAGTGTAAGTCATCATTGCTGCACAGTTTGAGCTGTCCCGGTTAATAAATTCTAACACCCTCCACTAGTTCCCACCGTCACTAGCCAGAGCCTCACAAGGTAACAAATGTTTCAGTCAAAAGGTTCGTTGAGTTTCCTAAATGCCTGTGAAAAGACTGTTTAAAGCTTCCTCTCCCAATTGTGTACGCTTTTCATTCATCTCCATTGGGGGAGTGAGGCTTTCCCCTTACTGATACTGAGCTGGAGACAGTTCCAGGTGTGGCAGGTAGTCAGACAGCAGGTTAGCAGCCTTGGGCTTGAGGAGACTTGGAGGTGAAGTTGGGTTTCACTGACCTACCACTGGAAGCTTCACCCCACGGTTACAGATGCTGTTGCTGAGTCTGGGTGAGAAAAAGGAGGGATTGAAGGAGCATTGTTCTGGAGTGAAGCATTTCCAATGTGTTTAAGCACAATTCCTGTGCTTTCCAATAGTGGCAGAGGTGTGACGCTGAGTGATGTATGCTCCAGGCCTGATTGCTGAGCGAGACAATATCAAACCACTAAATCCATCCAATCGCTTTCCTTTGTATTCCTTTTCATCTGTAATAAAGCTTGTGATGGTCTCAGGGAATTAATGTCTAGAACCAAGTAATTCTACAGTTGCCCTGAATTATTAATTATGAGATTCCTTCTGTCGGCAGAATGAAAGAAAATTCAATAACTAATTTTCCAATCAGTTTAAGTCAAGCAGTCAACAGAATGTCTCTGAGTAAAGCTCTCAGCGAGCCCAGGGACACTGAGACACCAGTTAATGTTCAGACATGCTCACCATATACCTACAAATTACTGCACTGTATTCAGGCTCTGGGGAAAAAGCTGCCTTGCCTTTGCTAGCGAAATTTCTGCGTGTGATTGATGGACAGTAACAAAAAGAACTGTCCTTTCACATAGAATCGGGAAGACCAAAGCCATTATCTTCGGCCCACGCCACAAACTCTTTAGCCTCTCCATCGATTCCACCCCCCTCCCTGGCCACTGTCTCAGGTTGAGCCAGACTGTTCACAACCTCAACGTCCGATTGTACCCCAAGCTGAACAGTGCCTTTCAAGTCAACAACAACAGCAACTCGCATTTATCTAGCACATTCAACATCCCAAGGCACTTCACAGAGGCATAGTCAGAAACGATGGACGCCAAACTGAAGGAGGAGGTATTGGGAGAGGTGACCAAAAACTTGGTTAAAGAGGTGGGTTTTAAGGAGAGGCTTAAAGGAGGAGAGGGAGGTGCAGAGGCGACAGAATTTAGGGAGGGAATTCCCGAGCCATGGGGTCCAGGTGGCTGAAGACATGGTCGACAACAGTGGGACAAAGGAAGGCTGGATGCACAAGCTGCCGGAGCCGGAGGAAAGGAGAGTCTGGAGGGCGGTAAGACTGGAGAAAATTACAGAGCTAGGGAGGGGCGAGGCCATGAAGTGATCTAAACCTGAGGATGAGAATTTTAAATTGGAGACATTGAGGGACCAGGAGCCAATGTAGGTCAGCGAGCTCAGAGGTGATGGGTCAGCAGGCCTTGGTGTGGGATAGGATACGGGCAGCATGAACTGGAATTTACAGAGCGTATAAACCAGCCAGGAGAGCGTTGGAATAGTCAAGTCTGGAGGTGACTAAGGCACAGAGGAGGGTTTCAGCAGCAGGTGGGCTGGGGCGGGGGTGGAGTTGGGTGATGTCACGGACGTGGAAGTAGGCGGTGTTTGTGATGAGGCTAGAAGCTCAGCTCAAGGTCGAATATAATGCCATAGTTGTGATCAGTCTGGTTGAAGCTGGGACAGTGGCCGTAGAGGGAGAGGGAGTCGGTGGGGAGGGTGTGGAGTTTGTGGTGATTGAATGGGGTTTTATACAGACTCCATTTGAACAGTAGTTCTACCAGTATAATAAAATCTAAAATCTCGGGGGGTTTTATTTGTTCATGGGATGTGGGCATCGCTGGCAAGGCCAGCATTTATTGCCCATCCCTAATTGCTCTTTAGAAGGTGGTGGTGAGCCGCCTTCTTGAACCACTGCAGTCCGTGTGGTGAAGGTGCTCCCACAGTGCTGTTAGGGAGGGAGTTCCAGGATTTTGACCCAGTGACGATGAAGGGTCGGCGATATACTTCCAAATCAGGATGGTGTGTGACTTGGAGGGGAACTTGGAGGTGGTGGTGTTCCCATGCTCCTGCTGCCCTTGTCCTTCTAGGTGGTAGAGGTCGTGGGTTTGGGAGGTGCTGCTGAAGAAGCCTTGGCGAGTTGCTGCAGCGCATCTTGTAGATGGTACACACTGCAGCCACGGTGCGCCGGTGGTAGAGGGAGTGAATGTTTAAGGCGGTGGATGGGATGCCAATCAAGCGGGCTGCTTTGTCCTGGATGGTGTCGAGCTTCTTGAGTGTTGTTGGAGCTGCACTCATCCAGGCAAGTGGAGAGTATTCCATCACACTCCTTACTTGTGCCTTGTAGATGGTGGAAAAGCTTTGGGGAGTCAGGACATTCGCCGCAGAATACCCAACCTCTGACCTGCTATTGTTGCCGCAGTATTTATGTGGCTGGCCCAGTTAAGTGTCTGGTCAATGGTGACCCCCAGGATGTTGATGGTGGGGGATTTGGCGATGGTAATGCCGTTTAATGTCAAGGGGCGGTGGTTAGACTCTCTCTTGTTGGAGATGGTCATTGCCTGGCACTTGTGTGGTGCGAATGTTACTTGTCACTTAGCAGCCCAAGCCTGAACATTGTCCAGGTCTTGCTGCGTGCGGGCATGGACTGCTTCATTATCTGAGGAGTTGCGAATGGAACTGAACACTGTGCAGTCATCAGCGAACATCCCCATTTCTGACCTTATGATGGAGGGAAGGTCATTGATGAAGCAGCTGAAGATGGTTGGGCCTAGGACACTGCCATTGAGTCACAGAGTCATAACGGCACAGAAGGAGGCCATTCAGCCCATTGAGTCAGTGCCGGCTCTCTGTAGAGCAATCCAGTCAGTCCCATTCCCCCGCTCTATCCCCGTAGCCCTGCAAGTTTATTTCCCTCAAGTGCCTATCCAGTCTCCCCTTGAAAACATTGAGTGTCTCCTCTTCCACCACTTCCGTCGGCAGTGAATTCCAGTTCATCACCACTCGCTGCGAAAAAAGTTTTTCCTCACATCTCCCCTGTATCTCTTGCCCAAAACCTTAAATCTGTGTCCCCTAGTCCTTGTACCATCAACTAGTCGGAACAGCCTTTCCCCGTCTAGCTTATCCAAGCCTGTCATAATCTTGTACACCTCTATCAAATCACCCCTCAACCTCCTTTGCAATGATGAAAATAAATCCAGCTTCTCCAACCTGTCCTTGTAGCTAAGATCCCCCGTCCCCAGAACCATTCTGGTAAATCTCCTCTGCACCCACTCAAGGGCCTTCACATCCTTCCTAAAGTGTGGTGACCAGAACTGGACGCAATATTCCAGTTGTGGCCTAACCAGTGCTTTATAAAGGTTCAGCATAACTTCTCCACTTTTGTACTCGATACCTCTATTTATAAAGCCCAAGATCCCATATGCTTTGTTAACCATTCTCTCAATATGTCCTGCCACCTTCAGGGACCTATGCACATTAACTCCCAGGTCCCTCTGTCCCTGCACACACTGTGCGATTAAGTGTATATTGCTTCTCCCTGTTCCTTCTGCCAAAATGCATCACCTCACACTTCTCTGTGTTAAATTCCATCTGCCACTTGTCTGCCTATTCTGCTAGCCTTTCTATGTCCTGTTGCAGTCGATTGGTATCATTGGTGCCCTGAGGAACTCCTGCAGCGATGTCCTGGGGCTGTGATGATTGACCTCCAACCACCACAACCATCTTCCTTTGTGCTAGGTATGACTCCAGCCAGTGGAGAGTTTCCCCCCCCCCCCCCCCCCAACCCCGATTCCCATTGACTTCAGTTTTACTAGGGCTCCTTGATACCAGACTTGGTCAAATGCTGCCTTGATGTCAAGGGCAGTCACTCTCACCTCACCTCTGGAATTCAAATCTGATCATACAATTATGCAGGTCAATGGATGTGAGTGAGATTAATTTTCAGTTTCTGGGCCAGTCACAGCCGTGGTACTGATGTGACAAACTGCTCCATTGTAGCATTCTATCAGCAGCCTCCAATAGTGACAATTGGTGCTCATGTGATTGTGTGTGTCAGGGATGTTAGCTGTGATAAAATGTTAGCTGAGAATGCAGTTATACTGCACCTGTCCGAGACCAACAATTGCAGAGTGTGAAGCAAGATCTGAGTTATACTGCAGGCTGCACCTGGTTGTGGGTCACACTCTACTGCTCATGCAAGATTACACTTCCTGCTTTACTCAAAAGGCACCCATAGTCATGTCAGGTTGAACCACTCTCCCGACACGAGTGATCGCCCAGCTGTAGGAAGGAGGGACCGATACAGAGTAAGGGACATGGGTTTAGTGGCTGAAGAACTGAAAACAACAGAAAGGCCTGCAGTGCCTGTTGCTGTGTAAATAAAAACAAGGGCATTTGTGCGGAGCAAGGTTTCAGAAACAGCGATTGAGATGAATGACCTGTGAATCAGTTTTTAGTGTCGGTTGAGGAAAGAATTGTGGCCAGTACACGGAGCTCAAATTCACAGCCACCTTGGCTCAGAGGAGGGAGTGCTACCAACTGAACCAAACTGACCGACTAAAAGAACTGGTTTATAATTTCACTACAAATAGTGACCAGAGGACATCCCCCCCCCCCCCCCCCCTTATCTACACGGTCGTGTTGCAGAGCAGGGTCTGTAGATAGTTAATGGAATAGTCTTACTTGGGGAATAGAAAGGACAGAATGGTTTGCAATCAGCAAATTGACCAATGCACAGAATATACCCGTACTTCCAGCTCCCCTCTCATTGCACGATAGCAAAATACTGCAGATGCTGGAAATCCGAAATAACAACAGAAAATGCTGGAAAAACTCAGCAGACCAGGCAACATCGGTGGAGAGAAAATAGAGTCAACGTTTTGGGTGACAAAGGGTTTTCACCCGAAACGTTGACTCTATTTTCTCTCCACAGATGTTGCCTGGCCTGCTGGGTTTTTCCAGCATTTTCTGTTATTCCTCACTAATTGCACATTGATCCTGTAACTGTTATTCTTCACTGACCGAAAGCAGAGACATGGTTAGATTCTGGAGACATGGACTGGGCTGGTTTATGTGCTGCTGATGCTGAAGCTAAGAGGGAGCTGACCACCTTCTGCTACACGCTGAGACTATGGGTTAAGTGCAGCTTCATCCTGTACTGCCGGGTGCTGCCTCCGATATATGAGTGCACCTTGTAAACTGCGTTTATGCTTATGGGACACAATTGTACCAGGAGCCAAGCCCTTAATCTGATGGTACATTCATTCTGCAACAGTCTCGGTCCAAGACTGTGGCAGTACCTTGTTCTGGACTGGGCAGGAGGGACTGGAAGGAATGGACAGGACAGGACGGGGCGGGACGGGATGGAGCGAGAGGGTCAGGATAGAGCTTTGCTTACACAGATGTTCAGAGAACCTGTTCCAGCAGTTATAATGAAATGTTTAGAGAGTGTGGGCATGAGCATCTAGAATGTGGCTAACAAGAGAAGCTAAAGATAGTATTAGATCAAAGGAAGAGGCTTATAATGCTGCCAAAAAGAACAGTAAGCCTGAGGATTGGGAGGATTTTAGAATTCAGCAAAGGAGGATCAAGAAATTGATAAGGAAAGAGAAAAAAGAATATGAGAGTAAATTAGCAAGAGACATAAAAACAGATTGTAAACGTTTCTATGGGTTTGTAAATAGGAAGAGATTAGTGAAAGTAAACGTGGGCCCATTAGAGGCAGAGACAGAAGAAATTATAATGGGCAATAAGAAAATGGCAGAGACATTAAACAAATACTTTGTATCTGTCTTCACGGTAGAAGACACAAAAAACATTCCAGAAATAATGGGGAACCAAGGGACTAGAGAGAATGAGGAACTTAAAGAAACCAGTATAAGTAAAGACATAGTACTAGAGAAATTAATGGGACTAAATGGCGACAAATCCCCTGGACCTGATAACCTGCATCCTGGGGTTTTAAAAGAGGTAGCTGCAGAGATAGTGGATGCACTAGTATTAATCTTCTAGAATCTAGGGAATTCTGGAACAGTCCCCAAGGATTGGAAGGTAGCAAACGTAACCCCACTATTTAAGAAAGGAGCAAGAGAAAAAACGGGGAATATAGGCCAGTTAGCCGGACATCAGTAGTAGGTAAAATGCTAGAATCTATTATTAGGGACGTGGTAACAGGGCACTTAGAAAATAGAAATATGATTAGGCAGAGTCAACATGGTTTTATGAAAGGGAAATAGTGTTTGACAAATCTGCTAGAGTTTTTTTTAAGATATAAGGAGGAACCAGTGGATGTAGTGTATTTGGATTTTCAAAAAGCATTCAATAAGGTGCCACACAAGAGGTTATTAGGACTCATGGGATTGGGGGTAATATATTAGCATGGATTGAGGATTCGTTATGAAACAGAAAACAGAGAGTAGGAATAAAAGGGACTTTTTCGGGTTGGCAGGCTGTAACTAGCGGGGTACCGCAAGGATCAATGCTTGGGCCTCAGCTATTTACAATCTATATTAATGACTAAGATGAAGGGACTGAGTGTAACATATCCAAGTTTGCTGATGATACAAAGTTAGGTGGGAAAGTAAGCTGTGAGGAGGACGCAAAGAGGCTGCAGAGAGATATAGACAGGTTGACTGAGTGGGCAAGAACATGGCAAATGGAATACAATGTGGGAAAGTGTGAAGTTATCCACTTCGGTAGGAAAAACAAAAAAGCAGAATATTTTTTGAATGGTGAGAGACTGGGAAGTATTTGCATTCAGAGGGTCCTTCATGTCTTTGTACATGAAATACAGACAGTTAACATGCAAGTACAGCAAGCAATTAGGAAAGCAAATGGTATGTTAGTTTTTGTTACAAAGGGATTAGAGTATAAGAGTAAAGAAGTCTTACTACAATTATACAGGGCATTGGTGAGGCCACACCTGGAGCACTGTGTACAGTTCTGGCCTCCTTACCTAAGGAAAGACATACTTGCCTTAGGGGGAGTGCAACGAAGGTTCACTAGACTGGTTCCTGGGATGAGGGGATTGCCCTATGAGGAGAGATTGAGAAGACTAGGCCTATATTCCCTAGAGTTTAGAAGAATGAGAGATGATCTCATTGAAACATATAAAAGTCTTAAGGGGCTTGACAGGGTAGATGCCGGGAGGATGTTTCCCCTGGCTGGAGAATCTAGAACCAGGGATCACAGTCTCAGAATAAGGGGTCAGCCATTTAGGACTGAGATGAGGAGAAATTTCTTCACACACAGGGTGGTAAATCTTTGGAATTCTCTACCCCAGAGGGCTGTGGAGGCTCAGCCGTTGAGTATATTCAAGACAGAGGTTGACAAATTTTTGAATATTAAGGGATATGGGGATAGTGCAGGAAGGTGGAGTTGAGGTAGAAGATCAGCCCTGATCTTATTGAATGGCAGAGCAGGCTCGAAGGGCCAAATGGCCGACTCCTGCTCCTATTTCTTATGTGTGAACATTGAGGTCAACTCCAGTGCTCCGGAGGTCTAAGGGAGTCTGTGCGCACTCCTTATACCTGGTTTCAGTCTGAGCCACAGTTATACTCCACACAGTATCAGGCTAAACTCCGCCATCGAGCTGGGAATTATACCAAACCTTTAACCCAACATTCCTCCCTCCACAGAGGTTCTGGTGTTTCTTTGTACAAACTCACTCAGAAAAAACTGGGTGAATTGGAGGGGGGTGCAGGGGTGGGGGGGGGGGGTATTTTCTACAGAAATGTAAGTGCTTGTGAAGTAAAGTAGTGAGCAAAATTAATTAAAAATTGGGGAAGTGTGCACATGCAGAATCAGGTGAGAGCTGGGTCTGGCTTAGCCATGAAGATTTCCACAGTCGAGCAGCCTCAATGTCAAGGGCCAAGCATGAATAATGGCCACTTGGGTGAGGTAGGGGAGGGAGCTTGCTGCAAGTGGCAGCTGTCTCCCAGTCACAGTCAATGCTGTCGGCGGGGGGAGAAGATTGAAGAGAAGATGGAGGAATACCATCAATGTAGTTTTATTGAAGGAGATGCGGACAGATGCTGTGATCCAGATGCTGCAGGATGGTTGACTTGAACAAGCTGGCCGATTGCCAACCTAAGGTGTCTGTGTTTCAGCCAATTATTAGAATCATTTTGCTGCCACAGCCCCTTAGGCAGGTGATGGTCATCACTGAAAAGAATTAACTGCAAAAATATGAATAAATATTTTATTGTGGGTGAAAAAGAAACAAAAATACATTCCTCAGTCTGAATCTCTGCACTGAGCTCAGTTCAGTCTTTGGCTAAGATTGTTGCTGGGCTTCTGCTGACACTGCCCGGAGAGTGCCCAGTGAGTGTTCGGTGACTGGTGAGTGTTCGGTGAGCGCTCGGTGAGTGTTCGTGGGTTCAAGTCCCACTCCAGAGCCTTGAGCACATAGTGTAAGCCGCCACTCCCAGTGCCAGTGCTGAGGGAGTGCTGAACTTTCAGAGGTACCGTTTTCTGGCTGAGATGTTAAACAGAGGCCCGAGGTCTGCCCTCTCAGGTGGGCGTAAAAGATCCCATGGCACAATTCGAAGAGCAGGTGAGTTCTCCCCGGAGTCCTGGCCAACATTTATCCTTCAGCCAACACTTAAAACAGATGATCTGGTCATTTATTCCGTTGCTGCTTTTGGGAGCTTGCTGTGCGCAAATTGGCTGCTGTGTTTCCTACATCTCAACAGTGACTACACTTCAAAAAGTAGTTAATTGGCTGTAAAGCGCTTTGCAACATCCTGAGGTAGGGAAAGGCGCTGTAGAAATGCCAGTCCTTTCCTTTAACGCTGTAGTATTATGTAATTGTTTTCATCCAACTGGGCCATCTGAACTGAAGAACAATACAATCACCATTCCCATCCACGGACTAAAACGATATTGGTTCTTTTGTCATTCGAGTTATGGAAAGTCTCAGTAAATGTGCTTCTTTGCCTGGAGTTTAGATTGAGAATCAATGGAGTAGATGGATTTGAGTTTGACGGACAGCTGGGACTCACAATCTTTATTGAGGATCTAAGTCAATCATTTATTTGCACTACAGAAGCAAACCTGTGACAAGAATATCGAATAATCAAAGGATTTGACATTTCTTCATTACTTTGCTCTCAGAAAACTAGCACTGATTTATTTATTGACTTGTTCCTTGTAATCCCTCTGCAGTTGGCTGTTTGGGATCCAGTGAAGGGCCTGAATGGGAGTCTCCAGGAGCGACGCTTGGAAAGTGACATGCAAGGAGTCACCCTGAAAGTGGTCACTATTCTGGTAACTGGAGACCTCTGTGTTAGACTGATAGAGCTTTGAGATAATTCCCAGCCCGTATCCACCTGGACACAGTCCATCATTCCCATTACTCCCAAAACACTCCTGTCCTCACCTAGAATCAGAATCATACAGCAGAGAAGGAGTCCATTTGGCCCATCGTGCCTGTGCCGGCTCTTTGAAAGAGCGATCCAATTAGTCCCGCTCCCCCTGCTCTATCCCCATAAGCCTGCATTTTTTTCCTTTTCAAAAGGCATTCGATAAGGTGCCACGTAAAAGGTTGTTAAGCAAGATAAGGGCACATGGGGTTAGGGGTAATGTATTAGAATGGATAAAAGATTAGTTAATAGACAGAAAAGAGAGTAGGGATAAACGGATCGTTTTCAGATTGGCAGTCTGCAACTAGTGGGGTGCTGTGTTGGGGCCTCAGCTATTTACAATCTATATTAATGACCTAGATGAAGGGACCGAGTGCAATGTATCCAAGTTTGCTGACAATACAAAGCTAGGTGGGAAATTAAGCTGTGAGGAGAACACAAAGAGCTTGCAAAGGGCTATAGACCGGTTAAGTGAATGGGCAGTAAGGTGGCAGATGGAGTATAATGTGGGGAAATGTGAGGTTATTCACTTTGGTAGGAAGAATAGAAAAACGGAATTTTTTAAATGGTGAGAAACTATTAAATGTTGGTGTTCAGAGAGACTTAGGTGTCCTCGTACAGGAAACACAGAGTTAGCTTACAGGTACAGCAAGCAATTCGGAAGACAAATGGCATGTTGGCCTTTATTGCAAGGGGGTTGGAGTATAAGAGTAAGGAAGTCTTGCTACAATTGTACAGGGCTCTGGTGAGACCACACCTGGAGTACTGGGCACAGTTTTGGTCTCCTTATCTGAGGAAGGATATACTTGCCTTAGAGGTGGTGCAACGAAGGTTCACTAGATTGATCCCTGGGATGAGAGGGATGTCCTGTGATGAGAGATTGTGTAGAATGGGCCTATACCCTCTGGAGTTTAGAAGAATGAGAGGTGATCTCATTGAAACATACAAGATTCTGAAGGGGATTGACAGGGTAGATGCTGAGAGGTTGTTTCCCCCTGGCTGGAGAATCTAGAACTGGGGAGCACAGTCTCAGGATAAGGGGTCGGCCATTTAAGACTGAGATGAAGAGGAATTTCTTCACTCAGAGAGTTGTGAATCTTTGGAATTCTCTACCTCAAAGTGCTGTGGGTGCGGAGTCATTGAGTATATTCAAGGTTGAGATAAATAGATTATTGGACTCCAGAGGAATCAAGGGTTATGGGGAGCGGGCAAGAAAGTGTTGAGGTCGAAGATCAGCCATGATCTTATTGAATGGTGGAGCAGGCTCGAGGGGCCGTATGGCCGACTCCTGCTCCTAATTCTTATGTTCTTCTATTCAAGACCTGCACACTGCTACACACACCCATCACTCCTGCTTAACATTCCCATCACTCCTGCTTAACATTCCCATCACTCCTGGCAAATGTTCCCATCACTCCTGCCAAATATTCCCATCACTCCTGTCCTTGCCAAGTTCCATTGACTCCATAAGCCTTGTTTATAAATTGCTGAAAGGCCTCAGTCCAGCCCACCTTAGTGATCTGCATTATCAGTCTGCCTCTCGTCCCCATTTCCTTCACTGCACCGTCAAGTCATTTGGTGGTTAGCCACCTGCCCTCTGGAACTCCCCCCTTTCCATCCCCTTTGCTGCTTTCAAAAACTTCATATAAGCCTTTGGCTCGTTTCCTTCTGTTCATTTCCCCCCTTCTCAACATGCTCTATTCTCCACGAGGAGCGGTGCGGAAATATAATTTCTAAATTCGCACCTCCAGCGTGTGTTGGTAAATCTCCCTTCATGCCCAGCACTTGGAGATATTTTTGAGGAATATAAGAATGTGCTAGAAATTCATGTCTTTCTTTCTTTCTTTCTTTCCTTCACAAACAGTTTAAAACAGTTTCAGGAATTGCTTGAAGTGGACAGAGCGACAGGATATTAGTACTAATTATCGGTACTGATTAATGCCCCCAGTGCTGTTGACATCATTCATTGGTTAAACAAAAAATTTCAGGAAAAAAACCCAACAGAAATACATAGAGAGAAACAAGATGTTAACAATAAGCATTATCGGTAATGGATATTAATAACACAAATTAATCACTGAAGGTTGCTCTGATGATTCTAATTCCTCTTTGAATGGGTCTGCTTGTGAATCCTTTATGAGAGAGAAAGGACTTGCTGTTGGTGCAGCTCTCGCCCTTGTTTGGAACTGTTGCTGTGCAGTGTTGTCTTTACACTCCTCCAGCTCTGTGCTGTGTGTCTATCCACAGGAGGAGCCCTTTGTCATGGTAGCTGAAAACATCCTGGGACAACCAAAACGCTACAAGGGGTTTTCCATCGATGTCCTTGATGCACTGGCAAAGAACCTTGGATTTAAGTATGAGATCTATCAAGCCATGGACCATAAATATGGCAGTCAGCTTCCCAATGGGTCCTGGAATGGAATGATTGGGGAACTCATTAACAAGGCGAGCACTCCTTTATTAATTCAAACTGAATTTGATGACTGAATTTTGAATCTTCATTTTAACTTTGCTCTAATTATCTGATAGGCTGATATTGCTCGTGTGATGACAAGTCTCACTTGGTGATCTGAGGCCATAATCTAGGCTTGATTTGCAATGCAGTACTGAGGGAGTGCTGCACTGTCAGAGGGACAGTACAGAGGGAGTGCTTCAGTGTCGGGGGGCAGTACTGAGGGAGCGCTGCACTGTCGGAGGGGCAGTACAGAGGGAGCGCTTCACTGTCGGAGGGGCGGTGCCGAGGGAGTGCTGCACTGTCGGAGGGGCAGTACAGAGGGAGCGCTTCACTGTCGGAGGGGCAGTACAGAGGGAGTGCTGCACTGTCGGAGGGGCAGTACAGAGGGAGCGCTTCACTGTCGGAGGGGCGGTGCTGAGGGAGTGCGGTACTGAGGGAGCACTGCACTGTCGGGGCAGTACTGAGGGAGCGCTGCACCGTCGGAGGGGCAGTACTGAGGGAGTGCTGCATTGTCGGAGGGGCAGTACTGAGGGAGTGCTGCACTGTCGGGGGCAGTACTGAAGGAGTGCTGCACTGTCGGAGGGGCAGTACTGAGGGAGCGCTGCACTGTCGGGGCAGTACTGAGGGAGCGCTGCACTGTCGGAGGGGCAGTACTGAGGGAGTGCTGCACTGTCGGAGGAGCAGTACTGAGGGAGTGTTGCACTGTCGGGGGGCAGTACTGAGGGAGCGCTGCACTGTTGGGAGGCAGTACTGAGGGAGCGTTGCACTGTCGGAGGGGCAGTACTGTGGGAGTGCTGCACTGTCAGAGGGACAGTACTGAGGGAGTGCCGCACGGTCGGGCGAACTGACCTTCAGGTAAGATATTTACCATGTGCTATTGGATCTTCTGAAAGATGCTGTTGGAAGAAGAGCAGAGAGTTTATCCCAGACATAAATTCCTCTCTTAATTAACAACACCAAAAATAAATGAACCGGTTTTTCATCTCATTGCAGTTCATGGGATCTTCCTATACACAATATGGCTACCATGTTTGCCTACATAACAGCAGCGTTAGAATCATAGAGATTTCAGCACAGCAGGAGGCCACTGAGCCCTTCACGCCTGTGTTGATATTAGGTCTTCAGCTGCAGTTATCGGCTGCATTTCAAAGTCGTTCATGGAGAAGACGAGCTTTGAGGCGTTTGTGAGACCAAGAAAAGAAACGAGATGGGGAAAAAAATACAAATGAATTGGACATTTCCTTGACAGGTAATTAACCAGAGAACTCCTTTCTGCAAAGCTTGGCTCAAAGCAGCGGAAAGTGTGTTGTGAACTCAATCGAACAGATAAATTCTGTTCCACTGAAACACCAACCTCAGTCTCTGTGATTAAGAATCGTTCAGTGACTGAGGAAGGTGAACAAATCTCGCTGTTTATCTAGGTTGAGATATGAAAGCAGATTCTGGGATAAGTCTTGCCCCATTAGGTTCAGGCTCCAGCACCCCTTCTCTGGTGAGACGTTCTCACCATCTTACAGCTTCTTTCCCAGATATTCAAGGTTAGCAGGAATGGTTTCTTTGCTGGTTCAATTTATCGAATAACAGACCAATGACGCGAAGCCCGTAGAAGACACTTCCTTAAAATGGAATTGCTGGCCTTTTGCGCAGTTCTCAAATCTCCATTTGTCTTTCTTTTTCTTTAAAAGCTAGTTATTTCCTCCTTGGTTCCCCGCCTCCGTGCCCCTGGATTATTGATGATTCCCGAGGTGGGAGTTTCACAGCTCACATACTTAAAGGCCCCTGCTGAGGCCACTCTGTAACCTGTCAACAAGTATGGTCCAGCCTTGGTCTACCATCCATCCTGATGGAGAAGCACGGGCTCCTGTCTCAAGCTTCCCTGGGGGGCTGCGAAGTTGAGGCACCCACTGCCTGACAAGCTGCCTTGTTGACAGAGAAACATCTGTTGTCGTCCCTTCAGAAAGCAGAGCGGCCAAATAAATGAAGCAGATCTGCACCTGAATGATGCACATCCCATTCTCAATCTGTACCTGTGGAGAGCTGGACTTAGTGCGAAAACTGTTGGCTATCTCTCTGTTCATCAACACATGAATTTCTATCCGCAAAGGATTATTTTAAGCAGGTTAGCACCTCTGTTAATGGAGTGGGAAAAAGAATTTCATACAAACACATTAAGCATACATACACTAGTGTCTCACAGCTTAATCTGAAGGCCACAATCTATTATAACAAGATTTACTCCATCACATTACTTGGAAAACATATAGTTTAAATTCAGTGCCAGTCTCTGAGCACCAGCTCTGTGGAGTTTCTGATGCCATGAAGCTAATGAGCCAAGAGAAGAATGTTTCAGGAGCTAGTGAGTGTGATTGGGATGTATGGACGTGATGGCTGTAAATAGGCACAGGATGCACCCCAAGGTACATCAGCTGGGCAGCTGTTTAACTTTCCTTCTCGTGCTGGGATTGTGGAGTCAAAACTAATTAGACAAATCCAATCAGTCCTTGACCACAACAATAACAACTTCCATTTATATAGCGCCTTTAACGGAGTAAAACATCCCAAGGCGCTTCACAGGAGCGATAATAAACAAAGTCAGACACCGAGCCACATAAGGAGATATTAGGACAGGTGCCCAAAAGCTTGGTCAAAGGGCCCGGGCAGCTGAAGGCACGGCCGCCAATGGTGGAACGATGAAAATCGGGGATGCGCAAGAGGCCAGAATTAGAGGAGCTCAGAGATCTCGGAGGGTTGTAGGGCCTGAGGTAGGGAGGGGCGAAGCCATGAGGGATTTGAAAACAAGGATGAGAATTTTAAAACCGGCCTTGTCAGACCACCAGAATCAGCCCTTTTTGGAAGAAAGTTTTAATTTCCAATTTTAAGGTGGTAGATGTCTAATTTCGCTCTGGATTTGCAATCTGATTACAAAACCTGAGAGCTTTCCAACCCCTTTATTAAAATGACTGGTTTTAAATCTCACCCTGGCATCTGTTCCTGTTAATCTAGATGCTCTGTTCACGGGCAGTTTTATTCAGGACTTAGTTGCTTCTCTGGGTGGCCTTGCCATTGGCAGCTATACCAGCCGCCACTACATTTCATTCTTTTATATTATCCGAATCCAGCCGCGGGGCTCACCTCTGTCAACCACCCTCCATGCTCGGAGAACTAACGGCATCACAGACCCATGGTAATCTGGGTCCATGAATATACCGGCACATTAAGGGAGCCCAGGTCAGTGAAGTAATCCAGCAGCTGGGTCAGCACACTCCACAGGAGAGCCCAGCACCAGCACTGGCCTGTAAAAGGGAGATAGTTAGCGACATGTGGTGGCCACTCTCATTCAGCCTTCCCCCTGAGGTGGTATCTCAACCATTGTGGCTCCAGCTCAGTACTGTCGCCACAGATTGTATGCTCAAATCCTGGAGTGAGGCTTGGGCCCTCAATCTTCAGACTCGGGAGCGAGAGAGCCTCATGTGTTATATACCTTTAGAAGTGAGGAAATGAAGGGCTGATCGGATTGGGGTGTTTAAAATAATGAAGGAAATTGACCAGGTAGGTGCAGAATGACCCTCCCCTCTAGTAGGGAATGCAGAACAAGGAGACATTACTTAGAATTTGAACTAAAACAGCTCAATCCAGAAAATATTCCTGACACGACAGATTGTGAGAATGTGGAACTCACTTTTCCCAGAAGGCAATAAATGTTAAATCAACTGAGATGTTTAAAAAGGGAGATAGACACTTGGGCAGGAAGGATATTCAGGGATATGGAGAAATGAAGGGCAATTGGGATGAAAGGAAAGAGCTGCAATGGCTCATACAATGGTGGAGCCGGCTCGAGGGGCCAAACGCTGGAGCTCTGGTGCTCTCTTGCTGAAGTGCGGATATAATGATGGTAAGCCATGCTTGTTTTCTTGTTTACAGAAAGCTGACATTGCAGTCTCGGCCGTGACCATCACTCCAGAGAGAGAAAGTGTCGTGGATTTCAGCAAACGCTACATGGATTATTCTGTTGGAATTCTCCTGAAAAAGCCGGAGGAGAAGATTAACATCTTCTCGGTCTTTGCTCCCTTTGACCTGGCGGTGTGGGCCTGCATCGCTGCCGCTATCCCCTTGGTAGGGGTCCTGATCTTTGTGCTCAATCGGGTGCAGTTGGTCCGGACACAGACTCCAACACACCCTCAGAGCCCCCCCTCCACCTCCAACACGCTACACAGTGCCATCTGGCTCGTATACGGAGCATTCGTTCAGCAAGGTATGTCGCAACCTTATACTGTCACAGCGTGACTGGAAATGAGATGTGAATGTAGAGAATGTGGCATCCATGGGGAATACAGAGTGAAATGCACATGAGCATATACCACAGGAATCCTGCTGTGTATAAAGAAAGACCTGCATTTCTATAGCGCCTTTCACGACCACCGGACGTCCCAAAGCGCTTTACAGCCAATGAAGTACTATTTGAAGCGTAGTCACTGTTGTAATGTAGGAAACGCGGCAGCCAATTTGCGCACAGCAAGCTCCCACAAACAGCAATGTGACAATGACCAGATCATCTGTTTTTGTTACGTTGGTTGAGGGATAGATATTGATCAGGACACCGGGGAGAACTCCCCTGCTCTTATACACCACCATTCTCACTCTAGATCCTATATATGTGTGGGGGAAGGGCCCAGCTAGCAGCCGGGGGGGGAGGGGTGGGTGGGTGGGGAGGGGGTTGCCCGGCCTATTTTAATGGCCGACCCTCATTAACTTGCCGCTGAGCTCCCGACCAAAATGGCAGCAGTGGAAAGCCAGGCATCTCGCAGGGCCCACGGTAAATGTGGGGATGGGGGGAATGGGGAGATGGGATGGGATGGGGGAATGTGGGGATGGGATGGGGGAATGTGGGGATGCGATGGGATGGGGGAATGTGGGGACGGGATGGGGGAATGTGGGGATGGGATGGGATGGGGGAATGTGGGGATGGGATGGGGGAATGTGGGGATGGGATGGGGGAATGTGGGGATGGGATGGGGGAATGTGGGGATGCGATGGGATGGGGGAATGTGGGGATGGGATGGGGGAATGTGGGGATGGGATGGGATGGGGGAATGTGGGGATGGGATGGGATGGGGGAATGTGGGGATGGGATGGGATGGGGGAATGTGGGGATGCGATGGGATGGGGGAATGTGGGGATGGGATGGGGGAATGTGGGGATGGGATGGGATGTGGGGATGGGATGGGGGATTGTGGGGATGCGATGGGATGGGGGAATGTGGGGATGCGATGGGATGGGGGAATGTGGGGATGCGATGGGATGGGGGAATGTGGGGATGCGATGGGATGGGGGAATGTGGGGATGCGATGGGATGGGGGAATGTGGGGATGCGATGGGATGGGGGAATGTGGGGATGCGATGGGATGGGGGAATGTGGGGATGGGATGGGGGAATGTGGGGATGGGATGGGGGAATGTGGGAATGAGATGGGGAATGTGGGGATGGGATGGGGAATGTGGGGATGGGATGGGATGGGGGAATGTGGAGATGGGATGGGGGAATGTGGGGATGGGATGGGATGGAATGGGGAGATGGGATGGGTTGGGAATGTGGGGATGCGATAGGATGGGGGAATGTAGGGATGCGATGGGATGGGGGAATGTGGGGATGGGATGGGGAATGTGGGGATGGGATGGGATGGGGGAATGTGGGGATGGGATGGGATGGAATGGGGAGATGGGATGGGTTGGGGGGAATGTGGGGATGGGATGAGCGAATGTGAGTTCCGAAGGGGTCAGCAGTTCGGGAAGGGGGGCAATCTGTGCAGGGATGGCCGTCACTTCCTTTTCTCCTCCTCTCCCAACATAGTGAGGTTTTAAACCTACAGGCCTCTCGGTTTCTGCGCCCAGGCTGCTGCTGTCACTGACGCTGCTGTGGGCCCCACTTCCTTCCAGGTTAACACACTGTCCGGGTCCTATTGACATAATAAGACCCCGACTCGCATGATTGTATGAGGCTCCCGACTGGCTCATGAGCCTGAAAAACCAGGTAGGGAAAAATCCCAGCCAAGCGGAAAAGCAGTGGGAATATCACCCTCCAACAGGATAAGGGGTCGGCCATTTAGGACTGAGATGAGGAGGAATTTCTTCACTCAGAGGGTGGTGAATCTTTGGACTCTTGGGGAATCAAGGGATATGGGGATCGGGCAGGAAGGTGGAGTTGAGGTAGATCATCAGCCATGATCTTATTGAATGGCAGAGCAGGCTCGAGGGGCCGAATGACCGACTCCTGCTCCTATATCCAGAGAGGAAAATCTGCCCGAAGAATCTTTGGTGGCTTGGCTGCGATTGAGCAGCTTGACTTTACTAATGTCATGTACAAGAGTACAGTTAGCCTAAAGCAAGTGTTGTGGAGCAAATTATTGGAGACCCGTGGGCAGGCCTCGACATTGAACAAAGACCCTCGGCTCACACTTATATTGGAAGACGCAGTTAGAAGCATTCTGCCCAAAAGGTCGTATCAATTCTTGGGCCAAGAGGAACGGGAGATTTGCTCCATTTTCCGTCATACGTTGCCGAACTCCCAGTGACATCGCCAGCAACTGGCAAACACCCAAGGTTAGCATGCTGCCATCCCGGAGCACTGGGTTCACGCCAGGCTTTAGTTACCAAGGAACAGAGGCCTTTGTCAGGGCTGCCAGTGTTCCTCATCTGCTCCTTCGGCTATTGATTCACTTCTGGGCGAATGCACGGTACAAATGTAGAAGCTGACTGTTAGTTCAAAATCTTGCTTCATTGCTCACACAAACAAATCTTTTATTTCGGATTTTGTTGGAACAATCAAAAACTGTCCCTCTCCAGATTTGAAAGCTGTGCCCCAAGAATTTGAATCCTGCCCTAATACACTGAGCTCACCCAGCCGCGAGGGAGGAGGCCTCTCCCTTGGTGCCTTTGACAAGGAAGCACGGGAGTGTCACATGTGCTGCTGACTGACAGTAAGACGCTCAGCTCCACACCGCAGCTTGTTTTGTTCTGTCAGACTGTAACTGTTGGGTTTCATGAGCTTATTGGGAGTCACAGTTAGGAACAAGACATTGAGAGGCGTATTTCCTGGTGTCTGATGGACTTTGTACTCTGTGACGCTACATGTTTATACACCAGGCCACTTTGGCCAACTCTCAATACCTTTGATGGTGAAAGCTTTGATGGAGTTGTGATCGAGTAGAGAGAGAGAAACGAACCCTCTGGCGAGTGGGCCAATAACCTGAGGTCAGAGATTCAAAATCATTGGCAAAAGATCGAGATGAGGAGAAATGTTTTCACTGAGTTGCCGAGATCTGGAACGTCTGCCTGAAGAGGTGGTGGAAGCTGATTCCATCAATGATTTTAAAGGGAGTTGGAAATGTCCTCGAGGAACTGACAGGGTTACGGACAAAAAGCTGGGGACGTGGGACTGAACACGACGGCTCTTTCAAAGAGCCAGCACAGGCACGACGGGCCGAATGGCCTCCGTCTGTGCTGTACGTTTCTATGATTCAATGATTCTAAAGTAAAATGAGGGTCTGTGGCAGTTCTCATTTATTATTTTGGACGGTGACACACACAGTCTGGGGGGACCACAGCAGTAAGGGTCCAAGTGACGTTAAGTATCACACTGAAGTAGTCAGTAGCCACGACCCATGTCACAACATGTTCAGGAGATCCATGGGGTCAGTCTGATCCCAATCCTTCTCTCAGACACAGTGGTGGCAGTAGTGGGGTCGGGCAATGGAAACTATCTCCACGGCTGGATGAGCCCTTCTCAACAAACCCATGTGCTACACCTGTGTCCTTTTTAAGGTTTTTAGAAAAATGATTTTCTCTTTGCAGAGTCAGTTTAACTGTAGGCTCAGTGTTAATCCGTGGGGGAATTAATTTAAAATTATTAAATTACTGCGTGCTGAAGCTCTCATTGATCAGAAGGAGTGGAGAATCAAGGGCTGTTCCACTTCATAATCCCAAGGCAGTGACAGGAAGAATCTAAAGCTAATTTACATTAATGTGTTCTTATTAAAATGATAGAAGTAATTTTTGCAAAAACAGATCTGCCAGATTTTGAGTTGTAAAGAAAGTCTATTTTGTAATTATCTTAATTGGTAGATGTAAATTAGTTATAATTTTGGTAATGTATCCAATTTGTGTATTGTGAATGTGGCTACAAGTTTCACAAACGAAAGGTATTATATCTTTAAGTTATTTGGGAAACTCTAATCTGCATCTAATTTTCAATGTGTAACCCATCAGTCTGATAACTATTCTCCGAGTTTCACAGAAGGGAATTGCCTTTAAGTTAATGAAAGACTAATAGAATCACTGCTTGTTCACACTGCCGGTTCACACTGATGGTGCACACTGCTCGTTCACACTGCCGGTGCACACTGCTCGTTCACTGCTCGTTCACACTGCTCGTTCACACTGCCCGTTCACACTGCCGGTGCACACTGCCCGTTCACACTGCCGGTGCACACTGCCCGTTCACACTGCCCGTTCACACTGCCCGTTCACACTGCCCGTTCACACTGCCCGTTCACACTGCCCGTTCACACTGCCCGTTCACTGCTCGTTCACACTGCCCGTTCACACTGCCGGTGCACACTGCCGGTGCACACTGCCGGTGCACACTGCCGGTGCACACTGCCCGTTCACACTGCCCATTCACACTGCCCATTCACACTGCCGGTGCACACTGCCCGTTCACACTGCCCGTTCACACTGCCCGTTCACACTGCTCGTTCACACTGCTCGTGCACACTGCTCGTTCACACTGCCGGTTCACACTGCCTGTTCACACTGCTCGTTCACACTGCCGGTGCACACTGCTCGTTCACACTGCTCGTTCACACTGCCTGTTCACACTGCCTGTTCACACTGCTCGTTCACACTGCTCGTTCACACTGCTCGTTCACACTGCCGGTGCACACTGCCTGTTCACACTGCCTGTTCACACTGCCCGTTCACACTGCCCGTTCACACTGCTCGTTCACACTGCCGGTGCACACTGCTCGTTCACACTGCTCGTGCACACTGCTCGTTCACACTGCCGGTTCACACTGCCTGTTCACACTGCCCGTTCACACTGCCGGTGCACACTGCTCGTTCACACTGCTCGTTCACACTGCCTGTTCACACTGCCTGTTCACACTGCCCGTTCACTGCTCGTTCACACTGCTCATTCACACTGCTCGTTCACACTGCTCGTTCACACTGCCTGTTCACACTGCTCGTTCACACTGCCGGTGCACACTGCCTGTTCACACTGCCTGTTCACACTGCCCGTTCACACTGCCCGTTCACACTGCTCGTTCACACTGCCGGTGCACACTGCTCGTTCACACTGCTCGTTCACACTGCCGGTTCACACTGCCGGTTCACACTGCCTGTTCACACTGCCTGTTCACACTGCCTGTTCACACTGCTCGTTCACACTGCTTGTTCACACTGCCTGTTCATTCACACTGCTCGTTCACACTGCCGGTGCACACTGCCCGTTCACACTGCCCGTTCACACTGCCTGTTCACACTGCCGATTCACACTGCCCGTTCACTGCTCGTTCACACTGCTCATTCACACTGCCGGTGCACACTGCTTGTTCACACCGCTCGTTCACACTGCCGGTTCACACTGCCTGTTCACACTGCCTGTTCACACTGCCTGTTCACACTGCCTGTTCACACTGCCTGTTCACACTGCTCGTTCACACTGCCCGTTCACACTGCTCGTTCACACTGCCGGTGCACACTGCCTGTTCACACTGCCTGTTCACACTGCCCGTTCACACTGCTTGTTCACACTGCCTGTTCATTCACACTGCTCGTTCACACTGCTCGTTCACACTGCCCGTTCACACTGCCCGTTCACACTGCTTGTTCACACTGCCGGTGCACACTGCCTGTTCACACTGCCTGTTCACACTGCCTGTTCACACTGCCCGTTCACACTGCTTGTTCACACTGCCTGTTCACACTGCCTGTTCACACTGCCTGTTCACACTGCCCGTTCACACTGCTCGTTCACACTGCCCGTTCACACTGCCGATTCACACTGCCGGTGCACACTGCTTGTTCACACTGCTCGTTCACACTGCCTGTTCACACTGCCTGTTCACACTGCCCGTTCACACTGCCGGTTCACACTGCCGGTTCACACTGCCGGTGCACACTGCCGATTCACACTGCCGGTGCACACTGCCTGTTCACACTGCCGGTTCACACTGCCGGCTCACACTGCCGGTTCACACTGATGGTGCACACTGCCCATTCACACTGCCGGTTCACACTGCCCATTCACACTAATGGTGCACACTGCCTGTTCACACTGCTTATTCACACTGCCGGTGCACAATGCCGGTGTACACTAATGGTGCACACTGCTCATTCACACTGCCGGTTCACACTAAAGGTGCACACTGCTCATTCACACTGCCGGTTCACACTAATGGTGCACACTGCTCATTCACACTACTCGTTCACACTGCCGGTTCACACTAATGGTGCACACTGCTCATTCACACTGCTGGTGCACACTGCTCGTTCACACTGCTGGTGCACACTGCTCATTAACACTGCTGGTGCACACAGATGGTAATAGTGTACAGTGATGGCACTAATAGTACACACAAGGTGAATTTTCATTTTTACCACTGGCCAGTAGTGGTTTGTCTGCCCATTTTACACCCTGCACGATTTCTGTTTCGATTAAAAATCTCCCGCACTATCTCCGTCCTGTTAAGCATGTTATATCGCTATTTAAATGTGACCTTTCTTTCCTGGACACCTCTAATTAAAGGAGTAGTGTCGATTAGCGAGTAACATTCAAGAAATGATAGATTTTTTCTCATTTTATCAACATATTTCTTTAAAGCCCCTGTTATTTTTCAGTGGAAATGAGTTGATTAAAAGCTGTCCAATTGCTAACGTTGTTTAAGCTTGTCTCACCCTCCAATCCGTGTTGTTGACTCCAGGTGGAGATTCGCCCATGAACTCGGTTGCTATGCGGATCGTGATGGGCAGCTGGTGGCTCTTTACACTCATCGTGTGTTCCTCATACACTGCCAACCTGGCTGCATTTCTGACTGTGTCCAGAATGGATAACTCCATCCAGTAAGTGACGGCAACGCAAGTTTCTAGATAGAAAGGGACAAAGAATTTGTGTTGCTTTCCTTTCTAAGAAATTATCTGTTTATCCGGCACAGTACAGGCTGTGTTGTCACTTTGTAGTGTTCAATCCTTGGCAATTAATCTGCCCTATCAGAAGTCATCTCAAAAGGAAGATGGTTCTTGTCTCAAGTTTCACATCTGCGACATGAAAAGCTTCTTTGGCATAAACACATCATCATTGATCATCATCTTCAGTCCAGGGTTCAAGCTCAGAATTTAGCTTTCAACTCCATCTCTGTTTCTGTAATTGACTCTCAGTCAGAAATACTTCCTCATTCAAATGTTGATCAACGTTACACTGAGAAAACCAGATAAGTGATTTGTGATGTATCTAAGGTTTGGGAAGATTAAACCAGCATCCTTTCACTTCTCAGGCTTGGCTTTGAACCCACCTCATTCTGGTGGGAGAAGTGTCTTTACTCTCTCACAGACTAAGATCTTGAGTGGAAAGAGTTTGGGTCAGTCAGAACCAATTCCTTGGTCAGTATGGACCGATGGTGGAAGCAAGGCTTCACCTTGTGTCAAGTAGAGAAACATTTCTGTATTATGTTTTTAATATGTGAATTCAAAAATGGTTTCAGATTACATGAATCATGGAAAGACTTTTCTTGGTCTCTGTCAGATCTGCAGTCAATACACAAAATTCAGCTGATTCGGGGGCACTTCAGTGAGATGTCTGCCCTGTTGGAGCACAGCATATTGTGCCACAGGGAGTGCTTGAGGCAAAGACTATCTCACCCAAGCAGCATTTCTGATCACTGAGACACCGATACATTCAGGGGATGAGGGGAGGGCTGTTTAATATGAAGTGATAACTTATAGTTTCACAGTACACAGTAAATTATCCATATATGGTATATTACATCCTGGGTTTTTAGCAACTGATAAATCATTCATATATTTCTACCTTGCGTGGAAATGGTTGAGCAGTATTTTACCACTGTCACAGGATGCAACTCAACCTGTCGCTAAGTAATGAATGTCGCTGATGTCAAAGAGTTAAGTGTCACTGATTCATTTGGTTAGTGTTGGCATTTTGCCTGAGCAAAATCGTCGCGATGAGGCACTGAACCATTGGGCCTGGGCCAGGTTTTAATTTCAGTGTTTGCTGGGATCATTTGGTTATTATATACTGCATGGGTCCAACACATTGCTTAATAGCAACCTTAAACTTGAAGTTCAGGATATTGCTAGGATGTTGGTATTCAGAGGGACCTGGGTGTCCTTGTACATGAATCACAAAACGTTAACATGCAGGTACAGCAAGCAATTATGAAGGTAGATGGTATGTTAGCCTTTATTGCAAGGGGGTTGGGGTATAAGAGTAAGGAAGTCTTGCTGCAATTATATAGAAAGAAAAAAGACTTGCATTTATATAGCGCCTTTCATGACCACCGGACGCCCCAAAGCGCTTTACAGCCAATGAAGTATTTTTTGAAATAACAACAGAAAATGCTGGAAACACTCAACAGGTCAGGCAGCGTCGAGGAGAAAGAAACAAAGTTAACTTCTCTTCTAGAAATGCATTTTCTGTTGTTATTTCAGATTTCCAGCATCCGCAGTATTTTGCTATTGTGAAGTATTTTTTGAAGTGTAGTCACTGTTGTAATGTAGGAAACACGTCAGCCAATTTGCGCACAGCAAGCTCCCACAAACAGCAATGTGATAATGATGTTGATGGAGAGATAAATATAGGCCGGGACGCCAGGGATAACTCACCTGTTCTTCTTCAAAATAGGGCTATGGGATCTTTTACGTCCACCTGAGAGACACCACACCTGGAGTACTGTGTACAGTTTTGGTCTCCTTATCTAAGGATGTACTTGCCTTGGAGGCGGTGCAAAGAAGGTTCATTAGATTGATTCCTGGGGTGGGAGGCCTGTCCTCTGAGGAGAGATTGAGTAGAATAGGCCTGTACTCTCTGGAGTTTGGAAGAATGAAGATTTGAAACGTATAAAATTCTTGAGGGCTTGACAGGGTAGACACTGAGAGGTTGTTTCCCCAGGCTGAGGAGTCTAGAACCAGGCGTCACAGTCTCAGGATAAGGGGTCGGCCATTTAGGACTGAGATGAGGAGAAATTTCTTCACTCAGAGGGTTGTGAATCTTTGTAATTCTCTATGGATGTTGAATCGTCGAGTATATTCAAAACTGAGATCGATAGATTTTTGGACTCTAGAGAAACCAAGGGATCGGGCGGGAAAGTGGAGATGAGGTCGAAGATCAGCCATGATCTTATTGAATGGTGGAGCAGGCTCGAGGGGCCGAATGGCCAACTCCTGCTCCTATTCCTTAGGTTCTTATTGCCACTTCTCTTCACTGTGGGAGAATCCCACACAAATTAGTTTGGTATTTGAGTTGTGCTGACCCAGCCCAAAGGAGATGATTGGGTGAACCTGAAGAGTTTGCAACCTTTACAACTTTCCCACCGCTAAGCAGTTGTTCCATCTCTGAACGCAGCGCAACTTCCCTGGTCAGAAATCATTTGTGGATATTTATGATGGACCAATGGAAATAACCTTTCACTATCGACACTCTTTCCTGATGTTGAACACCCCAACAACAACAACAATGTGCATTTATATAAGCACCTTTAACGTAGTAAAACGCCCCAAGGTGCTTCACAGGAGTGATTCAGACAAAGTTTGACCGGGCCACATAAGCAAAGAGGTAGGTTTTAAGGAGGAAAGCGAGGTAGAGAGGCGGCGAGGTTTAGGGAGGGAATTCCAGAGCTTAGGGCCCAGGCAGCTGAAGGCACGGCCACCAATGATGGAGCGATTAAAATCAGGGATTCTCAAGAGGCCAGAATTGGAGATCTCAGAGGGTTGTGGGGCTGGAGGAGGTTACAGAGATAGGGAGGGATTTGAAAATCTAACCCCCTTACATCTGCCAGAGCTTTCTCTGCTGCAGTGGATGATGGAGCTCGAGCTTCTCCCGTCTCTCATCTAACTGTAACTGAGAGATTATTGTTGGTAATATTCAGGCTGGATGATATTCCTGTGCTGAAGTCTTAACCCATTGAAAACGAACAGTATAAAAGGCCAGCTTTAGAATAACAGCTATGAACACGCTAAGCGCTTGAATCATCCACAGTCATTTGTCGGCATTCCCTCACACCAAGCTGCAAGCTCGCAGTCTCATTCTCAGCCTCTCACGAGCTGTGAGCTTGCTGTGAATTAGCCCTTGCGTCTTGTGAAAGGAAAATCACTGAGGGATTATCTACAGCATTATATCTTATTCATTTTCTTACTGTTGCACCAACCCCCATGAGCCCCTCTGTGCTTTAACAGGCAGCGCTGCTTCCGGTCGAATAACATTCCCTTCATGCAGATACTCCGTGTGGGTTAATCCGCTGTCTAAAACTGAAATCTCAGTCATGTCCCATTCTCTCATTCTGTCCAGTCCTTGCTGAATCTATCTTGTGCTCTGAATTTCTAACTGTCAGAGGGATTTATTTTGCTTTCTGAGTGAAATGTACATCCTGCTGACCAACCAGGACACTGGGAGAATTGATCCATTCGACTACGGACACTTGGACTGGAGCTGAGCCCTGCAGCAGAACGATGTCAGAACTCGTCAAAGCCCACCGGGCTGGGACTAGACATCATAGCTTAGATATTTGAAGATATTTTTTTGTTTTTCCAGGTTACTGAGATCTCCACTTTCTGCTTTAATTCCCTTCTCATCCTTGCACCCTCGTTCCAGAAATAAGATCGCTCCAGTCTGGGGCATGAAGGTACCAGGGTCTTGGGCAGTCCTGCCCTGTGTTAGGTGTGTTCAGCAAGGTGACGAGGGCCATTCTGCTACCTCACTCCCAACCATGGAGCATTCAATAACTTACTGACAACAACAACAACTTGCATTTATATAGCACCTTTAACACTTCACAGGAGCCATTATCAAACAAAATTTGACACCAATCCACATAAGGAGATATTAGGACAGGTGACCAAAAGTTTGAGGTAGGTTTTAAGAATCATCTTAAAGGAGGAGAGAGAGGCGGAGAGGTTTAGGGAGGGAATTCCAGGGCTTAGGGCCCAGGCAGCTGAAGGCACGGCCGCCAGTGGTGGAGCGATTAAAATCGGGGATGTGCAAGAGGGCAGAATTGGAGGAGCGCAGAGATCTCGGAGGGTTGTAAGCCTGGAGGAGGTTACAGAGATAGGGAGGGGTGAGGTCATGGAGGAATTTAAAAATCAGGATGAGAATTTTAAATTCGAGGCATTGCCAGACCGGGAACTTTACCAGAATGAAACATCCCAGAGGAACCACACAAGATTACGAGGAGTTTTGATCATGAAAACTCTTTTAATTGGTCAGTGAGTTGGTAACTAGAGGGCATAAATTTAAGGGGGTGATTATAAGGCAACCGTCCCCGGGGGATGCTGACTGGATTGGTCAATGGTCTTGTTTTACACCCCACCCAATTTCACTTGCCATTGACTTGCAGGATATATCCCCCAGTCTTCAGTTCCCCCAGAAACCTGAAGCTTGTTCAGAGTGAAGTATCTCCAGGTGCTTGTGGCCTTTTCTGTAGGGGTATTGCTGGAGACAACAGCATGTCACCCAAGGGCGTGACAAGCCTCAGCTGTTAATGTTCACTGGCTCACCTCTCAGAGTTTGTGTTTCAGTCCAAGAAACTTGTTTTATGAAAGTAAGAAAGACATGGATTTCTATAGCACCTTTCACAACCTCAGGATGTCCCAAAGTGCTTTAGAGCCAATGAAGTATTTTTTGAAGTGCAGTCACTGTTGTTGTAATGTAGGAAACGTGGCACCCGATTTGCGCACAGCAAGCTCCCACAAACAGCAATGTGATAATGACCTTTTAGTTTTTTTTAAATTCATTTATGGGATGTGGGCAAGGCCAGCATTTATTGCCCATCCCTAGTTGCCTTTGAGAAGGTGGTGGTGAGCCGCCTTCTTGAACCGTTGTAGTCCATGTGGTGAAGGTACTCCCACAGTGCTGTTAGGGAGGGAGTTCCAGGATTTTGACCCAGTGACGATGAAGGAATGGCGATATACTTCTAAGTCAGGATGGTGTGTGACTTGGAGGGGAACTTGGAGGTGGTGGTGTTCCCATGCGCCTGCTGCCCTTGTCCTTCTAGGTGGAAGAGGTCATGGGTTTGGAAGGTGCTGCCGAAGAAGCCTTGGCGAGTTGCTGCAGTGCATCTTGTAGATGGTACACACTGCAGCCACGGTACACCGGTGGTGGAGGGAGTGAATGTTTAAGGTGGTGGATGGGGTGCCAATCAAGCGGGCTGCTTTGTCCTCAATGCTGATTAAGGGATAAATGTTGGCCAGGACACCGGGGAGAACTCACCTGCTCTTCTTCAAAACAGTGCCATAGGATCCTTTTCATCCACCTGAGGGAGCAGATGAGGCCTCAGTTTAACGTCTCATCCAAAAGACGGAATAACATTTTATTTATTGTTTAGATTGAACCACAAAGTGCAATAAAAAAATGGAATAGTCCAAAGGCAGGCTGATCCAACCCAACATTGGGAACCTCGACATCACACAGAGTGAGGCAACTCCAGGAAATCCCCCCCCCATCCCAACACAGAGTGAGGCAACTCCAGCAACCCCCCCCCCCATCCTAACACAGAGTGAGGCAACTCCAGCAAATCCCTCCCCCCCCATCCCAACACAGAGTGAGGCAACTCCAGCAAACCCCCCCCCATCCTAACACAGAGTGAGGCAATTCCAGCAATCCCTCCCCCCCCATCCCAACACAGAGTGAGGCAACTCCAGCAAACCCCATTTCGACTACATTTCTCTCTATATATCTCTTTTTCCTCCCTCCCTCTCGTTCCTCCCTCCCTCTCTCTCGTTCCCTCTATCTCTCTCTTGTTCCCTCACTCTATCTCTCTATCTCTCTCTTGTTCTCTCTATCTCTCATTCTCTATCTTTGCCCCTGGAGGAAGGCTGTAAAGTTGTGAACCGTTAGTGTATTGTGTTCTTTATTTCCTTTCAATTGGTTATTGTTTTTGGCCGGGCGGGAGGGAGGGATGGTGTACGGACCTGGACACTGTCCCCTACTGGGACGTTGCTTAAAGTGGCAGCAGCAGTGCCAGTAAATGACAGCTCAGTTTTGGCTCTTTAGGGGGGTAAAAAATATAAATTATTTTAAAGTGCAGCAAAAAAAGGTGAAACTTTGTTCAGTTGTGTTGTGGTAAAGTTACCGCAATGCAAACATTTCGATCAGCCCTGCCCTGCTTGTTGGTTTTTCAATTTTCTGGAACGAGAGGTCAGTCTGTATTAAACCAGGGGAGAGAAATATCTCCGGAGCGCGTGTTCAGAGCTGTGAATGCTTTGCTTTTGTTTGACGGTAGATTCTCAGCTCGATGGGATTTCCAGGTCTCCCCTTCCGTTAGACACTGACCTTCGAGGCTGGACCAGCCCTGCCATTGCTACACAGCTGGATTGGCTCCATGCAAGCAGGTCATGAAGTCACCCTGGATAAGACAGGCCCAATAGAGCCTGGTGCCACAGTGTCTGTGACCGCACGCGCCCCAAATAAAACGTTAGCTGTGCTCAGAAAGGAGAGTTTGACCAGGATTAGTGGTTGAGGCAGAAACTGCATTCAAGATTAGATTGGACAGGCGGATGAAGGAAAAGGCAATAAAGGGATGGGAACAGGATGGGTAAACGTGATTCGAATGATTTGCTCATATGGAGGGTCAGTGCTGACACGGACTGGTTGGGCCGAATGGCCTGTTCCCGTATTTCTGTGTGTTCTTTATTTCCAGTACCCTTGTCAACCGTTTTGTGAGTCAGAAGATAAGAAATGATTGCGTTGCATTGTGGAGCACATTGCTTTATTAGCACAGCGTGTCGAGTTATAGGAAACCCGTTGATTCATTACCAAAAGAATCTGCAGCATAATGGCTGATTTTTTTTTCCAGTACTGCTTTAGCTAGAAGGAAAGATTGGATAGGCTGAGGTTTTCTTTGGAACAGAGGAGGCTGAGGGGAGACCTAATTGAGGTGTATAAAATGATGAGGGGCCTAGATAGAGTGGATAGGAACTATTTCCCTTAGCAGAGAGGTCAATAACCAGGGGGCACAGATTTAAAGTAATTGGTGGAAGGTTTAGAGGGGATTTGAGGAGAAATTTTTTCACCCAGACGGTGGTGGGGGTCTGGAACTCACTGCCTGAAAGGGTGGGAGAGGCAGAGACCCTCATCACATTTAAAAAGTGCTTGGATGTGCACTTGAAGTGCTCTAACCTACAGGGCTACGGACCAAGAGCTGGAAAGTGGGATTAGGCTGGATAGCTCTTTCGGCCGGCACAGACACGATGGGCCAAATGGCCTCCTTCTGTGCCGTAAATTTCTATGATTCTATGCTCCCAGATCCCAATCGGAACAATTATCGGAGAGCAAAGCCTAGCCAAAATAATAACGCCGTGCGCGAGTCGTACGGAATGGTCACAGTGCACCGGTCTCTGGTTTGGCAAATCTCTAAACTAATAGCATCATTCAATCAGAACTCCGATGTTTAAAGTATAAACCTAGATTAGGTTGCTCATCTATTCAAAGTCCGGTTTGCATCCTACTGATACAGTGATTCCACCTGTCCAATCACAGCAGAGCAAGCAACAAAGCTCACACACAATATGGAGCAGGTTCACCCCCCCTTCCGCCCGTGTTCCATCATTGGGTAAATCCTACATCACAATAACCCAGACCCATTAGTAGCGGGACCTGTGCAATATGCAAATTACCGAGAGAGTTGATTGAAACTTTATACCTGGTCCTGATGCTCTATGTTACAAGTCTACTTGGCCGATGGAGACCAGAAACTCAGAGCCCCCCTCCCCAAGGGGATTGGCAATTTTTGTCAAGTTGTCCTAGTTTTGTGTGATGGAGCCCTGGTTCCTAGAAAGCAAGCCGTCTCAGCTGGACTGAAGTCCTGGGCCCTGGGGTGAGAGGTTGGTGCACTCGCTCAATCTGCTGCCAGTGGATGGAACCGGTCAAAGAGCCAAGTCGACCACTGAATACTGAAAGAGAAAAAAGAGCTGGCATTTGTACACAGCCCGCTGCTGTGAAGAGTCCTGCTGATAGTTGGTCTCCAGTCTACATTGCTGTTACCATGGCACTGCGAGCTGTTGTGTTAAAGCTGCCACTGTCACCTACCTTCCTGCTTCCAACTGGGAAAAGATAATGACAGCAAGCGTGTAATCCCACGGGAGGGGCCTTGGCCGGTACTCGCAGCCTGTGTCTCCTGGAAACAAGCTGTCCCGGGGGATTAGTGTGAGTGACCTACACTGTGATACAGGGACCAGTGACATGAACACACTCGCGGACTAACAGGAGTGCAAAAATCTGTCTTAACCACAGGTGGCGTGAGTTTAAGTTCCATTATTCTAGTGAGTTGATCATTCCAGGACCCGAGCAAAGAAAGTTCACAATCAGTCCCTTCACCAGGTAACTCGAGCCGGATGTGCTTTCGGAAGCTTGACGTCCCATTCAGTAGCAGCGTCTTGTGCTCAACCGACCAGTCTGCAGTTCTGAAGAAAGATCTCGGTCAATAATCCATGAAACCAGGTTACAGCAAATGGTGAGGTTTTTAACAGTCCGATTCCAGCCCCTCTCACTGCCTGGAATCCCTACAATCGCACAAGAAGCATGGTCCAGAGTGAGGGACGTCCATTCAGCCCATCTATCCTGCTCCACCCAGAAAGCCAAGTGGGATTATTCTGTCCTGGACTCCCCTGTTCCGCCCCCGCCCCCCGTTGATCCCTGCTTTTAGGGCTGTTAATATTTCAGGGACCCTCCCTCCCACCGAGTTTGCTGATGGTCCTGTTTTCACCAGACCAGCAAGCTCCATCTGAGGTTGTGCGGGGAATGAAGAGGCTGCTCAGGCGCTGGCTCCCCTGCTTCCAGCTGTTTTCACTATTTCTGCTTTTATTTCTATTTATGGATCAACCTGATTCAAAGACATGGGCATCAAAAGCAACGGGCTCAGAGTCCCCGTGCGGACACAACGGGTAACAACTGCCTCCCAGGAGATAGCCTGGTGCTAATACAAGAAAGATTCCCAAAGCGCTTTACAGCCAATGAAGTACTTTAAGTGGAGTCACTGTTGTAATGTGGGAAACGCGGCAGCCAATTTGCGCACAGCAAGCTCCCACAAACAGCAATATGATACTGACCAGATCATCTGTTTTATTGATGTTGATGGTGGGATTAATGTTGGCCAGGATACCGGGGCGAACTCCCCTGCTCTTCTTCGAAATAGTGCCATGGGATCTTTTATGTCAACCTGAGAGAGCAGACGGGGCCTCGGTTTAATGTCTCATCCGAAAGACAGCCCCTCCGACAGTGCAGGGCTCCCTCAGTACTGCCCCTTCGACAGTGCAGGGCTCCCTCAGTACTGCCCCTTCGACAGTGCAGGGCTCCCTCAGTACTGCCCCTTCGACAGTGCAGGGTTCCCTCAGTACTTCCCCTCCAACAGTGCAGGGCTCCCTCAGTACTGACCCTCCGACAGTGCGGCGCTCCCTCAGTACTGCCCCTCCAACAGTGCGGCGCTCCCTCAGTACTGCCCCTCCAACAGTGCAGCACTCCCTCAGTACTGACCCTCCGACAGTGCGGCGCTCCCTCAGTACTGGCCCTCCGACAGTGCGGCGCTCCCTCAGTACTGGCCCTCCGATAGTGTGGCGCTCCCTCAGTACAGCCCCTCCGACAGTGCGGCGCTCCCTCAGTAATGCACTGGAGTGTCAGCCAGGACTTTGTGTTCTGCATATTGAATTATAAAAGAAGGTTTGATGCAGTCAGCAGTTTTTCGGGCCAGGAGATCAAACATTCCCGGCCAGTTGCATCCTTCTAGTGAAGGCCAGACGCCAGTCCCCAAACAGTCTGTGGCCTGTGGACCGACGTTTCTCGCAGTCTCCTGGCTCGGCTCATTCACTGCCGACAGGGCAATCAGACAGCTGATTGGCTAAATGCGCGAGAGCTGATTGATTGATGAGTTGATTGGATGCTATGTGAACGTAGTTAAAATGCACCAATCCCTGCTGTCCTTACTGTGTCTCTGATGTGTTTTGGTTGAATTATTCCTGTTGCAAAATGAGAAATTAAAAAAAGCTAAAAGATTTATTGAAAATACATGAAAACTACAGAATAGGGAGGAAGGATAGTTTATTCAAGCACAGGCACTTGTGGAGAGATCGAGATATAAACAAGATGGAGTGGAAGCAGAATTTAGTGAGGCCTGTTCTGCTGGGTTACTCTCCCCCCCCCCCCCAACCCCCGTCTCTCTCTCTCTCTCTCTCTCTTTCTCTCTCTCTGTCTCCTCTCTCTCTCTCTCCTCTCTCTCTCTCTCTCCTCTCTCTCTGTGTCTCCTCTCTCTCTGTCTCTCTCTCTCTCTGTCTCCCCCTCTGTCTCTCTCTCCTCTCTCTCTGTCTCCCCCCCTCTCTCTCTCTCTGTCTCCTTCTCTGTCTCCCCCTCTCTCTCCTCTCTCTCTCTCTGTCTCCTCTCTCTCTCTCTGTCTCCTCTCAATTCAATTCAATTCAAATCGCTTTATTGGCATGACAAGTTACATCTTATGTTGCCAAAGCATCGGAAAACATTCATGTTTGTTCACAAAAATATAGATCTATCCATACAGTGTATAAACAGATATATCCCCGAGTGTATAAATATACTTTCATATAATTTATATATACTCTTTTCTTATATTTAGTGGTTGTCCGTCTGTTTATGGCAAGCTGTAACATAGTGTGCCGCTAGTGTTACGCAATTTCTCTCTTCCCCTAGCAGGTATGGGAGTTTTTGGTCGTCATTCAAATTTCTGAATTCCGGGCATATTTTTGTGAATTTTGGGTAGAAATTCTCCCTTATGCCCTGATATTTTCTACAAGCTGTGAGGAAGTGCATCTCTGTCTCCACCACTCCCTGACTGCAATGAGAGCATATCCTGTCCTCTCTTGGTAGCCGGGTCTGTCTGTGTCTACCTTTTTCGATCGCCAGGTTATGTTCACTAAGTCTGTACATTGTCAAAGTTTTTCTCAGTTTGCTATCCTTTACCATGGTCAGGTAATCAGCCATGTTGTATTGTCTGTTTGGGGCCAAGTAGCAATTGAGTTTGCTTTGGGTTTTTTTTGTTTCTGCCCAATATGACAGATATTTTTCCTTTTGCTTAGCGACGATTGTGTTGGGTCGAATTCTTTGTGTTACGCTGTCACTGTCCTGGGGCCGGTTATTGTTAAGTGTTAGTAGTTACTTCACTGAGTCCCAGGACTAGTTGACTGAGGGTATTCTTCTTTATGGTCCTCTCTTGGCATTTCAGGGCTTCGTAATGATAGCATTGGGGGTTGCTCATTTCTAGGTGTTTCCAAAATTTGGTGGCTCTTTTTTGGATAGTGATTATTAATGGATATTGGCCTAGTTCTGCCCTGCATGCATTGCTTACGGTTTTCCTTTGAGTCCGGAGGATACTTTTACAGAATTCTGCATGTAGGATCTCAATTGGGTGTTTGTCACATTTTGCAAATTCTTGTTGTGTTAGCGGTCCCCACACCTCACTGCCATAGAGTGCAATTGGTTCAATTACTGATTTGAAAATTTTGAGCCAAATGCTAATTGGGATTTCTATTTGGATTGATTTTTTAATGGCATAGAAAGCCCTTCTTGCTTTCTCTTTCAGTTCATTCACAGCCAGTTTGAAATTTCCCATAGAACTGATTTTTAAGCCCAAGTATGTGTAGTTCGTGGTTTGTTCAATTTTGGTTGTTCCTAGTGTGAAATTTATTTTGGGTCCCTGATGTCTGGATCTTTGCTGGAACACAAGGACTTTGGTTTTTTGGGGATTTATTGTCAGGGCCCAAGTCTGGCAGTACGACTCCAGCAGATCCAGGTTCTGCTGTAGACCCTCCTTAGTTGGTGACAGCAGAACCAGGTCGCCTGCATAGAGGAGGAATTTAACCTTGGATACATATAGGGTGAGGCCGGGTGCTGTAGATTGTTCAAGTAGTTTTGCCAATTCATTTATGTAAATATTAAAGAGTGTCGGTGAGATTGGCGAGCCCTGCGTCACCCCCCGCCCCTGTGGGAAGTATTTTGTTTCTTTGTCTCCAATTTTAACTGCACATTTGTTGTTTGTATACATTGATTTAATTACATCATATGTTTTTCCCCCTACCCCGCTTTCGATAAGTTTCAGGAATAAACCGTCATGCCAGATGGAGTCGAAAGCCTTCTGGAAATCTATAAAGCATGCGTAGATTTTGCTTTTGTTTTGATGAACGTGTTTGTCAATTAGGGTCTGGAGGGTGAAGATATGATCTGATGTTCTATAGTTTGGCAGGAATCCAATTTGGCTTTTACTCAAGACATTGTGCTCCTCAAGGAAGTTTATAAGTCTTTTGTTTATGATGCTACAGAATACCTTCCCAAGGTTACTGTTTACACAGATGCCTCGATAGTTATTTGGGTCGACTTTGTCCCCACTTTTGTATATGGGCGTTATGAGTCCTTTGTTCCAGATATCAGGGAAGTAACCGACACTCGGAACTAAGTTGAAGAGTTTTAGGATAGCCAGTTTCATTTTATCGTCTGTGTGTTTAATCATCTCACTTAGTATGCCGTCTGCCCCGCAAGCTTTTCCTGGTCGCAGGTCCTTGAGTTTTTCAAAAAGTTCTTTTTCTGTTATTATGGAGTCTAGCGGATTTTGGTTATCTTTTATGGCCATTTTGAGCTTTTCCAGTTTTTTGCATATTTGGTGTTGCTCTGGCCTTAGTGTGTTTTTCTGGTATAATTTTTCAAAGTGGTTTTCCCATGTGTCTCCATTTTGAATGGCCAATTCGTCGTGTTGTTTTTTGTGTAATGTATTCCAGTTGTCCCAGAAACAATTGGAATCAATGGATTCCTCAATGGAGCTGAGTGTATTCTTAATATATTGCTCTTTTTTGGTTCTGAGTGTGTTTCTGTATTGTGTTAGTGTCTGACAATAAGTAAGGCGTAATTCCTCGTTTTCTGGATGTCTGTGTTTTTGGTTTGATATTTTTCTAAGTTTTTTCCTCATGTTATGGCAATCTGGGTCAAACCATTTTTCATAGTTTTTTGTTTTGGGTTTGTTCTTGCGAGCTTTCAAGTTTGACCTTGTTGCCAAATTATCAAAAATATTGTTTAGGTTATTCACTGCCCGGTTTACGCCTTCTTTATTGTGAGTGTATATGTTATCCAGAAAGGTGTCCAAGAGAGCTTGAGTTGATTCATTGCTAATTGCTTTCTGGTATTTTTCCGTGTCGTTTTTGGCCCATCTGTACGATTTTTTGGTGTTGTACAGTTTACTGGGTTGTGTTTCTGTGTTTGTTTCTGTCTTTTTAAGATACATAGTAATTTGACTGTGATCTGACAGTGTTGTTTGTGGTTTGACTGTGAATGCTCTGAAAGAGGATGGGTCCAAATCCGTAATCATATAGTCTACGGTGCTGCAGCCAAGAGGTGAGCAATAGGTCGATCTTCCTAGGAGGTCTCCTATGAACCTACCATTGACAATGTACAGACCCAGGCTTCGACAGAGCTGCAGGAGCTGTTTTCCGTTGGTATTTGTCTGCTTGTCGCAGTTATGCCTGTATGGAAGGGAAGGGATATCGAAGTGGCTATTCCCGAATATGTAATTGTTTCCCTGATTATTGGTGAAGTCTGGTTCTTCGCCAGTTCTTGAATTGAGGTCACCACAGATCAACACGTTCCCCTGGGCCTGGTATTGGATAATTTCCCCCTCAATGTTGGAGAAGGTGTCCTCTTTAAAGTACGGGGATTCCATTGGGGGGATATAGAGTGCGCAAATGAAAACATCTTGGGTGTTAGAGATAATCTCCCTCTCAATTTTGAGCCACATGTGGTTTTCGCCATTTTTTATAAATTTGATGTAATTCTTAAGCTCTGTTTTAAACCAAATCAGTATGCCTCCGGAGTCTCTGCCTTGGGTTACTCCTGGTAATTTATTGGAGGGGACCACCAGCTCTGTGTACCCTTGGGGACGGCCAGTGTGTCCTTTTCCTTTATACCAAGTTTCCTGTAAAATGATAATATCTAGATCTTTAGTTTCATCTATGAACTCTGGGGTCCTACTCTTCACGTCGAGCACCGAAGAGCGTAGACCTTGGATATTCCAGGTCGAAATATATAAGGATTTCATGTTAAGTTTGATCTTTTACTATGATATGTTAAAGAATGATATGTGTTTGTCGTGTCTAAATGTGGGAAAAAAAGATATCTCAGTTGTCTATAAATGCTAATACTACTTGGTTACAGTTCTTTCTATTAATTAGTCCTTGATTTTTTTCATTTTCTGATCCATAAGGCGGAAGTAGATGCTGCTGCACATCTGCTTATTGTCTCTTAATGGATTGTCTCTGTCTGAGGTATTGCGTACGTCCTGTGCATCTCTCCCTCTGTCTGGCTGGGAGCGGTCCTGTTCCCCTGTGGGACAGGAGTGGTGCAGGTCTGATGTTGTTGTGCATGGGGATCCTCTCTGGTACCGGTTGGTGTGGTGGTGGTCTCTGTAGTGGTCCTGGTATGTACCCCGCTGATCTCTGGTGGTCGGGGGGGTCCTCTTGGAGTCTGGGTATGGACCCGGTTAAAAGCGACGTCCTTCAGGGCTTTAGCAAAGATCGATATTCGTTTCCTGTGGATGTGGACGCGGTCGTAAAGACATTCCTCATCGAGGGTGGGGTGTTGGGCCAGGTGCACGTTGTGTTTTGATTCACAGTCTCTTGCTATGCTGGCATTTATCTCATGAATTGTGTTGCTGTTAAAGTCTGTTCTCGGCAATATTGTGGAAACAGTGATTCTAGTGTTTGGAAATGTATTGCTTGCCTTCCTAATCACTGCCCTGAGCGATGTTGCTACCTCTTTCTGCTGGGCCTTTAGGTCATTTGTGCCCGTGTGTATTATTATGTGTTGGTGGGAGCCTAATCGGGTTTTGGTCAGCCATTCCATGGCTCTGTCTGTTGTTGGGCACCAGATCTTTTCTACTTTACTTCTAGGGAAGAGCTTTTTCTCCCATAGAAATTTCCCATTTGAGTCTATGAGTATTACGATGTCAGCCTTGTTTGTGTTTACTGTCTGGTGGCTTTCGCCTGGACTCATAGCGTGTGTGTTGGGCTGGGGTGGTCGTGTCTGGTGTGTGCGCTCCTCTTGTGAGCGGCTCGCTTGCGGTTCCACGGTGGTGGGGAAGACTGAGCTTCAGTATGCTGGTCAGTCTGTGTGGCACCCCTTGTATTGTGTGTCTGCTGCTGTTGTTCAGTGTGGGAGTGCAGCTGTTCAGTCGGGCTCTGTATTGTCTTATCTCTAGCCTCTGGCTGCTGGTCTAATGGTGTTATCTCTCCTCTATGGCTCTCTTTGTTTTCCTGCAGCTCTTTCACCTGATTCCCAAGTAGATTCACCTGATTCTCAAGTAGATTCAGCTCTCTCCTGTATCTCTCCCTCTCTTGCTTTTGTTCGTGTTTCATTTTAAGGACCTCCTCTCTAAGTTTAACCATCTCTGTCTCTAACTGATTAAATTTATCCTTTAGTTGTATCTGGCTGTGTGATCCCGGGGTATGTGTCTGGTCGGCCCTGGAAGGCTCACTCACTTCCTGGCTAGGCTGCTCTTCTCTTGGTGAGCTGGAATTGGTAGGGGGACTATGTGTGGCTTCCTCCCTGGTAATTACGCTGGGGGTTTGTCAGTTGTATCATGTGGCTGTGGGTCCCTGGGGTTAGTGTCTGGTTAGAACTGTGTGGCTCGTTCACCTCCTGACCAGGCTGATTTACTCCTGGTGAGTTGTCAATGGTGGGGGGAGTGCGGGTCGCTTTTCCCCTGTTAGCCACTCTGGGGCTGTTCCTTCCCCTCTCAGTTATTTCTTTCAGTGTCTTGAAGGTCGTTTCAAAGTTGTCGAGGTTGCCTTGCACTAATATTGTTCCGTTATTGTACCTGTTGACAGTCGTCTCTCTCTCTCTCCTCTCTCTCTGTCTCCCCCTCTGTCTCTCTCTCTGTCTCTCTCTGTCTCCCCCCCTCTCTCTCTGTCTCCTTCTCTGTCTCTCTCTCCCTCTCTCTGTCTATCTGTCTCCCTCTCTCTGTCTCCTTCTGTCTCTCTCTCCCTCTCTCTATCTGTCTCTCTCTCTGTCTCTCTCTTTCTGTCTCCCTCCCTCTCTCTGTCTCCCTCCCTCTCTCTGTCTCCCTCTCTCTCTCTCTCCCTCCCTCTCTCTGTCTCCCTCCCTCTCTCTCTCTCCCTCTCTCTGTCTCTGTCTCTCTCTGTCTCCCTCCCTCTCTCTGTCTCCCTCCCTCTCTCTGTCTCCCTCCCTCTCTCTGTCTCCCTCCCTCTCTCTGGCTCCCTCCCTCTCTCTGGCTCCCTCCCTCTCTCCCTCCCTCTCTCTCCTCCCTGTGCACAATCGCTGCCTGGCTGATGCTCTGTGTCTCACCAGGCAGTAGTGTTCAGTGAAGTGCAGCTTGTACAGTTGCTCATTCTGCTGTTGGACTGTTTCCTTCTGCTGAAGGTTGTCACTGTTATCTTTCTTGGTATTTCTTGGAAACAAAATGGTTCGTGAGACAGTAATAACTAGAATAGAGTGACCGCCCCCACTGCGTGTGGGGGAAGTAAAGCTGCCAGTAATAAATTGGCTTTATCCAGTCCTCTGTTCTGTCATCGCCTAGATTCATTTTTTTATCTGTGTCAACAGCAGATGTTGGCTATTGTGTGTCTGAGGGTTGTGATCATGAGCTCCACAATCCACAGCAGCTCGTTCTGCAGTCTGGGTGAAGCCCAGTGCTGAGGCTGGATGAGGGAGAGTGTGGGACAGCGGAGACTGAACCGCTTCCTCCAGCGGGGCTCCGTCTTTGCCAGGGCTCGAAGGGCACCGCCATCCCCAGGCACGATCTCCGAGTGCCGCCATTGCAACAAGAGTCATTCCTGCAGTGCCACAGGGCACACACACAGGAGCCTAGTGAATAGAAAGTTCAGACACACCAGGGACTAAATCCAGATTTATATTCCACTCAGACAAAACATGAATATTGCAGCATTCAGACTTTGTGTCGGCCGTGGCTCAGTGGGCAGCACTCTCGCCGCTGAGTCAGAAGGTTGTGGGTTCGAGCCCCACTCCAGAGACTCAAACCCATGACCCAGGCTGACACTGAGGGAGTGCTGCCCAGTATTTACAGCACAGAAACAGGCCACTGCTCAGGTGGGAGCGGGATCGGGAGCGGTGGCGGTGTGGGGAGCGATGGGGGTCGGGGGGGAGCTTTGGTTGGGTCCTTTAAGGTGCTCCTCCTGGCTCCACATTCAGGTAATGTGTCTGGTTGCCAGGCGACCACCTCGGGCTGGTTTCCCTGAGTGTTGCCCACGATGCCTCGGGGTGAACCAGTGGGGACGTCCAGCTGCCGTTTGGCCCCTGATTCCGGTGTAAACATAGAAACATAGAAGATAGGAGCAGGAGTAGGCCATTCGGCCCTTCGAGCCTGCTCCGCCATTCAATGAGATCATGGCTGATCATCCAAACCCTAGCACCCGATCCCTACACCGACAGCCATCCCACCCAAGCCCTATCCCCGTAACCCCACATATTTAATCCCCCCTAACACTAAGGGCCAATTTTTATCATGGCCAATCAACCTAACCTGCACATCTTTGGACTGTGGGAGGAAACCGGAGCACCCGGAGAAAACCCACGCAAACACGGGGAGAATGTGCAAACTCCACACAGACAGTCACCCGAGGCCAGATTTGAACCCGGGTCCCTGGCGCTGTGAGGCAACAGTGCTAACCACTATGCCACCATGCCACCTGCTAAAGGGTCGAGCGCCTGCTTCAGGCCTGGGCAAAAGATGCAGCTTGTTTGTCATTTCCCAATAAAGCGGTCGGCGCACTTCCTGCCTGCCATTTTGTGGCCTTAATAGGCTGCGTAGCGCGGCTAAATTTCTAGGACCATATTTCAAGGCCCTTGTTCCGTTAGCCTGCTATTCTTCCCAGTTCTGATTCGTTGAGTATTAATTTGTGTGGTTCATTCTACACAGTGCTATTAGATTAAAGGAAGAGGCTGAAAATTTTGCCAAAAAGAGCAGTAAGCCTGAGGATTGGGAGGATTTTAGAATTCATCAAAGGAGGACCCAGAAATTGATAAAGGGAAAATAAAATGAGAGTAAACTAGCGAGAAACATAAAAACAGACTGTAAAAACTTCTATAGGTATATAAAAAGGAAAAGATTAGCGAAAGTAAATGTGGGTCCCTTACAGGCTGAGACAAGAGAAATTATAATGGGGAATAAGGAAATGGCAGAGAAATTAAACAAATACTTTGGCTGGATTTTCCCTGCGGAGTCGGGATGGGGGCGGGAGAGATGGTTGGCGGGTTCCGGTCCCGTTCCCACCTGCAGCTGCTCTCTGAAAATGATCTTCCGTAGATTGGCCTTGTTAAGCCCCGCCCTGCGGGGGTTCCTGGCCAATTAACAGGAAGCGCATCTGATGACTTCATTTGATGATGCGTCATCAGCCCGGTTTCCTTAAAGGGACCACGGCCACATTGATTTTGACAGTTGTGCTGTTCGTGTTCTCCAGCATTGAGGTGCTGCAAACACTGACCAGCACTGCACAAAGGCACAGGGCTGCACCCAGGCTCACGCTGCAAACACTGACCAGCACTGCACAAAGGCACAGGGCGGCACCCAGGCTCTCCCATGACTCCAAATGCTTATGGAGGGAGTCACAGCACGCAGGGAGATTCTCTTCCCTTGCCATGGGCAGAAGAGACCTCCCCAGGAGATCAACGCAGCCTGGTTACACATTGCACAGGAGGACACAAGCAGGACCAGGCTGCAGTGGTGCAAACCTTTCAATGATCTCAGTAGATCACAAAACGTTACTGCAAAGCCACACTCAAACTCACCCTGCTGTGCCATTCATCACATCCCCATCTCTCTGCCTTCTCTACCCTACTCCTGCACATCCTTACTCACACCAACTTACTTTGCACCTCCACCCATCCCTCTCTATCTACATTATCACATCCCCATCTCACCAGACACCCCTCACACTCACCCTCAACCTACTGCAAGCAGACCAACTAACAACACACAAGTGTAGGCACTTGAGAAGTTTAGCCAATGTCCATGTGAAGTTTCTGTTAATGTGTTGTCATACAGTGAAATCTATATTTTCAACCCTTCACCTTATTGGACAGATCTGTGCGCACTTTGAGAAGTGTCTTAATGATTTCCAGTGAATAGAAACATAGAAGATAGGAGCAGGAGTAGGCCAATCGTCCCCTCGAGCCTGCTCCGCCATTCAATGTGATCATGGCTGATCATCCAAATTCAGTACCCGGTCCCTGCTTTCTCCCCATACCCCTTGATCCCTTTAGCCTTAAGAAATATATCCAACTCCTTCTTGAATATATTTAATGAATTGGCCTCTACTGCCTTCTGTGGTAGAGAATTCCCCAGGTTCACCACTCTCTGGGTGAAGAAATTCCTCCTCATTTCTGTCCTAAATGGCCTACCCCTTATCCTTAGACTGTAATCCCTGGTTCTGGACTCCCCGACCATCGGGAACATCCTTCCTGCATCTAGTCTGTCCAGTCCGGTCAGAATTTTATAAGTTTCAATGAGATCCCCTCTCATTCTTCTAAACTCCAGCGAGTACCAGCCCAATTGACCCAATCTCTCCTCATACGTCATTCCTGCCATCCCAGGTATCAGCCTGGTGAATCTTCGCTGAACTCCTTCCATGGCAAGAACATCCTTCTTCAGATAAGGCGACCAAAACTGCACACAATACTCAAGATGTGGTCTCACCAAGGCCCTGTATAACTGCTGCAAGACATCCTTGTTCCTGTACTCAAACCCTCTCGCTACGAAGGCCAACATACCATTTGCCGCCTTAATCGCCTGCTGCACCTGCATGCTACCTTCAACGACTGGTGCACAAGGACGCCCAGGTCTCGTTGCACTTCCCTTTCTCCCAATCTATTGCCATTCAGATAATAATCTGCCTTCCTGTTTTTGCCACCAAAGTGGATAATCTCGCATTTATCCACGTTATATTGCATCTGCCATGCTTCTGCCCAATCACCCAACCTGTCCAAATCATCCTGGAGTTTCTCGGCATCCTCCTCACAGCACACACGCCCACCCAGCTTTGTGTCGTCTGCAAATTTGGAGATATTACATCTAGTTCCCTTGTCTAGATCATTAATATATATTCTGAATAACTGGGGTCCAAGGACCGATCCCTGCGGTACCCCACTAGTCACTGCCTGCCACTCGGAAAAAGACCCGTTTATTCCAACTCTTTGCTTTCTGTCTGCCAACCAGTTCTCTATCCAAGTCAATACCTTGCCCCCAATCCCATGTGCCTTAACTTTACACGCTAATCTCTTACGCGGGACCTTATCGAAAGCCTTCTGAAAGTCCAAATACACCACATCCACTGGTTCTCCCTTATCTATTTTACTAGTTACATCCTCAAAAAATTCCAGTAGATTGGTCAAGCACGATTTACCTTTTGTAAATCCATGTTGACTTTGTTGAGACATAACTCCTCCCCCACCCCGGTATTGTGATAAGTGTGAAAGGAATGGCTTGGACATTGTAGGGATGCCTTACGGTGCTGGTGTGGGGTGGTGTCAACCTGGCGCATCATGTGGTAGCCAGGGTTTACAGCGTCAAGTGAAGTAAATCTGGCCATGGTGATGCCATCACTGGCCTCCCGGGCAGCAGTGTTGTCAGGTGCTGATGCCCTGTGTCCTATGCAGCATCAGGTGATGGCAGAGAAGGTTGGTGTTGTTATTGGTGATGTTGGCGCTGGGGCTGATCGTGGAGGGATTCAGAGAACCAAGGTGAGATTTTTTTCAAGGGCACCGATGTTGCTGCAATAGATGGCAGCTGCAGTTGAGATGACAGAAGTGATCTGTCACTGGTGAGAGAGGTTGTTCCAATGAGGTGCCACTGGATATACAGTTGGCTTTAAACATTTGCAAGCTAAAGAAATCTCTATGGGAGAAAAATTGGGTTGCTTTGCACCTTTCGCACTAACAGGGGGCGCAAAGCCTCTAGCGCCTGGGTGAATTTCAGTGGGAGGTTAGTGGCGGCAGTAGCCAGTAGTACCCCGTGGTGCTGCGGCTCCGGCGATGACATCCTCGCCGTGCGCAGCGGCCCGCTCGCAAACTTCAGTCGCGGCCCCGGACCTGCTGTTGCACGTAGCGCCGCAATATTCAATGGTAGCGTCCCAGGAAGGAGGGGGAGTGCTTCCAATAGCGCCCTGCCTCCTGCTTGGGGCGCTACCATTGAATTTATGGCACTGGGGCACGAAAAGTAGCGCCCCGGCGAAGTTTGCACGCCAAAGGGGGCGAAATGGAATTTTTCCCCCTATATGTCTTACAAATGCAGTAACCAACAGTTTTTGAGCTCTGAAACTGAACAGCTGCAACATGGGATCCTTTATACCACTTCTGCTGCTGTCAGGTTATCCGCTACATCAAAGCAGAATCAACTCATGTCAGGGTGAGCTGGCGTGTTCCCCAAGCAGCGAGTAACCCGCGGGGTAGCATGTAAAATTACAAGCTAGGCTCAAAATAACATTAAATTGGCTGTTAACAAGCCATTTAATGATCTAAATTGTCCCCCCCCCCCGCTTGGTGTCGGGTCAGTTCTGCGCAGACAGACCCGACACCTGGGAGACTTGCGTGGAGGCGGGTTGACAGCGGGTTTCCTACCCACTGTCAATCTTTGCTAGTTTGACAGCGGACCCGCCTCCAAACCCGACCTCTGAGTGTCAGCAAAATTCAGCCCTTTGTGTCTGTCTTCACGGAAGAAGACGCAAAAAATTTCCCTTAAATAGTGGAGAACCAAGGGTCTAGCGAGAATGAGTTACTGAAAGAAATTAGTATCAGTAAAAAAATAGTACTGGAGAAATTAATGGGACTGAAAGCCGATAAATCCCCTGGATCTGATGGCCTACATCCTAGGGTTTTGAAAGAGGTGACTATAGAGATAGTGGATGCATTGGTTGTCATCTTTCAAAATTCCATAGATTCTAGAAAGGTTCCCATGGATTGGAAGACAGCAAAATTAACCCCACTGTTTAAGAAAGGAGGGAGAGAGAAAACGGGGAACTACTGACCAGTTAGCCTGACGTCAGTAGTAGGGAAAATGCTAGAATCTATTATTAAGGACGTGGTAACAGGGCACTTAGAAAATAATAATAGGATTGGGCAGAGTCAACATGGATTTATGAAAGGGAAATCATGTTTGACGAATTTGTTAGAGTTTTTTGAGGTTGTAACTAAGAATAGTTAAGGAGGAACCAGTGAATGTGGTGTATTTGGATTTTCAGAAGGCATTCGATAAGGTGCCACACAAGAGGTTATTAAACAAAATTAGGGCTCATGGGATTGTGGGGTAATATACTAGCATGGATTGAGGATTGGTTAACGGACAGAAAACAGAGAGTAGGAATAAACAGGTCATTTTCGGGTTGGCAGGCTGTAACTAGTGGGGTACCGCAAGGATCAGTGCTTGGGCCTCAGCTATTCACAATCTATATCAATGATTTGGATGAGTGGACCAAATGTAATATACAGGAAACTTTGTGCTATCCGGCCCCGACGGGACCGAGCTGTTGCCGTTCCCTCAAAACTGCCGGACACTCCAGCGTTAATGTTGAAGCATACGGAGCTTTTCATCTCCGTATCTGACAACAAATACTGTTGCTTAGCAACAGCTTCTAAACAGTCGGCCTGTACCTTGGAAGCGTCTCTCTGAAGCTGTTGCTAAGCTACAGAGACTTTGCAGAGCCTGACTGTTGAAAAAAAAGCCACGAGAAGAAAACCTAACAAAACGGCTCCTGATTTTTGCCGGTGGCTCGAGCTTGCTGGACATTTAGCCTCCGGATAACACACACTTTCCTGTATCCAAGTTTTCTGATGATACAAAGCTAGGTGAGAATGTAAGTTGTGAGGAGGATGCAAAGAGGCTTCAAGAGAATATAGACAGGCTAAGTGAACGTGGCAAATGGAATATAATATGGAGAAATGTGAAGTTATCCACTTTGGTAGGAAAAATAGAAAAGCAGAGTATTTTTTAAATGGTGAGAGATTGAGAAATGTTGGTGTTCAGAGGGACCTGGGTGTCCTTGTACACGAATCACTGAAAGTTAACATGCAGGTACAGCAAGCAATTAGGAAAGCAAATGGTATGTTGGCCTTTATTACAAGAAGATTTGAGTATAAGAGTAAAGACATCTTACTGCAGTTATATAGGGCCCTGCTGATACCACACCTGGAGTATTGAGTACAGCTTTGTTCTCCTTACCTAATGAAGGATATACCTGCCACAGAGGGAGTGGAATGAAGGTTCACCAGACTGTTTCTTGGGAAAGGGGGATTGTCCTATGAGCAGAGATTGAGTAGACTAGAGCTATATTCTCTCGGGTTTAGAAGAATGAGATGCGATCTCATTGAAACATACTGTACAACATTCTTGCAAGGCTTGACAGGGTAGATGCAGGGAGGATGTTTCCCCTGGCTGGAGGGTCTAGAGCCAGGGGTCACAGTCTCAGAATAAGGGGTCGGCCATTTAGGACTGAGATGAGGAGAAATTTCTTCACTCAGAGGGTGGTGAATCTTTGGAATTCTCTACCCCAGAGGGCTGTGGAGGCTCAGTCACTGAGTATATTCAAGACTGAGATAGATTTTTTGATATTAAGAGAATCAAGGGATATGGGGATAGTGCAGGAAAGTGGAGATGAGGTAGAAGATCAGCCATGATCTTATTGAATGGCAGAGCAGGCTCGAGGGGCCGAACAGCCTACTCCTATTTCTTATGTTCTTATATGACCTTGCTGCACTGTGTCTCGCTATCTCACAGATATTGGAAATAACTGAATGCAATACAATGGCAGCATTACAATTCAGGAGGCACTTTACACACAAGCTGCCACTTTACGTGTGGGTTGAGTAATATTCTTTCAGATGTTAGCTACAAAGGAATCAGAAAATTAGAGTGCGGTGCTGCCTAGTACAGTTTATCTTTCATAATTCCTTTACAAGTACATACACAATGAATATATACAAACGTAGAAAAAAAAAGAAATTACCAATTCAAATTGACCAGATGAAGCCAGGGAACAGAATTCTCTGACAGTTAAATATTCATTGGTGTCAACTGGAATCGAGATAATCTTCTGACGCGTGTGTGCTGAGCACTGGCCTCGCATTTCAGAGAATGTCACCCATGTGTCCGGTCTGTGACTCCACTTCATTTTTTCACACTGGAAATCTTTCTTTAAAAAGGGAACTGTTTTTCTGCTTTACAAGTGAATGATAATCGGCTGAAGGCAGCCAATGAGGTAGCAGAAAGTAACCAGGGTTGATCGAGAACAAGTCACCAACATCAAGTGTGCGTGGGATGTTCGGGTCCTGCTGCTGTGGCTGGTATCTGATTAAGATTGACGGTCTCTGGGATATTAAAGATGGGGCACTTTGTTAAACCTTATTGAAATCCATATTTATGGTGGGACTGGTTAACATTGAAAGCACTGTTACAAGAGGGGCTGGTAGTTTTGCTATACTCCGCACACGGTTAAAGGTGGGGGGGGGAATCTGAGATAGCTTACCTCATTAAATTACATTCCCCTCCATAACCTTCACCTTCTGCTCTCGGTATCAAACACCAGACGCGGGCAAGTTACTGAACTGCTGCAATAATGACAGACTTGATTGTTGTGCATCTTGTCAGACTAGGCTATGCTAAGCTCTCCACCTCCCTTCTATTACTCCCAGCTCCTTCCAAGACCTGGCGAAGCAGTCTGATTTATTGTACGGCACAGTGAAGGACTCTTCCGTCTACCAGTACTTTCAGGCCAAGGGCACAAATCCTTTGGAGCAGGACAGCACGTACGCTGAACTCTGGAGAACAATCAGCAAAAACAACGGAGCTGAAAACTGTGTGTCGGCCGCTAATGAAGGCATCGGAAAGGTGAGCGTCACTTTGAACAAACATTCTGAAACCCAGCAGTGTCCTCCCTCATGCTCACCTCATCAAATCCGTTTCCCCTCCCCATGGAATCCACCTTGTAACAATTCTTCATTACTCCGTTACTCACTATCACCCTCCGTTACTATCACTCTCCGTTACTCACTATCGCCCTCCATTACTCACTGTCACTCTCCGTTACTCACTGTCACTCTCCGTTACTCACTGTCACTCTCCGTTACTCACTGTCAACCTCCGTTACTACCACCCTCCGTTACTCACTATCACTCTCCGTTACTCACTGTCACTCTCTGTTACTGTCACTCTCCGTTACTCACTGTCACTCTCGTTACTGTCACTCTCCGTTACTCACTGTCACGCTCCGTTACTGTCATGCTCCGTTACTCACTGTCACTCTCCGTTACTCACTGTCACTCTCCGTTACTCACTGTCACTCTCCGTTACTCACTGTCACTCTCCGTTACTCACTGTCAACCTCCGTTACTACCACCCTCCGTTACTCACTATCACTCTCCGTTACTCACTGTCACTCTCTGTTACTGTCACTCTCCGTTACTCACTGTCACTCTCGTTACTGTCACTCTGTTACTCACTGTCACGCTCCGTTACTCACTGTCACCCTCCGTTACTCACTGTCACCCTCCGTTACTCACTGTCACTCTCCGTTACTCAGTCACGCTCCGTTACTCACTGTCACCCTCCGTTACTCACCCTCCGTTACTCACTATCACCCTCTGTTACTATCACTCTCCGTTACTCACTATCACTCTCCGTTACTCACTATCACTCTCCGTTACTCACTGTCACCCTTCGTTACTCACCCTCCGTTACTCACTATCACCCTCTGTTACTATCACCCTCCGTTACTCACTATCACCCTCTGTTACTATCACCCTCCGTTACTCCCTATCACTCTCCGTTACTATCACCCTCCGTTACTCCCTATCACCCTCCGTTACTCACTGTCACTCTCCGTTACTCACTATCACTCTCCGTTACTATCACCCTCCATTACTCACTGTCACCCTCCGTTACTCACTGTCACCCTCCGTTACTCACTGTCACTCTCCATTACTCACTATCACCCTCCGTTACTATCACTCTCCGTTACTCACTGTCACCCTCCGTTACTCACTGTCACGCTCCGTTACTCACTATCGCCCTCCATTACTCACTGTCACTCTCCGTTACTCACTGTCACTCTCCGTTACTCACTGTCACTCTCCGTTACTCACTGTCAACCTCCGTTACTACCACCCTCCGTTACTCACTATCACTCTCCGTTACTCACTGTCACTCTCTGTTACTGTCACTCTCCGTTACTCACTGTCACTCTCGTTACTGTCACTCTCCGTTACTCACTGTCACGCTCCGTTACTGTCACGCTCCGTTACTCACTGTCACCCTCCGTTACTCACTGTCACTCTCCGTTACTCACTGTCACCCTCCGTTACTCACCCTCCGTTACTCACTATCACCCTCTGTTACTATCACTCTCCGTTACTCACTATCACTCTCCGTTACTCACTGTCACCCTTCGTTACTCACCCTCCGTTACTCACTATCACCCTCTGTTACTATCACCCTCCGTTACTCACTATCACCCTCTGTTACTATCACCCTCCGTTACTCCCTATCACTCTCCGTTACTATCACCCTCCGTTACTCCCTATCACCCTCCGTTACTCACTGTCACTCTCCGTTACTCACTATCACTCTCCGTTACTATCACCCTCCATTACTCACTCGCCCTCCGTTACTCACTGTCACCCTCCGTTACTCACTGTCACCCTCCGTTACTCACTGTCACTCTCCGTTACTCACTGTCACCCTCCGTTACTCACTGTCACTCTCCGTTACTCACTATCACTCTCCGTTACTCACTATCACTCGCCGTTACTATCACTCTCCGTTACTCCCTATCACTCTCCGTTACTCACTATTCCCCTCTGTTACTCACTATCACTCTCCGTTACTCACTATCACTCTCCGTTACTCACTATCACTCTCCGTTACTCACTATCACCCTCTGTTACTATCACCCTCCGTTACTCCCTATCACTCTCCGTTACTCACTATTCCCCTCTGTTACTATCACCCTCCGTTACTCACTGTCACGCTCCGTTACTCACTGTCACTCTCCGTTACTCACTGTCACTCTCCGTTACTCACTGTCACCCTCCGTTGCTCACTGCCACTCTCCGTTACTCACTGTCACTCTCCGTTACTCACTATTCCCCTCTGTTACTATCACCCTCCGTTACTCACTATCACTCTCCGTTACTCACTCTCACCCTCCGTTACTCACTATCACTCTCCGTTACTCACTGTCACTCTCCGTTACTCACTGTCACCCTCCGTTGCTCACTGCCACTCTCCGTTACTCACTGTCACTCTCCGTTACTCACTATTCCCCTCTGTTACTATCACCCTCCATTACTCACTCTCACTCGCCGTTACTCACTGACACTCTCCGTTACTCACCATCACACTCTGTTACTCACTGTCACTCTCCGTTACTCACTATTCTCCTCTGTTACTATTACCCTCTGTTACTCACTATCACTCTCCGTTACTCCCTATCACTTTCCGTTACTCCCTATCACCCTCCGTTACTCACTGTCACCCTCCGTTACTCACTGTCACCCTCCGTTACTCACTGTCACTCTCCGTTACACACTGTCACTCTCCGTTACTCACTGTCACCCTCCGTTACTCACTGTCACTCTCCGTTACTCACTATTCCCCTCTGTTACTATCACTCTCCGTTACTCACTATCACCCTCCGTTACTCACTGTCACTCTCCGTTACTCACTGTCACGCTCCGTTACTCACTGTCACCCTCCGTTACTCACTGTCACCCTCTGTTACTCTGTCACTCTCCGTTACTCACTGTCACCCTCCGTTACTCACTATCACTCTCCGTTACTCACTATTCCCCTCTGTTACTATCACCCTCCGTTACTCACTGTCACGCTCCGTTACTCACTGTCACCCTCCGTTACTCACTGTCTTTCTCCGTTACTCACTATCACCCTCCATTACTCACTGTCACCCTCCGTTACTCACTATCACTCTCCGTTACTCACTGTCACCCTCCGTTACTCACTGTCACCCTCCGTTACTCACTGTCACCCTCCGTTACTCACTGTCACCCTCCGTTACTCACTGTCTCTCTCCGTTACTCACTGTCACTCTCCGTTACTCACTGTCACTCTCCGTTACTCACTGTCACCCTCCGTTACTCACTATCACTCTCCGTTACTCACTGTCACCCTCCGTTACTCACTGTCACTCTCCGTTACTCACTGTCACTCTCCGTTACTCACTGTCACCCTCCGTTACTCACTGTCACCCTCCGTTACTATCACTCTCCGTTACTCACTGTCACCCTCCGTTACTCACTGTCACCCTCCGTTACTCACTGTCACCCTCCGTTACTCACTGTCACTCTCCGTTACTCACTGTCACCCTCCGTTACTCACTGTCACCCTCCGTTACTCACTGTCACCCTCCGTTACTCACTGTCACTCTCCGTTACTCACTGTCACTCTCCGTTACTCACTGTCACCCTCCGTTACTCACTATCACTCTCCGTTACTCACTGTCACTCTCCATTACTCACTATCACCCTCCGTTACTCACTGTCACCCTCCGTTACTCACTGTCACTCTCCATTACTCACTATCACCCTCCGTTACTTACTATCACTGCTGCGTTGCAGGGGCTCTTCCCTAAATTAAAGGGAAGGGCCCCACGCTGCAAACTCTGCAGTTTTTAACTTACCTGGAGCACCGGGGAGCAGGGGTGCTGTGCGATCAGCCCGGCTCTCAAGCAGACCGATCGCGGCCCAGACCCGCGTCAGGAGGCACAAGAAAAAGTTTTTTACAAATCCGACTTTTTTCAGGGCTTGCCCTGCTCGTGACCCCTGCAGCATCACCACCATCGCTCGGCGCTGCTGCAGGGGCCAAGGGGTGCCCGGAGATGACGTCATGATCTCTGGGTGCAGGAGATTGGGCCGCAACTCCGTCGCGCCGCCGCTAACCTCCCGCTGAATTTGGCGGGCGGCGAGATCAGCGCTGCACCCGGGCGAAAAGGCCTTGGTGCCCCGATAGCGCCCCCCACGGGAGGCACAAAGGAAGGGAATTTCTCCCCCTTCATGTCTGAGATAATTGCATTAAACCCTTTGAATGACAGTAATTTATAAATCATAACTGCACAGATCCACAGCCTCCTACAGTAGAAAAGAAAACTGATTCACCCGAGGATGATATCATTCTGCGCTCTGTTTAATTTCTCCTGAAAGATTCTCTTTAATCCCTGCCTGTTGCACTCTCAGGTATGGCTCGGTTAATAGTACATGGTGTAGACATTCTGCTCCAGACTGGCCCAGTAATTGTAGTTCCATTCTCTCTGTGTCTACAGATAAAGACAGGGACATATGCTTTCCTGTGGGATATGGCAGTGGTGGAATACACAGCACTGACTGATGAGGACTGCTCCCTGACAGTGGTTGGGAACAGTATCAGCAGCAAAGGTTATGGGATTGCACTGCAGCACGGAAGTCCCTACAGGGACCTCTTCTCCCAGAGGTAAGGAACGACTCCACTTCTCTTTCTTTTTGAGCCCTTAAGTTTCTTAGTATTACAATGAACCGTTGGTGTGAGTCCTTGTTTATAGATTGACATGAATCAGTCATTCATGAAAGAAAGACTTATGAAATAATACATGAGCGGCCTGCGGGTGGCGCTGTCCATGGAGAGTATAAATACTCGGCATGGGCCCAGCTTGCGCAGGACATTCTTTAACAGGAACTAGTGAAGGACACAACTGGATCTCCATGTTGTAAAACAGTTGATTAAAGCTTTGTTTAACGCTTAGACCAAATAGTTTTCTTACATCATAGATCATGTATAATCTTTCTCGTGACCTGCTGTGGTTCCGGATGGATGAAGTGAACTGGGTCAAATGTCCGACCTCATCCATATTTATGGATGATTTTAAGCCTTCGCGCCCTGCAGTTAATATCACCCTGGTTACTTAGAATCATAGAATGATACAGCCCAGAAGGAGGCCATTCAGCCCATCGAGCCTGTGCCAGCTCTTTGAAAGAGCTCTCCAGTTAGTCCCACTCCCCTGCTCTTTCCCCAGAGCCCTGCAAATATTTCTTGTTCAAGGCAATTCCCTTTTGAAAGTTACTATTGAATCTGCTTCCACCGCCCTTTCAGGTAACGCATTCCAGACCACAACAGCTCGCTGCGTAAAAATAATGTTTCCCCATCTCGCCTCTGGTTCTTTTGCCAATCACCTTAACTCTGTCCTCTGGTTACCGACCCTCCTGCCACTGGAAACAGTTTCTCCTTATTTACTCTGTCATAACCCTTCATGATTTTGAACACCTGTATCAAATCTCCCCTTAACCTTTTCTGCTCTAAGGAGAGCCTACCTGCCAGGGAGCTGATCAGTCGTGGTTTTAATCTGCTCCCACTAAGCAGGTGCAAGGACAGCCGCCCAAAGCCGGCAGGGTCCTTTTCAACATACCGTGTCCTGATGATGAGCGGGAAGCAGCAGCGAGTTTCCCAGCAGCCCAACCCCAGCGGAGAAGGGGATCGGGGACAGAACAGGCCCCAAAAAGATGTTTTAAATTTTTCTTTCACTGCCCTTGTAGGGACAGGATGAGCAAGAGTTCTCCGCCAGGTCCCACAAGCAAAGGTCAAGCCTTCCCTGCCTCGTTCTTGCCCCTCTCCCCCCGCCCCCACCATCCCTATCGTGAGGACCCCCACGGACCAGCAGCCTCCTCCCACCCCTCTTCATCTCATCCTATCAACATATCCTTCCAATTCCCTTCTCCCTCGTACGCTTGCCTAGCCTCCCCTTAAATGCATCTATACTATTCGCCTCAACCACTCCCTGTGGTAGCGAGTTCCACATTCTCACCACTCTCTGGGTAAAGAAGATTCTTCTGAATTCCCTATTGGATTTATTAGTGACTATCTTATATTTATGGCCCCTAGTTCTGGGTCTCACCCACAAGTGGAAACATCTTCTCTATATCTACCCTGTCAAACCCTTTTTATAATCTTCAAGACCTCGATCAGGTCACCCCTCAGTCTTCTCTTTTCTAGAGAAACGAGCCCCCGCCTGTTCAATCTGTCCTGATAGTTGTAATCTCTCAGTTCTGGTATCATCCTGGTAAAAATAATTTGCACCTCGTCCAATGCCTCTTTATCGTTTTGTAATATGGAGACCAGAGCTTTGCAGAGTGCTCCAAGAGTGGTAATCCTTCTGTGTTATGCACTCGGTGAGAGAATTTGGGTCCTAACATTTTAAAAGTAAATGTCAGTTTGATTTGTGAAAGAATGTACAGAAGAATGATGATATCACTATAAAGCTTATTTAAGCAATAAATTCCCTCATGGGGAAATAAAATCTGACCATGATGGATAAATCATCCATTTATACATTTCCAGTAACTTATTCTACCAGGCTCAGTGTCTGGTAACTGAATCTGTTGCTGTTCCCACTGCATGTTTTATAAAATATGCTCACAGAGAATTGACTAACGATAGAGAAAATATAATGTGCGTGACCATCTTGATTTAGGATTTTCTGTAATCTTTGATTAAATGAAGAAGGAATTAAACTTTAACTGCAGCAGTTCAGCCTCTGCTTACATCATCTACTCGCTCGCAAGTACTGTCTGGATTACGGGTCTCCTAGTTTGAAGCACGGTTAGAAATTACTCTCGGGCAGTGGCACAGAACGATCCAACATGGGGAGGAATCTGTGAAACGCAGGATGGGGATTGGCTGTGGTAAAAACACGGGCAAAAAGAGTTGGAGCAGCGGGAGAGAGTTCAAAGCGGAAGGACATGGCATTGTTAGTGTAGGAGGAGCTGCTCAGACCCCCTGTGGCCTGATGTACAAAACTAGTCCATTGCACCAGGAATTTCCTGCAAGCTCCTGCTGTAAAGTCGTCAGAAGTTTGGCGGAAACCCAGTTAAAACCCCGAGGACATTTACGCCCTGGTGTTGCTCTCCAGAAGGGGGTTTATTGAAGATGATTCTCGCTGGGTAACAAGGAGAGCTTCCGGGCGGTGGATTCATTTTCAAGAAATGGATTCAGACAAATAGTTTACAATGTGACGAGTTCAAATAGCAATTTAGGAATAAGAGGAGCAATCTGGCGGAACCTAATCCTGCACCGAGTTGTGGAATAAGATACTGGGGAATGATAACAAACCGTGACATATAAATGGGTTCAAGACACTCTCGGGTACATTGATATTGAGGAAGGGTTGTCGGTGGAACTGTTGCTAAAAGTTCTCGTGTTCTGCGGTGCGGGTTGTTGAAGAGTTAAATCCTCCTGTCTCTATAACCAATCTTACTTCGATTGGTCTCAGGATTCTAGAGCTGCAGGACACTGGCGACCTGGACGTGTTCAAGCAGAAGTGGTGGCCAAAGATGGGTCGATGTAATCTGAAGAGTCACGCCAACGGGCAGCCGGATGGGCAGGCGCTGAAACTCCAGAGCTTTGCCGGCGTTTTCTGTATCCTGGCAGCGGGACTTCTCCTCGCCTGCCTTGTGGCAGCCTTGGAAATCTGGTGGAACAGCAATCGATGCCACCAAGAAACACCCAAGGAGGTAAGACTCACTGTCCAGAGGCCCCAGCGAGCAGGCCTGCATGCATGGGGTGAAAGGGGGATTCCATCAACAGCCCATCGGAGCCGGGTGTTGTCGACACAAGCTCGTGGACTTGTGCAGTTCTCGTATGTTTGACCCAAAACTTCTAGGTTCAAGAACAGACAGAGGGCTGATGTTTAACGCACCCCGCAGGAACCATCTGTTCCCTGCCGCAAAAATCAGGAGGTAGGGAGACCCCCAGGTCCAGCCTTCTTTATGTTGCTTCAGGAGTTCCAGGGCGTGTCCCTTGGAGCGAAGCAGGGCTCTCACCTTCCAGTGTTTGTAGTCCAGGAACAGCCTCAGAGTGGGCAAGATAGGAATGAGGCAACTCGGTCAAGGCCAGAGACTTCCTGCGCCCCCCGCCCCGATCAGCCCCTCCCTCCCTCTCTCTCTCTCCCCTCCCTCCCTGTCTCCCCCTCCCTCCCTGTCTCTCCCTCCCTCCCTGTCTCTCCCTCCTCCCTGTCTCCCCCCCCCCTTGTCTCTCCCTCCCTGTCTGTCTCTCCCTCCCTCCCTGTCCGTCTCTCTCCCCCCTCTCCCCTCCTCCTCCCACTCCCTTCCCCCCTCTCTCCTCCTCCCTCTCCATCTCTCTCTCCTCCCTACTTCCTTCCCTCTCAATTCAATTCAAATTGCTTTATTGGCATGATGACAAGATACATCTTATGTTGCCAATGCACAGAAAAACATGAATGATTGAACACCTAAACACAGATCTAGACATACAGTGTATAGACAAATATACCCATGTATACATAAATATACACACATATACATATAATCTTTTCTTAGATTTAATGGTCACTGGTTGTCCCTCTGCTTATGGCAAGCTGTAACATAGTTTGCTGCTAAAGTTACGCATTTTCTCTGTTCCCCTAATAGATATGGGAGTTTTTGGTGGTCATTCAAATTTTTGAATTCAGGGCATATTTTTATGAATTTTGGGTAGAAATTCCCCCTTATGTCCTGATAGTTTCCACAAGTTGTGAGGAAGTGCATCTCTATCTCCCTGACTGCAGTGAGAGCATATCCTGTCCTCTCTGGGCAGCCAGGTCTGCCTGTGTCTGCCTTTTTCGATGGCCAGTATGTTCACCAAGTCTGTACATTGTCAAGGTTTTTCTCAGTTTGCTATCTTTTACCATGGTCAGGTATTCAGCCATGGTGTATTGTCTGTTTAGGGCCAAATAGCAATCGAGTTTGTTTTGGGTTTTTGTCGAATAGGTCAAATATTTTTCTTTTTGTTTAGTAATAATTGTGTTGGGTCGAATTCTCTGTGCTAGGACGTCACTGTCCTGGGGCTGATTATTATTACTAGTGTTAGTAGTTACTTCACTGAGTCCCAGGACGAGTTGACTGAGGGGACTCTTCTCTATAATCATCTCTTGGCATTTCAGGGCTTTGTAATGATAGCAGTGGGGGTTGCTCATTTTTAGGTGTTTCCAAAATTTGATGGCTCTTTTTTGGATATTAATTAATAGTGGATATTGGCCTAGTTCTGCCCTGCATGCATTGTTTGCGGTTTTCCTCTGAGTCCGGAAGATACTTTTACAGAATTCTGCATGTAGGATCTCAATTGGATGTTTGTCCCATTTTGTAAATTCTTGTTGTGTTAGTGGACCCCACACCTCACTGCCATAAAGTGCAATTGGTTCAATAACTGATTAAAAAATTTTGAGCTAAATGCCAATTGGAATTTCTATTTGGATTGACTTTTTAATGGCACCCTTTTTGCTTTCTCTTTCAGTTCATTCACAGGCTTAAAAATCAGTTCTATGGGAAATTTTCATTTGGCTAAGTATGTGTAATTTGCTCCTAATGTGAAGTTTATTCTGGGTCCCTGATGTCTGGATCTTTGGGGTTTTAGTGTTCCAGCAAAGTTCTTTTGTCAGGGCCCAGGTCTGACAATGACTCTAGCAGATCCAGGTTTTGCTCTCTCTCCCCCTCCCCCCCCTTATCTCTCTCTGCCAGTCTAATGGAATATCTCTTGTTTAGGATAAAGAGGTGAATCTGGAGCAGGTGCACCGCCGGATGAACAGTTTAATGGATGATGACATGGCCCACAAGCAGATCTCGGCTGCATCGATCGAGATCTCGGCGCTGGATATTGGCAGCATGCAGACCAGCCAGAGCATGGAGCCTGTGCGGGATTACCAGAACACCCAGATCTCAGTCAGCACTTTTTTACCGGAACAGACTCATGGCATAAGTAGGAAGCTTTCCTCTTTGGCCAGCACCAACCTGTCTCTGCCTCTCAGCAGTTCCGCCACGCTGCCCTCTATCCAGTGCAAGCATCGATCACCAAACGGAGGACTCTTCCGCCAAAGCCCAGTCAAAGCTCCAATCCCTATGTCCTTCCAGTCTGTGTCAGGCCCTGGGGGGCTCCCGGAAGCCATGGAGCCCTCCCACGGGACCTCCATATAACGTCAAACGCCGCATGGCATCATTTTTAATTTACAAAAAAATCTAGCATTTTCCTGTAAATACTTGTAAATATTCAAGAATGAAGTGGGGTAAAGTGTATTTTGAATATTCTCAATTTTTGAAGTCAGTAGATCATGTATGAATGGCTTTGTAAATTTTGTTCTATACAAATAAAAAGCAAATTACTTGTGATGGTTATTGGGTGTGTGTGTGTGCGCGAGTGTGTTCTTGGTGTGTCAGCAGTACCATTTATTTTTCATTAAATTGTTTTCTGATTTAGTGTTTTTTCACAGCTGTCTTTGGGGCTGCAATCCATTTAATTTTCTCCTCAAAGCAATTGGACTGATTGCATTTCTTTCAATGTTCCGTGTCGGATGGTTTGGAATGGCCACTGTGTGAGTGACCACGGCTGCCCTCCACGTCTTGACACACTTTCCGCACCCAGCTGGACTGTGTGGATGAAACAATTCACATGGGATGAAATAATGGCACAACATTCCCAGGAACTGTGTCGGACAAGACTGCAGTCCCAAAGACCAATGATCATCTTGGCAAGGTGGGTAGGGGAGGGTTGGAGGCAGGGCCTCTGTCCAATGTCAGTGGAGCTGGGATTTTGCTGCACCCATCCCTTGTAACCGGATGTCACAGTGGAAACAGAATGAGAAGGACATTATCCAGGGAATCTCCAGCAGCCTGCGTGAGGCAAGCATACAGTTATTGGCCGAGGTGGCAATGGGGCCCAGCACACCCCAAACCATCGTTCCCTTTCTGCAACCACTGTCTCCTCTCGAGTGATGAGGTACCGCTCCCTCGCAGCCTTTGATTCTCCAGCATTCTTGGGTGGTTGTCATGTGGTCCTGTGAACACTTTATCTCAGCAACCTTGAGAAGCTCGGAAGCATTTCCTTCAAACTCCTCCCAACAACGGGAAACAGGTGAAACTCGGAAATAAAAAACAAACACTCATGGGCTTCCCCCATCTTATCTCGTCCTCCCCAATTTCAGCTCTTCTCTTTAAGGAGCCCATTTACTTTTTCCTTCTCTCTCATCTATCTATTTATATATATATCAAAAAAACTCTTAATTGCATTTTCTAATCCCACTTTACCTCAACATTTATTTAATGTAATTTGCCGTGCCTTTAACTTTTGCTAATTCCAACCCTGTGGTTGAGCACTCGGACTCTTGTTTCACTTTCTCCACTCTTTCTCCTTTCAGTTTCCCAAAACCTGAGAGATTTTCTGTATTGTCTCTTTTCCCATTTAGCTCTAGGTTGATGTATAAATGTGTTATTTCTAGAGATATTTAACTTACATTCTCTCCATTGCAACCCTGGAAAAGCATTCCATCCTTATTAGGCTCCCCCGCCCCACACATCTCAAAGTTAATTGTTTGGAAATAGGTATTCCTTACATCTAGTGAATCGATTTGATGTCTCTTGGTCCCACAATATGAAATCTAATGAGACTGTCTGCAGTCTTTCCCAGGGCCACTGCCAATATCAGCCACAGAATGGCTTCTTCTGCCTACATCACAACAGTGACTACTCTTCAAAAGTACTTCATTGAGTGTGAAGCTCTGTGAGAAGTCCTGAGGTTGTGATATAGAATGTAAGTCTTTCTCTCCATACACAGTCCTTCCCTTCATGTTCCTTCGCTCCATTTGGTATCATCGTAATTAAGATTCACCCACAATGTCACACTTATCTTATTCACTTGTTAAAATAATTCCATGTTCATTCGTTGCTTTTGCCCTTACACTTTCTGCAATTTCTAATTATTGACTTTCTGTCACAATGTGTGCATCACATTTCTATCCCAAAAGTTTAAAAGCCTGGGTTTACAATTTACTTACACACGGGGCCAATTTTAACTAACCCATCCGGCAGGAAACTGACTGGATCAGGCACAACGCAGGTTTTACATCCCGTCTGATTGATAATATCGGTCGGGGTGGAAAACCAGCATTCCGCCAAATCCAGGGGGGTTCCCACCCGGCGAGTGAGGCTAAATTTACACCCATAGGATTCAGAGGAAATTCACCATGTCCAACCCCGACCCCGACCCCCAGAAGAACAGTGACACACACTCCCGGAGACCCCCTGTAAACACCGACACACTCCCGGGGACTCCCCTGTAAACACCGACACACTCCCGGGGACTCCCCTGTAAACACCGACACACTCCCGGGAACCGCACCGTAATTACTGACACACTCCCAGAGACCGCCTGTAAACACCGACACACTCCCGGGAACCTCCTGTAAATACCGACACACCCCCGGAGATCCCCTGTAAACACCGACACACTCCCGGGGACTCCCTGTAAACACCGACACACTCCCGGGGACCCCCTGTAAACACTGACACACTCCCTATAAACACCGACACACACCCGGGGACCCCCTGTAAACACTGACACACTCCCGGGGATCCCCTGTAAATATTGACACACTCCCTGTAAACACCGACACACTCCCGGAGACCCCCTGTAAAATACTGACACACTCCCGGAGACCGCCTGTAAATACTGACACACTCCCGGGGACCCCCTATAAATACTGACGCACTCCCGGGACCCCCTGTAAATACTGACGCACTCCCGGAGATCCCCTGTAAATACTGACACACTCCCAGGGACTCCCTGTAAATACTGACACACTCCCTGTAAACACCGACACACTCCCGGGGACCCCCTGTAAACACCGACACACTCCCGGGGACCCCCTGTAAATACTGACACACTCCCTGTAAACACCGACACACTCCCGGAGACCCCCTGTAAATACTGACACACTCCCGGGGACTCCCTGTAAATACTGACACACTCCCTGTAAACACCGACACACACCCAGGGACCCCCTGTAAATACCGACACACTCCCAGGAACCTCCTGTAAATACCGACACACTCCCGGAGATCCCCTGTAAATACTGACACACTCCCGGGGACCCCCTGTAAACACTGACACACTCCCGGGAACCTCCTGTAAATACCGACACACTCCCGGAGATCCCCTGTAAATACTGACACACTCCCGGGGAGCCCCTGTAAACACTGACACACTCCCGGGAACCGCACCGTAATTACTGACACACTCCCAGAGACCGCCTGTAAACACCGACACACTCCCGGGAACCTCCTGTAAATACCGACACACCCCCGGAGATCCCCTGTAAACACCGACACACTCCCGGGGACTCCCTGTAAACACCGACACACTCCCGGGGACCCCCTGTAAACACTGACACACTCCCTATAAACACCGACACACACCCGGGGACCCCCTGTAAACACTGACACACTCCCGGGGATCCCCTGTAAATATTGACACACTCCCTGTAAACACCGACACACTCCCGGAGACCCCCTGTAAAATACTGACACACTCCCTGTAAACACCGACACACTCCCGGAGACCGCCTGTAAATACTGACACACTCCCGGGGACCCCCTATAAATACTGACGCACTCCCGGGACCCCCTGTAAATACTGACACACTCCCTGTAAACACCGACACACTCCCGGGGACCCCCTGTAAATACTGACACACTCCCGGGGACCCCCTGTAAATACCGACACACTCCCGGAGACCCCCTGTAAATACTGACACACTCCCGGGAACCTCCTTTAAATACCGACACACTCCCTGTAAACACCGACACACTCCCGGGGACCCCCTGTAAATACTGACGCACTCCCAGGAACCTCCTGTAAATACCAACACACTCCCGGAGATCCCCTGTAAATACCGACACACTCCCGGGGACCCCCTGTAAACACCGACACACTCCCGGGGACCCCCTGTAAATACTGACACACTCCCTGTAAACACCGACACACTCCCGGAGACCCCCTGTAAATACTGACACACTCCCGGGGACTCCCTGTAAATACTGACACACTCCCTGTAAACACCGACACACTCCCGGAGACCCCCTGTAAATACTGACACACTCCCGGGGACTCCCTGTAAATACTGACACACTCCCTGTAAACACCGACACACACCCAGGGACCCCCTGTAAATACCGACACACTCCCAGGAACCTCCTGTAAATACCGACACACTCCCGGAGATCCCCTGTAAATACTGACACACTCCCGGGGACCCCCTGTAAACACTGACACACTCCCGGGAACCTCCTGTAAATACTGACACACTCCCGGGGACCCCCTGTAAACACTGACACACTCCCGGGAACCTCCTGTAAATACCGACACACTCCCTGTAAACACCGACACACACCCGGGGACCCCCTGTAAATACCGACACACTCCCAGGAACCTCCTGTAAATACCGACACACTCCCGGGGACCCCCTGTAAACACTGACACACTCCCGGGAACCTCCTTTAAATACTGACACACTCCCAGGGACCCCCTGTAAATACTGACGCACTCCCGGGACCCCCTGTAAATACTGACACACTCTCGGGGATCCCCTGTAAACACCGACACACACCCGGGGACCCCCTGTAAATACCGACACACTCCCGGGGAACCCCTGTAATTACTGACACACTCCCGGGAACCCCCCGTAATTACTGACACACTCCCGGGAACCCCCCGTAATTACTGACACACTCCCGGAGACCGCCTGTAAATACTGACACACTCCCGGGAACCTCCTTTAAATACCGACACACTCCCTGTAAACACCGACACACTCCCGGGGACCCCCTATAAATACTGACACACTCCCTGTAAACACCGACACACACCCGGGGACCCCCTGTAAATATTGACACAATCCCGGGGACCCCTGTAAACACCGACACACTCCTGGGGACCTCCTGTAAATACTGACACACTCCTGGGGACCCCCTGTAAATACTGACACTCTCCCGGGGACCCCCTGTAAATAATGACACACTCCCGGGGACACCTTTGTAAATACCGCCTAGCCCAGAAGGCCAGGGATCTGCTAACTCCATTGGACCCCATTTGAAAACCCATGACTTACACATGTCAGAGGTCACGGGTACCAGAGTTCTGATGATACTTAACAAACAATCTGAGCTGAGCAAGAGGAGCGATCAGTTTTGACATCAATCTTCTTAGATCCAGATTAGCCTAGACTGGGAACAGATTCAACGAGTGAGTTGATAGATCAAAATTATACATCGACTCAGGCTATTCGCAGACCTGCAAAGGTCCAGCTCCAACCCGCTTAAAAGTTTTTCCCATGGATTTTTACACTTTTCAATAGAAATGGTTAATTATGTTGACATTTAATATTTTCTTTAATAAAATTCCATCAATAAATCACAAATAGGATGCAAAATGGTGACAGATCAGGATGACTGGTGAAGAGCATACGCAATGTGCAATATATCAGCCTGGTGTGTTCTTTGCCCAAAGCACTCAATGTCCATTGGAGCCAAAGGCTTACAGTCTGAGACTGGGAGGTACAGACTTTACACTAGCCTGGCAGTAGCTGATTCCCACTGCTTGGCTCTGAACTGAACTCTCGGGGCAAGGAGAAAGCTGTATGACTACATGGAGCCCAACTCACAGACAGTAAATGTTAAATGTGTTGCGAGGTGGAGCTCAAAATAAACTCCTCACAGGAGTGCAAGAACTCCCAGATCCCACTTTCCTCTCCCTCGTGCTATGTTCAAATAAACACTCATATTGTGTAATAACTAGATGCTTTTATTTTCAGACCCTCCAGAATATCCGGTCAATGAATAATAAAAGTAATACAAGAGAGACCTTGGAGTCTAATTGCTAGAGCGCGCTTACTGCCATTAAGGGCCCTCTACTGTTCAGTTACCAATATGCAAACACCATATAGATCACTCCGCACTTTTCAGACCTGGTTTGATGTTGCACTGGAGTTATACTCCAGACAGCGACAAGCCCAAATGGCGTGAGATAGTCTCCCCATGATCCCACCCAGAATCAGGCCAGGACATGACCAGAGTTATACCATCACCTCCAGAATCACTCTGCAGCAACGCAAATCCGGCAGTACAACACATCCGGAAGGTTCCTTGCACCCTGGTGACCTGGAGACCACTCCTGTCACCTGACAGAGCTCAGTGACTGAGTTATGAATTGGTCTCATTATCAGCAGGCTAGCTACTCGCTTCTGATAAAGGACACGCCCAAAGTATCAACTATTCATTCTCTCCTCAGATGCTGACTGATTCGTAGGGAGTTTTCATTTTCCATTTTGTTTCAGATTGCCAGCATTTGCAATATTTTACTTATTATAGTTGTTTGGTCATCATCAGCTGTGGCTCAGTGGGTAGCACTCTCACCTTCAGAAGGTTGAGGGTTCAAGCCTCACTCCAGAGACTTGAGCACAAGACCAGTACTGATGGAGTGCTGCACTGACAGAGGTGCCGTCTTTCTCATAAGAGGCCCTATCTGCCCTCTCAGGTGGACATAAAAGATACCATAGCACTATCTGAAGAGCAGGGGAGTTCTCCCTGGTGTCCTGGCCAACATTTATTCCCTCAACCAACATCACTAATTGGTCATTTATCTCATTGTTGTTTGTGGGACCTTGCTGTGTGCAAATTGGCTGCTGTGTTTCTCTATACTTTGTTAGGGTTATGAATCACTTTCGGACACCCTACGTCCTGCGGTTGTGAAAGGCACTAGAGAAATGCAAGTTCTTTCTTTACTTTGTTGCCTGGTTGTGCCTCAGTGAGTAACATTAGATCCGGTGTAAGCTTCCAAAGATTGCAGTAGCGAAAGGGGAATGAATACTTCGTTCTGATATTAAATTAGACTTTGCACAGTCACACTTGAACTAAATGAGCCCACAAAAATGCAGTCAAGTTATTCAGCCCTATGATGGAGTGAAGCTTTGATCTTTTGAGTTACTTCTTTGACTGTCAACTGTCTACCAATAATTTCAACAAACTGGAATCTTGAATACAAAACAGTAAATGTAACAGAGGCAATCCTGTGAACATTGTACAATGTTTCACTCCAACTGTGGCCTTTCCATTGCTTCCTCTAAATTCTGACTGTCTGGAGTTTTATTCAAAAGAACACAATCCACATCAGGGCCCCACCTCCTTGTCCAATTTAGCGACTGCACACTGTGCCAGGTCAAACTCTTGAATTACAGCTAGAGTTTTCATCCCTTCGGAGTCTCATCGGTTGAATGGCTCGTCTTTGTTGAAGATTCGAGTCTATAGTTCGCTCTCTGAGGTGCCACCTGAACAGTCATAGAGTCATTACGGCACAGAAGGAGGCCATTCGGCCCATCGAGTCTGTGCCGGCTGTCTGTAGAGCAATCCAGTCAGTCCCATTCCCCCGCTCTATCCCCATAGCCCTGCAAGTTTATTTCCCTCAAGTGCCTATCCAATTTCCTTTTGAAATCATTGATCGTCTCCGCTTCCACCACCCTCGTCAGCAGCGAGTTCCAGGTTATTACCCCTCGCTGCGTAAAAATGTTCTTCCTCACATCCCCCCTGTGTCTCTTGCCCAAAAACTTAAATCTGTGTCCCCTAGTCCTTGTACTATCAGATAATGGGAACAACCTTTCTCGGTCTACCTTATCCAAACCAGTCATAATCTTGTACACCTCTATCAAATCTCCCCTCAACCTCCTTTGCTCCAAGGAGAACAACCCCAGCTTCTCCAACCTAACCTTGTAGCTAAAGTCCCTCATCCCTGGAGTTGCTTTTTTAAGAAGTTTTTTAGCAAGGGTGAAGCTACTGGAATTCACTGCAAGCTGCCGATGGTGTTTGAACAGCACGAGCATCGCAGTTACATCAGGAGCAGTAAAGCTTACTGAAGATACTTCCCTTTGGGATTTTATAGCTCTCGCTCAAACTCAAGGACAGTAGAAATTGATTAATGAGAATGTGTCTGTGACAACTAATTATTTCCCTCCATTTGGCTGTTTACAGAAACCAGACACCATTGAAATGCCTGACCCTAATGTTCCACAATCTATTAAATAATATTTGAATATGTTTCCACATAATCAGTAAGGATAACACAGCCAACATTCATTCAAAGTGAAAAGCTTTCAGTAGCCTAGCTGGAGTAGGTACTTTCTATATTTCCAGAGGCCAGGTTACCCACACACACTGAGCAGTGGTGGACATTGTTCCCAGTCAGTGTCCCTGTGAACCTGGCAGTGCATACAACACCTTGTTACATATTTAATAATGGATAGTTGAGATAGGGTAGGCAGAGTCCAATAACCTTAGATCTTAACCACCGCTCCCATTTTCTCACACAGCAGGTGCAGATGAGGGAGGATGGCTGCACCAGAGCTACTGGGGGCGGGGTCCCCAGGAGGTGTGGGCTGGGGCTAGGGGTCCTCAGGAGGGGTGGGCTGGTGCTGGGGGTCCCCAGGAGGGGTGGGCTGGTGCTGGGGGTCCCCAGGAGGTGTGGGCTGGTGCTAGGGGTCCTCAGGAGGGGTGGGCTGGTGCTGGAGCTAGGGGTCCCCAGGAGGTGTGGGCTGGTGCTGGGGGTCCTCAGGAGGTGTGGGCTGGTGCTGGGGGTGGGGGTCCTCAGGAGGTGTGGGCTGGTGCTGGGGGTCCCCAGGAGGTGTGGGCTGGTGCTGGGGGTGGGGATCTTCAGGAGGTGTGGGCTGGTGCTAGGGGTCCTCAGGAGGGGTGGGCTGGTACTGGGGCTAGGGGTCCTCAGGAGGTGTGGTGTGGGCTGGTGCTAGGGGTCCCCAGGAGGTGTGGGCTGGTGCTGGGGGTCCCCAGGAGGTGTGGGCTGGTGCTGGGGGTCCCCAGGAGGTGTGGGCTGGTGCTGGGGGTCCCCAGGAGGTGTGGGCTGGTGCTGGGGGTCCCCAGGAGGTGTGGGCTGGTGCTGGGGGTCCCCAGGAGGTGTGGGCTGGTGCTGGGGGTCCCCAGGAGGTGTGGGCTGGTGCTGGGGGTGGGGGTCCCCAGGAGGTGTGGGCTGGTGCTGGGGGTCCCCAGGAGGTGTGGGCTGGTGCTGGGGGTCCCCAGGAGGTGTGGGCTGGTGCTGGGGCTCCCCAGGAGGTGTGGGCTGGTGCTGGGGCTGGGGGTCCCCAGGAGGTGTGGGCTGGTGCTGGGGGTGGGGGTCCTCAGGAGGTGTGGGCTGGTGCTGGGGGTCCTCAGGAGGTGTGGGCTGGTGCTAGGGGTCACCAGGAGGTGTGGGCTGGTGCTAGGGGTCACCAGGAGGTGTGGGCTGGTGCTGGGGGTCCCCAGGAGGTGTGGGCTGGTGCTGGGGCTGGGGGTCCCCAGGAGGTGTGGGCTGGTGCTGGGGCTGGGGGTCCCCAGGAGGTGTGGGCTGGTGCTGGGGGTGGGGATCCTCAGGAGGTGTGGGCTGGTGCTGGGGGTCCCCAGGAGGTGTGGGCTGGTGCTGGGGGTCCCCAGGAGGTGTGGGCTGGTGCTGGGGGTCCCCAGGAGGTGTGGGCTGGTGCTGGGGGTCCCCAGGAGGTGTGGGCTGGTGCTGGGGGTCCCCAGGAGGTGTGGGCTGGTGCTGGGGGTCCCCAGGAGGTGTGGGCTGGTGCTGGGGGTGGGGGTCCCCAGGAGGTGTGGGCTGGTGCTGGGGGTCCCCAGGAGGTGTGGGCTGGTGCTGGGGGTCCCCAGGAGGTGTGGGCTGGTGCTGGGGCTCCCCAGGAGGTGTGGGCTGGTGCTGGGGCTGGGGGTCCCCAGGAGGTGTGGGCTGGTGCTGGGGGTGGGGGTCCTCAGGAGGTGTGGGCTGGTGCTGGGGGTCCTCAGGAGGTGTGGGCTGGTGCTAGGGGTCACCAGGAGGTGTGGGCTGGTGCTAGGGGTCACCAGGAGGTGTGGGCTGGTGCTGGGGGTCCCCAGGAGGTGTGGGCTGGTGCTGGGGCTGGGGGTCCCCAGGAGGTGTGGGCTGGTGCTGGGGCTGGGGGTCCCCAGGAGGTGTGGGCTGGTGCTGGGGGTGGGGATCCTCAGGAGGTGTGGGCTGGTGCTGGGGGTCCCCAGGAGGTGTGGGCTGGTGCTGGGGGTCCCCAGGAGGTGTGGGCTGGGGCTAGGGGTCCTCAGGAGGTGTGGGCTGGGGCTAGGGGTCCTCAGGAGGTGTGGGCTGGTGCTGGGGGTCCCCAGGAGGTGTGGGCTGGTGCTGGGGGTCCCCAGGAGGTGTGGGCTGGTGCTGGGGGTCCCCAGGAGGTGTGGGCTGGTGCTGGGGGTCCCCAGGAGGTGTGGGCTGGTGCTGGGGGTGGGGATCTTCAGGAGGTGTGGGCTGGTGCTGGGGGTCCTCAGGAGGTGTGGGCTGGTGCTGGGGGTCCTCAGGAGGTGTGGGCTGGTGCTGGGGGTCCTCAGGAGGTGTGGGCTGGTGCTGGGGCTAGGGGTCCTCAGGAGGTGTGGGCTGTGGCTAGGGGTCCTCAGGAGGTGTGGGCTGGTGCTGGGGGTCCCCAGGGGGTGTGGGCTGGTGCTGGTGGTCCCCAGGAGGTGTGGGCTGGTGCTGGGGGTGGGGATCCTCAGGAGGTGTGGGCTGGTGCTGGGGGTGGGGGTCCTCAGGAGGTGTGGGCTGGTGCTGGGGGTCCTCAGGAGGTGTGGGCTGGTGCTAGGGGTCCCCAGGAGGTGTGGGCTGGTGCTGGGGGTCCCCAGGAGGTGTGGGCTGGTGCTGGGGCTCCCCAGGAGGTGTGGGCTGGTGCTGGGGGTGGGGATCCTCAGGAGGTGTGGGCTGGTGCTGGGGGTCCCCAGGAGGTGTGGGCTGGGGCTAGGGGTCCTCAGGAGGTGTGGGCTGGGGCTGGGGGTCCTCAGGAGGTGTGGGCTGGTGCTGGGGGTCCCCAGGAGGTGTGGGCTGGTGCTGGGGGTCTCCAGGAGGTGTGGGCTGGTGCTGGGGGTCCCCAGGAGGTGTGGGCTGGTGCTGGGGGTCCCCAGGAGGTGTGGGCTGGTGCTGGGGGTGGGGATCCTCAGGAGGTGTGGGCTGGGGGTGGGGTTCCCCGGGAGGTGTGGGCTGGGGGTGGGGTTCCCCGGGAGGTGTGGGCTGGGGGTGGGGTTCCCCGGGAGGTGTGGGCTGGGGGTGGAGCTGGGGTTGGGAAGTCTGGTGTATGACTATTATTTTTTAGGCTTTGAGAAAGTCTCTTTCCTGGTGGCCAAAGTGTGATTTGTGCCCATGCAGTCTGAGGGGTTTTACTGGCTATAAATCGCATTTGGCATTGAATGTTGCTTTGAGCTATTTAGTAACCTATTCATAATACTTTCACACAGAAACGCAAATAGAAAATTAACCATTACAATTAATTAGTGTTTGTTTTTTTCTCTCCAAAGTAGAGATACTCATTCAATGTGATTATAGTCCTCAAACCCCACTGACGTACTTGGTGACTTGCACTCTCCAAAATAACCTCCATACGCTGCACGAATCTGCCGTGTCTTCTTTATAATTTGTGATTAACGATCTAATTCCCTCTGGGGTCTCACTATAAACCCTCTCGTCCCATGAAGAGTGACGTCATGTGACAGAGTGAAAAGCAAGAGAAAAATGTAAAAGGTGTTTTTTGAACAATAAATCAGCTCGTGGAGAGATTGGTGACCGATTCATCGCCGATATAAACCCCACGCCATTTATAGAATCTGCGTTCTGCATCTATCTTTATTTAATCAGCGGATGCTAGCAGGCGTTGCTCACTTTATTCCACGCCAGAGAATAAATATTCATCTAAACGCTTGTTTCTGTGTTAATTTGGGTTACCAACTCTGGTTGGGCGCATTCCTGGAGGTCCCATCACATGACCGCCCAGTCAAACAGCCTTTTTCCCCATCTCCAACATTTTTATAATTAATAAACATGTGTTCAAAGAAAATGAAAAAAACCCCATCTTTTTAATGCCCCGAGGATTTTTCTCCTGGGTTTGCTGACGGCAGTGTCCTGGACATCAGTCCTTCATTCCTGGAGACTCCAGGCCAATCCTGAAGGGTTGGCATCTAGTGTTAATATGTGCATGAATGTATCATACCTCCTGGCTTTCTGATTGGTGTATACTAATCACATGGTGCTATTCATCACATGCGTAGTAGGGACCAATCTGATCCCAGAACCATAAACAAGCAAGTGCCCATGAAATAACAACAGAAAATGCTGGAAACAGTCAGCAGGCCAGGCAGCATCCGTGGAGAGAGAAACAGAGTTAACGTTTCAGGTCTGGGACCCTTTCATAGAATCATAGAAAGTTACAGCACGGAAGGAGGCCATTTCGATCCATCGTGTCCGTGCCGGCCAACAAAGAGCTATCCGGCCTAATCCCACTTCCCAGCTCTTAGTCCATAGCCCTGCAGGTTGGAGCATCCCAAGTGCACATCCAAGTACTTTTTAAATGTGGTTAGGGTTCCTGCCTCTACCACCCTTTCAGGCAGTGAGTTCCAGACCCCCCACAGCCCTCTGGGTGAAGAAATTTCCCCTCAAATCCCCTCTAAACCTTCCACCAATTACTTTAAATCTTTGACCCCTGGTTTTTGACCCCTCTGCTAAGGGAAATAGGTCCTTTCTATCCAATTTTATACACCTCAATTAAATCTCCCCTCAGCCTCCTCTGTTCCAAGGAAAACAGACCCAGCCTATCCAGTCTTTCCTCGTAGCTAAGATTCTCTACTCCCGGCAACATCCTTGTAAATCTCCTCTGTACCCTCTCTGGTACAATCACATCTTTGCTGTAATGTGACCAGAACTGCACGCAGTACTCTAGCTGAGGCCTAACTAGTGTTTTATACAGTTGAAGCATAATCCCCCTGCTCTTGTATTCTATTCCACGGCGAATAAAGGCAAGCATTCCGTATGCTTTCTTAACCACCTTATCTACCTGGCCTGCTACCTTCAGGGATCTGTGGACATGCACTCCAAGGTCCCTTTGTTCCTCTACACTACTCAGTGTCCTACCATTTAATGTGTATTCCCTTTCCTTGTTAGCCCTCCCCAAATGCATTACCTCACACTTCTTTGTCAGAACTGGAAAAATTAGAGATGTAACAGGTTTTAAGCAGATGCAGGGGCAGGGAAAGGGTGAGGAGAGGAAAGAACAAAAGGGACGGTCTGTGATAGGGTGGAAGGCAGGAGAGATTAAATATTGCAAATGAGGATGGCAGAATCATCAACAGCTGCCGCCTGAAAAAATGGGGAGGTTATAATCTGAAATTGTTGAACTCAATGTTGAGTCCAGAAGGCTGTAAAGTGCCTAATCGGAAGATGAGGTGCTGTTCCTCGAGCTTACGCTGAGCTTCATTGGAACAATGTAAGAGCCCGAGGACAGAGAGATCAGAGTGGGAATGGAGCGGTGAATTAAAGTGACAGGCGACCGGAAGCTCAGGGTCACCCTTACGGACTGAACGGAGGTGTTCCGCAAAGCGGTCACCCAATCTGCGTTTGGTCTCCCCAATGTAGAGGGAGACCACATCGTGAGCAGCGAATACAGTATACTAGATTGCAAGAAGTACAAGTAAATCGCTGTTTCACCTGGAAGGGGTGTTTGGGGCCTTGGACAGTGGGAAGGGAGGAGGTAAAAGGGCAGGTGTTGCATCTCCTGCACTTGTATGGGAAGGTGCTGTGAGAAGGGGAAAGGCTGTTGGGGGTGATAGAGGAGTGGACAAGGGTGTCGCGGAGGGAGCGGTCCCTTCGGAATGCTGAAAGGGGAGGGGAAGATGTGTTTGGTGGTGGGATCACGCTGGAGGTGGCGGAAGATGATCCGTTGAATGTGGAGGCTGGTGGGGTGAAAGATGAGGACGAGGGGAACCCTATCGTGGTTCTGGAAGGGAAAGGAAGGGAAGGGGTGAGAGCAGAAGTGCGGGAAATGGAACAGATACGATCGAGGGCCGTGTCAAACATGGTAGAGTGGAATCCTCGGTTGAGGAAAAAGGAAGACATATCGGAAGCACTAGTATGGAAGGTAGCATCGTCAGAACAGACGTGGTGGAGACGGAGAAACTGGGAGAATAGAATAGAGTCCTTACAGGAAGCAGGGTGGGAGGAAGTGCAGTCCAGGTAGCTGTGGGTGTCAGTGGGCTTATAGTGAATGTTTGTCAATAGCTTATCCCCAGAAATGTAGAGAGAGAAGTCGAGGAAGGGAAGGGAAGAGTCAGAGTTGGACCATGTGAAGGTGAGGGAAAGGTGGAAATTGGAAGCAATGTGAATGAAATTTTCTAGTTCAGGGCGAGAGCAGGAAACGGCACCGATACAGTCATCAATGTACCAGAAAAAGAGGTGAGAGACGGGACCGGAGTAGGACTGGAACAAAGAATGTTCCATATATCCCACGAAAAGGCAGGGATAGCTAGGACCCATGCGGGTTCCCATTAATTTGGAGGAAGTGAGTGGAGTCAAAGGAGAAGTTGTTCAATGTGAGAACAAGTTCAACCAGGCAGAGGAGGGTGGTGGTGGATGGGGACTGGTTGGGCCTCTGTTCAAGGAAGAAGCGGAGCGCCTGAAGGCCATCCTGGTGGGGGATGGAGGTGTAGAGGGATTGGACGTCCATGGTGAAATGGAGACGGTTGGGGCCAGGAAACTGGAAACTGTTAATGTGGCAGAGGGCATTGGGAAGAGTCGTGAATGTAGGTGGGAAGAGACTGGACAAGGGGGGAAAAAAAGAGTCGAGATAGGAAGAGATAAGTTCCGTGGGGCAAGAACAGGCTGAAACGATGGGTCTACCAGGGCAGTCCGCATGGTAGAGGTCGATTCGCCAAACAACAGCACCACCCTTGTCAGCAGGTTTAATGACAATGTTCGGGTTGGATCGGAGAGAACAGTGTTGCAAGTTCAGAGGGAGGTAGGTTGGAGTGAGTAAGGGAAGCAATGAAATTGAGACGGCCGATGTCACACCAGCAGTTAGCAATGAAAAGTACCCATAAAGCCCTGATGCCAGGACTCGCTCCCTCTGCCAATTTCTGTTTAACTAATTGCTCAGTAACCTCGCTCCCCCCGACCCCCATCCTCGTTCCCCCCAAACCCCATCGACCCCCACCCTCGCTCCCCCCGACCCCCATCCTCGCTCCTCCCGACCCCCATCCTCGCTCCTCCCGACCCCCATCCTCGCTCCTCCCGACCCCCATCCTCGCCCCTCCCGACCCCCATCCTCGCCCCTCCCGACCCCCATCCTCGTTCCCCCCCGACCCCCATCCTCGCTCCCCCCCGACCCCCATCCTCGCTCCTCCCGACCCCCATCCTCGCTCCTCCCGACCCCCATCCTCGCCCCTCCCGACCCCCATCCTCGTTCCCCCCCGACCCCCATCCTCGCTCCCCCCCCGACCCCCATCCTCGCTCCCCCCGACCCCCATCCTCGCTCCCCCCGGACCCCCATCCTCGTTCCCCCCCCGACCCCCATCCTCGCTCCCCATCCTCGCTCCCCCGACCCCCATCCTCGCCCCTCCCGACCCCCATCCTCGTTCCCCCCCGACCCCCATCCTCGCTCCCCCCCGACCCCCATCCTCGCTCCCCCCGGACCCCCATCCTCGTTCCCCCCCCGACCCCCATCCTCGCTCCCCATCCTCGCTCCCCCGACCCCCATCCTCGCTCCCCCCCCGACCCCCATCCTCGCTCCCCCGACCCCCATCCTCGCTCCCCCCCAACCCCATCCTCGTTCCCCCCCGACCCCCATCCTCGTTCCCCCCGACCCCCATCCTCGTTCCCCCCCGACCCCCATCCTCGTTCCCCCCCCGACCCCCATCCTCGCTCCCCCGACCCCCATCCTCGCTCCCCCCCGACCCCCATCCTCGCTCCCCCGACCCCCATCCTCGCTCCCCCCCAACCCCATCCTCGTTCCCCCCCGACCCCCATCCTCGTTCCCCCCGACCCCCATCCTCGTTCCCCCCCGACCCCCATCCTCGTTCCCCCCCCGACCCCCATCCTCGTTCCCCCCCCGACCCCCATCCTCGCTCCCCCCGACCCCCATCCTCGCTCCCCCCGACCCCCATCCTCGCTCCCCCCGACCCCCATCCTCGCTCCCCCAAACCCCATCGACCCCCACCCTCGCCCCCCACGACCCCCATCCTCGCTCCCCCCGACCCCCATCCTCGCTCCCCCAAACCCCATCGACCCCCACCCTCGCCCCCCACAAACCCCATCCTCGTTCCCCCCCGACCCCCATCCTCGTCCCTCCCGACCCCCATCCTCGTTCCCCCCCCGACCCCCATCCTCGTTCCCCCCCGACCCCCATCCTCGCTCCCCCCCCGACCCCCATCCTCGCTCCCCCCGACCCCCATCCTCGCTCCCCCCGACCCCCATCCTCGCTCCCCCCGAAAAACCCCATCCTCGTTCCCCCCCCGACCCCCATCCTCGCCCCTCCCGGCCCCCATCCTCGTTCCCCCCCGGCCCCCATCCTCGTTCCCCCCCCGACCCCCATCCTCGCCCCTCCCGACCCCCATCCTCGCCCCTCCCGACCCCCATCCTCGCCCCTCCCGACCCCCATCCTCGCCCCTCCCGACCCCCATCCTCGCCCCTCCCGACCCCCATCCTCGCCCCTCCCGACCCCCATCCTCGCCCCTCCCGACCCCCATCCTCGCCCCTCCCGACCCCCATCCTCGCCCCTCCCGACCCAATCCAAACCTCAGCCTCTCAGCCCAACCCTCCCTTCACTGAACTCCTCACCTCCTGCCCCCTCCCTCCAACACTCGCTCTACACTCTCAACTCTCGCACCTTAACCCAAATGTGAAGCCAGCTCCCTCACCACCAATGAGCAGCACCAAGCCAGATCCACAATAATTCATTCACCAATCGTTAAACATATAAAAATAAATCAGTATAATTCTGCGCATCTCAGCAGTAATGACAGACGCTTGGGGTATAGGTGAATAAATTAAACACCCAAGCTGCATTCTTTGACTTTCTAATGTCATATGAACTGTTGATTGAATTATTGTTCACTAAAAATCTCACTGTGGGATAGAAAGACTTTGAGACACATAAATAGTGCCTTATCACATCTTACATAGAATGAATTACTTTGAGCTTTTTACCAGAGGCATTAAACTGTTTAAAATAAATGAATTAATGCTCTGTTAATCTAGTGGAGGAAGGCATTTCAGATGAATGTATTAGAAATTCAGACACCATTATCCCAGTATTTCAAAACCTGAGATTCCAGTACTCTCGATATATTCTTAAACTAAGACAGCAGCCTAGAAATTCATCTCGGGCAGTGGCACAAAGCGGGCAATTTCAGACCGGCCGACCATTATACGCAGCGCCCGATATTCAGTCCCACTGCAGTCAATACAACGGACCATCAGGTGCGGCGTACAACAGGCGGCCAATCCAACGCTCGCATTACACCACCGCCCGAGATCAATTTATTTCAATAGTTCACGACATACAGTCCTGTGAGGTACGATTCCCCCGTCTAAATCTTTTTAATAAATCTACTCTTGTTACAGTGAATAAGCAGTTCACAGTGCTGGGTAATATAACACTGACAGTGGACAGAGCACTGAGAAACGGGAGACAATTTACTGACATCTCGTTTTTGTTGCCAATATTGAGGCAATAATCCCTCAGATCCAGTGATTCAGTCTCAAACTGTCGCCATGTGCACCGAAGTGTGTTTTCAGAAGATAAAATGAAAATGAAAGTTTGCTGAGTGATATTTGTAATCAAAGCCATCCTCGGAGTATAGGGCAAGATTGGGACTGACATCATAAAATAGTGAAGGAAAGAAAGAATGAAAGAAAGAAAAAAACATTTCTCAGCCAATGAATAACTTTTGAAGTGTAGTCACTGTTGTAATGTAGGGAAATGCACACAAAAAGATCCCACAAACAGCAATGAGCAACATTAATCTGCTTCTATAGTGGTGTTGGTTGAAGGATAAATGTTACCCAGGACACCAGGGAGAACTCCCCTTCTCTTCAAATAGTGCCATGGCACCTTTTACATCTACCTGAGAGGGCAAACAGGACCTTGGTTTAATGCCCATCTGAAGGACAGTAACTCTGACAGTGCAGCAATCCCTCAGTACTGCACTGAAATGTCAGGATAGATCATGTGCTTAAGTTCCTAGAGTGGGTCTTGAAAGTACAACCTTCAGATGCGAGAATGCTACCCACTGAGCCATGGCCAACCCTGGGTCACCAACACCTCCTCATCAACCCTGCCCATCTCGCACCTCATCAACCCTGCCCATCTCAACCACCTCATCAACCCTGCCCATCTCAAACATCAACCCTGCCCATCTCAACCACCTCATCAACCCTGCCCATCTCAAACATCAACCCTGCCCATCTCAACCACCTCATCAACCCTGCCCATCTCACACATCAACCCTGCCCATCTCAAACATCAACCTTGCCCATCTCAACCACCTCATCAACCTTGCCCATCTCAAACATCAACCCTGCCAATCTCGCACCTCATCAACCCTGCCCATCTCGCACATCAACCCTGCCCATCTCGCACCTCATCAACCCTGCCCATCTCAACCACCTCATCAACCCTGCCCATCTCAACCACCTCATCAACCCTGCCCATCTCAACCACCTCATCAACCCTGCCCATCTCACACATCAACCCTGCCCATCTCAAACATCAACCCTGCCCATCTCGCACCTCATCAACCCTGCCCATCTCAAACATCAACCCTGCCCATCTCAAACCACAACAACCCTGCCCATCTCACACATCAACCCTGCCCATCTCATACCTCATCAACCCTGCCCATCTCATACCTCATCAACCCTGCCCATCTCAACCACCTCATCAACCCTGCCCATCTCAAACATCAACCCTGCCCATCTCAAACATCAACCCTGCCCATCTCGCACCTCATCAACCCTGCCCATCTCAAACATCAACCCTGCCCATCTCAACCACCAACCCTGCCCATCTCACACATCAACCCTGCCCATCTCATACCTCATCAACCCTGCCCATCTCAAACATCAACCCTGCCCATCTCACACATCAACCCTGCCCATCTCACACATCAACCCTGCCCATCTCACACCTCATCAACCCTGCCCATCTCATACCTCATCAACCCTGCCCATCTCATACCTCATCAACCCTGCCCATCTCAAACATCAACCCTGCCCATCTCAACCACCTCATTAACCCTGCCCATCTCAAACCACAACAACCCTGCCCATCTCACACATCAACCCTGCCCATCTCATACCTCATCAACCCTGCCCATCTCAACCACCTCATCAACCCTGCCCATCTCAAACATCAACCCTGCCCATCTCGCACCTCATCAACCCTGCCCATCTCAAACATCAACCCTGCCCATCTCACACCACCTCATCCACTCTGCCTAACTCAGCCTGGTAAGGCAATCCAAAGTGATTATTCCATAAAGAATAACTATATCTAAAAGTACATTAGGCATCGAGTAGCTTTGCTGAGCACTGATGAAAACAGGTTAATTGAATCTGATGCACCTGCTGTTGTTCATCCTGATTGAAACGAATGAATATTCAGATGCACCAACTCTCTGGGAGGGAGGAGAGCAGTGTGCATACTCAGAGAGACAGTAAATTTCCGTTCTCTCCACACATTGAAAGTTTGACTGTGTGTGTTGGTGGCAGAACTACTCGCAAGGCTCACGGTGATGTTCTGATTTGGAGTTTCTCGGTATTCAGTGATCGCTCTGTATGAATACCACAATTATCACTCAGCCTTTATCAGACTGCAACTTCCATCAGAGGGATTGACAGTTTGAGCAGAGGTTTCCAATTAAAGCAAATTAAAACTTTAACCTCACAACCACAGATCAAATTTTGGTTCAGTACTTTAAGGAGAACCAAGCGCCTTCTGGTGCCTCGCTCTGCCCAGCTGCATGAAGATCTGTTCAGAATCTGGAAAATGTTAATGCTGAAATGGTACGGTTGCACAGATGGAATGAATTCCCACCAGTGTGCACATTACTGAGAGACTAATGGCGGTGCACAGTTTGAAGTGTTTTTAATGAAATTGTTGCTGCTCTTAGGCTGTGATTCAGTTTCAAGTCTTGGTTAATCAGAGACTTGTACAGCATTTGCCAACAATTGTTGAATTCAAATCTGGACAAGTGTCGGGAGGGCAAGGGTGGGACTGCCAATATGGTAGACAAAGCTGCAGCATTAGCATTACAGGGGAAACCCAATGGAACACAAGCCTTGCATTTACACAACACCTTTCATGACCTCAGGATGTCCCAAAGCACTTTAAACCAATTAAGTACATTTTTGAAGTGCAGTCACCATTGTAATGTAGGAAACGCGGCAGCCAATTTGTGTACAGCAATCAGCAATGAGATAATGACCGGATAATCTCTTTTAGTGATGTTAGTTGAAGGATAAATATCAGCCAGGCCCCCCAACAGAATTAACATAGTGCCTTGGCAGCCCTATCCAGCAACCCCATTGGAGGGGCAGTACTGAGGGAGCGCCGCAGTGTCGGAGGGGCAGTACTGAGGGAGTGCTGCACTGTCGGAGGGGCAGTACTGAGGGAGCGCCGCAGTGTCGGAGGGGCAGTACTGAGGGAGCACCGCACTGTCGGAGGGACAGTACTGAGGGAACGCTGCATTCTCGGAGGGGCAGTAGTGAGGGAGTGCTGCACTGTGGGAGGGGGTGTACTGAGGGAGTGCTGCACTGTGGGAGGGGGTGTACTGAGGGAGTGCTGCACTGTGGGAGGGGGTGTACTGAGGGAGTGCTGCACTGTGGGAGGGGGTGTACTGAGGGAGTGCTGAGGTGAGTCAGAGGTGCCATTCTTTAGGTGAGGTGAGACATTAGCTTTGACTGACCAATATCAATTTAGGTGGTCATTCATCTCATTGCTGTTTTTTGGGATCTCGCTATGCACAAAATGACACCTATATACAGGTAGACTATCCTTTATCCGAAAACCTCGGGACCAGCCGAGTTTCGGATAAAGGAGAATTTCGGAAGGTGGGTCGGCGGGGGTCCGCGGGGGGGGGTCGGCGGGGGGTCGTGCGCACGACTTACGCTGATGCTCAGCGTAAGTCAGTCGGGGTCGGCGGGGGTCGGGGCCGGCGGTTGTCGGGGTCCGCGGGGGGGGTCGGCGGTTGTCGGGGCTGGCGGGGTCCGCGGGGGGGGGTCGGCGGCTGGCGGGGGGTCGTGCGCACGACTTACCCTTTATCCGAACTTCCGCAACCGGAACCCTCTAAAAACCGAAGGTTTTTTCGTTCAGCGTAAGTCGTACGCACGACTTACGCTGAACGAAAAAACCGAAGGTTTTTAGAGGGTTTCGGTTTTCGGAAGTCCGGATAAAGGGTAGTCTACCTGTAACAGGAATTTTCATTCACTATACATGGTGCCCTGAGAGCGCTCCCTCAGTACTGCCCCTCCGACACTGCGGCGCTCCCTCAGTACTACCCCTCCAATGGGGTTGCTGGATAGGGCTGCCAAGGCACTATGTTAATTCTGTTGGGGGGCCTGGCTGATATTTATCCCTCAACTAACATCACTAAAAGAGATTATCCGGTCATTATCTCATTGCTGATTGCTGTACACAAATTGGCTGCCACGTTTCCTAAATTACAATGGTGACTGCACTTATATCATAAGCTGCTATAATATATGATGTGCTATATAACATTCATGGTGCTATAATGCAATGAATAGTGTGAAATGATGAATAATGTCATAGCAACATAGAAGATAGGAGCAGGAGTAGGTCATCCAGCCCCCCGAGCCCGCTCCGCCATTTAATGAGATCATGGCTGATCATTCAAATTCAGTACCCTGTCCCTGCTTTCTCCCCATATCCCTTGATCCCTTTAGCCTCAAGAAATATATCCAACTCCTTCTTGAATACATTTAATGAATTGGCCTCAACTGCCCTGTGTGGCAGAGAATTCCACAGGTTCACCACTCTCTGGGTGAAGAAATTCCTCCTCATCTCAGTCCTAAATGGCTTACCCCTTATCCTTAGACTGTGACCCCTAGTTCTGGACTCCCTGACCATCGCATTACCGGCACCGGCTACCGACCATAGAGCACATATACCAGAAACGCTGTCTACGGAGGTCACGGACCATCATCAAAGACCCTACCCACCCCAGCCACAGTCTGTTCGCCCTCCTGCCATCTGGGAGACGCTACAGATGCATTCGCACCCGTACGACCAGATTTAGGAACAGCTTCTTTCCCAGGGCTGTCATCCTACTGAACTCCACAAATAAACTCTAAAGCCTGCACATCTGCCAATGCACTTTATTATGGTTATGTTTATGTTAATACACTACAAGCCAAATGTATGTTGAATGTTTAAATGTCTTAATCCAAATGTACACTCTCGGGAGCCGCAAGCCTACATTTTGTTGTACTGCACTTGTGCACTAACAATGACAATAAAAGTTGATTTGATTTGATTTGATCGGGAACATCCTTCCTGCGTCTAGTCTGTCTAGTCCTGTCAGAATTTTATGTTTCAATGAGATCCCCTCTCATTCTTCTAAACTCCAGCGAATATAAGCCTAATCGACCCAATCTCTCCTCATACATCATTCCTGCCATCCCAGGTATCAGTCTGGTGAATCTTCGCTGCACTCTCTCCATGGCAAGAACATCCCTCCTCAGATAAGGCGACCAAAACTGCACACAATACTCAAGGTTTGGTCTCACCAAGGTCCTGTACAACTGCAGCAAGACATCCTTGCTCCTGTACTCGAATCCTCTCGCTACGAAGGCCAACATACCATTTGCCTTCTTAACCGCCTGCTGCACCTGCATGCTTACCTTCAGCGACTGCTGCACAAGGACAGCCAGGTCTCGTTGCACTTCCCCTTTTCCCAATCTATTGCCGTTCCTGTCTTCCTGTTTTTGCCATTGAAGTGGATAACCTCGCATTTATCCACATTATACTGCATTTGCCATGCATCTGCCCAATCACCCAACCTGTCCAAATCATACTGGAGTTTCTCGGCATCCTCCTCACAGCACACACGCCCACCCAGCTTTGTGTCATCTGCAAACTTGGAGATATTACTTCTAGTTCCCTCGTCTAGATCATTAATGTATATTGTGAATAGCTGGGGTCCTAGCACCGATCCCTGCGGTACCCCACTAGTCACTGCCTGCCACTCGGAAAAAGACCCGTTTATTCCAACTCTTCGCTTCCTGTCTGCCAACCAGTTGGCAGACAGGAAGTGCGAGTCATCAAAGAGTGCTGTGAGTTTGGGTAAGTGTGAGAGTTCTTTAATTGTTATTTCTCTTTAAATCATTCTTGATAAGATTACTTAAGCAGTTTAAGTAAAGGGGAAAATTTAAATATTTGGGATTCTGTTGGTTTAAGAAGAGTAAAACAAGGTTACACGGCAGTAGGAGTAAATTGGCACAGCAGGCAGTGGAAACCAGTTTTCTAACCAATCAGCAGGGGTGACTCATTTGGCTGTAAACAAACAAACAGTATAAAAAGACCAGGCTTGCGCGAGCAAGCACTGAGTGCGAGTCATCAAAGAGTGCTGCGAGTTTGGGTAAGTGTGAGTTAGGGTAAGTGGGGTGTCAGGTGCTCTTTTCAAACTTTAACTCTGTGGGTTGTAGTTAATAAGGCCTTTCTGGTGCAGAGTGACTGTTGGTAAACCATTTAACTGGTGTAACTAGAGGGATTGATTTAATTTAAATCCAATTAATTAAAGGGGATACTAGCATCTAAAATCGGGCAGAGGGTGTCCATAACTAACAATAAAAAATGTAATTAATTACATAGAATGGAGCAGGTGATCTGTTACTGTTGCGAGATGTGTGAGCCGGTGAACCCCATTGAGGCTCACGGTGATTAGGTCTGTGACAAGTGTCTGCTGCTACAGGAACTCCAGCTCCATGTTGATGAGCTGGAGTCTGAGCTTCAGACACTGCGACACATCAGGGAGGGGAAGAAGTACCTGGACTCTGTGTATCAGGAGGTGGTCACACCTATGAAGTTAATTAATTCAGATGTAGCCCATGGTCAGGGACAGGACGGTGTGACTATGAGTGAGGCAGGTACGGGGATCCAGGAGGTAGAGCTGGAGGAGCCGCAGCCCTTGCTCTTGTCCAACAGGTTCGAGGTTCTTACTCCCTGTGGGGACAAGAGCAGGGACTGCAGGGAGGATGAGCAATCTGGCCACAGCACCGTGGAACGGGTGGGCCATTCAAGAGGGGGGAGTAAATAGAAATGTTGTAGTGGTAGGGGATAGTATTATTAGGGGGATAGATAGAGTACTCTGCAGCCGAGAGCGAGAGTCCCAAAGGCTGTGTTGCCTACCTGGTGCCAGGGTTAAGGACATCTCCTCTGGGCTGGAAAGAAACTTGCAGTGGGAGGGGGTGGATCCAGTTGTCGTGGTCCATGTTGGTACAAATGACGTAGATAGGATTAGGAAGCCGGTTCTGTTAAAGGAGTATGAGCAGCTAGGGGTCAAATTAAAAAACAGAACCTCAAGGGTAATAATCTCTGGATTATTACCTGAGCCACGAGCGAATTTGGCTAGGACAAATAAAATTAGAGAGTTAAATGCATGGCTCAAAGACTGGTGTGGGAGAAATGGGTTTTGCTTCCTGGGACACTGGCACCAGTACTGGGGCAGGAGGGAGCTGTTCCGTTGGGACGGGCTTCACTTGGCCAGTGCTGGGACTAGAGTCCTGGCGGATCATATAACTAGGGCTGTAGAGAGGGCTTTAAACTAACTAGTGGGGGGGGGAGGTTCCTAGAGTGCAAATAATAAAAATGACAACAGAGAAGGTCATAGACTTAGGTAGCAGTGGGGGAAATTAAAAACCAGAGCGTGTCAGGAAGGGGCAGAAGGTATGGAGTAAAAGGTAAAGTAATAAAAAGGGCAAAAGCAGGAACTAAGTGTCACAAAACAGATTTGAAAGTTCTCTATCTGAATGCACGTAGCATTCGTAACAAAATAGACGAGTTAATGGCACAAATAACTACATATGGGTATGATCTTGTGGCCATTACAGAAACATGGCTGCAGGGTGACAATGCCTGGGAATTAAACATACCAGGTTATTTAACGATCAGGAAGGACAGGCAGGAAGGCAGGGGAGGTGGGGTGGCTATGTTAATAAAGGAAGGAATCACTGTAATACAGAGAAATGATATTGGGTCAAAAGATCAGGATAATGAAACAGTTTGGGTGGAGGTAAGGAATAATAAGGGGAAAAAAACCACTAGTGGGCGTAGTCTATAGGCCTCCGAACAGTTGCAACTCTGTTGGACGGAGTATCAATCAGGAAATAGTTGAGGCTTGTAATAAGGGAACATCTATAATTATGGGGGATTTTAGCTATCATATTAATTGGACAAATCAAATTGGGCAGGGCTGCCTTGAGGATGAGTTCATTGAGTGTATTAGGGATGGGTTTCTTGAGCAGTATGTAACTGAACCGACCAGGGGGCAAGCAACCTTAGATCTGGTCCTGTGTAACGAGACAGGATTAATTAAAAATGTCCTAGTAAAGGATCCCCTTGGAATGAGTGACCATAACATGGTTGAATTCCATATTCAATTAGAGGGTGAGAAGGTTGGATCTCAAACAAGCGTGCTAGGCTTGAATAAAGGAGACTATGAAGGTATGAGAGTGGAATTGAGTAGAGTGGATTGGGAAAATAGATTAAAGGGTAAGACGATACATGATCAGTGGTGTACATTTAAGGAGTTATTTTACAACTTCCAAAAAATATATATTCCACTAAGAAAAGGGTGTAAAAGAAAAGACAGCCATCTGTGGCTAAGTAAAGAAATTAAGGATAGTATTCGACTACAAACAAGGGCATATAAGGTAGCCAAATCTAGTGGGAGGATAGAGGATTGGGAAAACTTTAAAAGACAGCAAAAAATAACAAAAAGATTGATTAAGAAAGGGAAGATAGATTATGAAAGTAAATTAGCAAAAAAATATAAAAACAGATAGTAAGAGTTTTTATAGTTATATAAAAAGAAAAAGGGTGGCTAAAGTAAATGTTGGTCCCTTAGAGGATGAGACCGGGAAATTAATGGTGGGAAATATGGAGATGGCAAAAACACTGAATGAATATTTTGTATCAGTCTTTACAGTAGAGGACACTAAGAATATCCCAACACTGGACAAACAGGGGGCTATGGGGGGGAGGAGCTAAACACGATCAAAATCACTAAGGAAGTGGTACTCGGTAAAATAATGGGACTCAAGGCGGATAAATCACCTGGACCTGATGGCTTACATCCTAGGGTCTTGAGGGAAGTGGCGGTAGGGATTGTGGATGCATTGGTAATAATTTTCCAAAACTCCCTGGACTCAGCAAAGGTCCCAGCAGACTGGAAAACTGCTAATGTAACACCCTTATTTAAAAAGGGCAGTAGACAGAAGGCTGGAAACTATAGACCAGTTAGCCTAACATCTGTGGTAGGTAAAATTTTGGAGTCCATTATTAAGGAGACAGTAACAGGACATTTGGATCATCATAATTTAATAGGACAAAGTCAGCATGGTTTTATGAAGGGGAAGTCATGTTTGACAAATTTGCTGGAGTTCTTTGAGGAAGTAACATATAGGGTGGATAAAGGGGAACCAGTGGACGTAGTGTATTTAGACTTCCAAAAGGCATTTGACAAGGTGCCACACAAAAGATTATTGCTTAAGATAAAAAATCACGGGATTGGGGGTAATATTCTGGCATGGATAGAGGATTGGCTATCTAACAGAAGGCAGAGAGTTGGGATAAATGGTTCATTCTCAGACTGGCAATCAGTAACTAGTGGTGTTCCACAGGGGTCAGTGCTGGGTCCCCAACTCTTTACAATCTATATTAACGATTTGGAGGAGGGGACCGAGTGTAACATATCAAAGTTTGCAGATGATACTAAGATGGGAGGGAAAGTAGTGAGTGAGGAGGACATAAAAAACCTGCAAGGGGACATAGACAGGCTAAGTAAGTGGGCAGAGATTTGGCAGATGGAATACAATACTGGAAAGTGTGAGGTTATGCACTTTGGCAGGAAAAATCGTAGAGCAAGTTATTATCTTAATGGCAAGAAACTGGAAAGTACTGAAGTACAAAGGGATCTGGGGGTCCTGGTGCACGAAACTCAAAAGGTTAGTATGCAGGTGCAGCAAGTGATTAAGAAGGCCAATGGAATGTTGGCTTTCATTGCTAGGGGGATAGAATATAAAAATAGGGAGGTATTGCTTCAGTTGTACAAGGTATTGGTGAGACCGCACCTGGAAAACTGCATACAGTTTTGGCGTCCATGCTTGAGAAAAGACATACTTGCTCTCGAGTCAGTACAAAGAAGGTTCACTCGGTTAATCCTGGGGATGAGGGGATGGACATATGAGGAGAGGTTGAGTAGATTGGGACTCTACTTATTGGAGTTCAGAAGAATGAGAGGCGATCTTATTGAAACATATAAGATTGTGAAGGGGTTGAATCGGGTGGCTGCGGGGAGGATGTTCCCGATGATGGGTGAAACTAGAACTAGGGGGCATAGTCTTAGAATAAGGGGCTGCTCTTTCAAAACTGAGATGAGGAGGAACTACTTCACTCAGAGGGTGGTAGGTCCATGGAATATGCTGCCCCAAAAAGCTGTCGAAGCTACATCATTACATAAATTTAAAACAGAAATAGACAGTTTCCTAGAAGTAAAGGGAATTAAGGGTTACGGGGAGCGGGCAGGAATTTGGACACGAGTCCATGTTCGGATCGGACATGGCCCTGTGGGTAGCGGAGTGGGCCCAGGGGCCGTGTAGCCTGATCCTGCTCCTATTTCGTGTGTCTAATTCTGTTAGATTCAGGAGATGGTTCTGTGATAGTAGATTGGCGGTTAGGATCAGATCAGCCATGATCTTATTGAATGGCGGAGCAGGCTCGAGGGGCCGATTGGCCTACTCCTGCTCCTATTTCTTATGTTCTTATGTTCTCTATCCAAGACAGTACCTTACCCCCAATCCCATGTGCTTTAACTTTACACGCTAATCTCTTATGCGGGACCTTATCGAAAGCCTTCTGAAAGTCCAAATACACCACATCCACTGGTTCTCCCTTATCTATTCTACCAGTTACATCCTCAAAAAATTCCAGTAGATTAGTCAAGCATGATTTACCTTTTGTAAATCCATGTTGACTTTGTCTGATCCTGTCACTGTTTTCCAAGTGCTCTGCTATTACATCTTTTATAATGGACTCTAGCATTTTCCCCACTACCGATGTCAGGCTTACCGGTCTATAATTCCCCGTTTTTTCTCTACCACCTTTTTTAAATAGTGGGGTTACATTAGCTATCCTCCAATCCATGGGAACTGTTCCAGAGTTGGAGCAGTTTTGGATTTCAATCCATTCAGTGAGAATCTGATCAGGTCGAACTATTCCACAGGGAGGATGGTGAATGATTGGAACAGATTGACGGCTCAGAATTTCCTGCAATGATGATATCGCCAATCTCGCCGCCGCAAGCGTAATTTGAATACACCGCAGCGCACATAGCGGAGAATCAGAAGAGGCCCGGCCAATGTCCGAAACAGTTCCAGGGAACGCCGCCATTTACTGCGCCTCTAACTCTTGTCTTTTATCAGACAAGATCCACGTAAATAATTCTGTCTGTTTCTTACTAAAACCAGTATGAAACTGAGGAATTCCCAGGGTGTAAGATTATAATTAAATTATAGCTCTTTTAAAGTTCTTACTAAATATGTAAAAGGATTAGTTAACCTTCAAAACAACACGAATAAAAGAATTGCCTGTGTGATATCTGTCTGTGTTCGGTCACCAGATCACCACCAGGCATTGTTTTACAGTCTAAATGGCATCAACTCAGGGAATTCACGATCGCCATTGGTTTTAATGGGGTGAAGTTATGATAATTAACGTCTCATTGGTTCAGCGAGTGTAAGGGCGGAACAGCACAACAGTAGCTGATGTTACAAAATATTATTTTATGAATAATAAGTAAAATGATTAAATAACACTGGAAATATCAGCCTCCTCTACTCATTCTGTCTGAGATGCAGAGTGCAAATTTCAGAAAGATGGGGTGCAGGAAGAGAGTGATGGGGGGTGATGGGACAGGAAGAGGGCGATTAAGAGCCCAGAGCCATTAAGGCTGTTGTTTTCTTGTTACTGTTACGGATCATTGGCGAAATGTAGGGTGAAAACACAACTCAAAAGGGAGGAAAAAAACAGCTGATAGAAATTTACTAATAGCTGATTTTTTCAGTCATGATTTTGAAATTAACAAATTTACCCACATCAAAATTGTAACTTTTGTCCCGTGAAATCTCCAGGAGTGATGTCAGTTTATTACCCTCCGCATTGCTAATTAACACCAGCTCATTGGGAATCTCACACAGATACAATCAGGCACTGCACATCAATCTCATTGTTAATGGTTCATGAACCATTTCACTGCTGTACTCCATCTGATAATGACACAAAACTAGCACTACCCATCTTATTGTGGAATTTTGTCAATTAGGATGACAAAAATGTTCAATTGGAGGGAGGAGTGGGGAGACATTCGGTACATTCATAAAACACATGCCACCAAATGCTGCACTAATCATTTCATTCACAAACCATCAGCAATGATCCCGTGTACATTGCAACAAAGACCTGCTGTACATCAGATGAAAGACCCAATGTACATCACGGAGAAGTGAGGTTTGAGTGTTTTTCTTAACGTAATTATGGAGTGTGCGTGTGACGGTGGCAACGTGTGGTATGTGGGCCATTGCAAGTGAGGAGGAGGAACATAGGAACAGGAGGAGGCCATTCAGCCCCTCGAACCCATTCCACCATTCAATTAGATCATGGCTGATCTGCACCTCAACTCCATTTACCTGCCTTTGCTCCATATCCCTCGATACTCTTACCCAACAAAGATCTATCGATCTCAGTCTTGAATATTTCAGTTGACCCCAGCATCCACAGCCTTTTTGGGGGGGGGGGGGGGGGTGGGGGGGGGAAAAGAGATTTCCAGATTTTCACTAGCCTTTGTTTTATTCATTCATTCTTGGGATCTGGGCGTCGCTGGCAAGGCGGACATTTATTGCCCATCCCCAGTTGCCCTTGAGATGGTGGTGGTGAGCTGCCACCTTGAACCACTACTCCCACAGTGCTGTTAGGGAGTTCCAGGATTTTGACTCAGTGACGATGAAGGATCGGCGATATAATTCCAAGTCAGGATGGTGTGTAACTTGGATGGGAACTTGCAGGTGGTGGTGTTCCCATGCGCCTGCTGCCTTTGTCCTTCTAGGTGGAAGAGGTCGTGGGTTTGGGAGGTGTTGTCGAAGAAGCCTTGGCGAGTTGCTGCAGTGCATCTTGTAGATGGTACACACTGCAGCCACGGTGCGCCGGTGGTGGAGGGAGTGAATGTTTAAGGTGGTGGATGGGGTGTCAATCAAGCGGGCTGTTTTGTCCTGGATGGTGTCGAGCTTCTTGAGTGTTTTTGGAGCTGCACTCATCCAGACAAGTGGAGAGTATTCCATCACACTCCTTACTTGTGCCTTGTAGATGGTGGAAAGGCTTTGGGGAGTCAGGAGGTGAGACACTCGCCACAGAATACCCAGCCTCTGACCTGCTCTTGTAGCCACAGTAGTATGTGGCTGGCCCAGTTAAGTTTCTGGTCAATGGTGACCCCCCAGGATTGTTGATGGTGGGGGATTCGGCGATGGTAATGCCATTGAATGCCAAGGGGAGGTGGTCAGACTCTCTCTTGTTGGAGATGGTCATTGCCTGGCACTTGTGTGGCGCGAATGTTACTTGCCACTTATCAGCCCAAGCCTGAATGTCTTACAGGTCTTACTGCATGCGGGCATGGGCTGCTTCATTATCTGAGGAGTTGCAAATGGAAATGAACACTGTGTAATCATCAGCGAACATCCCCACTTCTGACCTTGTAATGGAGGGTCATTGATGAAGCAACTGTAGATGGTTGGGCCTGGGACACTGCCCTGAGGAAACTCCTGCAGTGATATCCTGGGGCTGAGATGATTGGCCTCCAACGATCACACCCATCTTCCTTTGTGCTAGGTATGACTCCAGCCAGTGGAGAGTTTTCCCCCAGATTCCCATTGACTTCAATATTACTCGGGCTCCTTGATGCCACACTCGGTCAAATGCTGCCTTGATGTTAAAGGCAGTCACTCTCCCCAGGAAGTCCTTGACCAGTAGCCTTAAAGGAACAGGCCAGATTAACAGCTAAATGTCACAAACATGTTCGAGACCCCAGATACCAGTAAGCGATACCACACTCGATCAAATAGCAATATGTTAAAGTCTTCAATATAGCTTTAAACTCCAAGTGTGACCATGCTCTGTTATGTCCAGGAACCAACCAAGAAGCACTTTGCCATTCGCAAACCCATCACAAACCTGGACTACACCCTCCGCCTCCTTGCGAGCAGTGACACGGGACAGGTGTGCTCCACATATGGAACTCCTTGTGCTCTCCATCTCTCAGATCTCCTGCAGCTGCCTTGGCCCACACTTCCTGCAGCTCATTTACATCCAAGTTATCACATAATAGGTTCACTTATCTATTTTAACTTCAAAGACACTGAACTCTGTCAGGATTTTCCATCCACTCCAGTTGTGTTTATCCTGTTCACATAATTTAGGGCACTTAAACTCAAGTGCAAGTTTAACAAGAGCAAGTCCCACTTAAGGCTTTGAACATTGAAGCACTTTATATTATACAACACTTTAATCTGACGCATTGTAAAACTGCAAGTTCCCAAAGATGAATATTGTGAAGTATAATTAAAACCTGAGATTGAAAGAATAAAATCAACTGGAATCTTGTTATAAAGTCTGGGTGCAGGTCCTTAAATGGTTAATGAGAAACATGGCCACCAATTTGTGCACAGCAAGATCCCTCAAACAGCATTGTGATAATGACCAGATAATCTGTTTTCGTGATGTTGGTTGAGGGATAAATATTGGCCAGGACACCGAGGAGAACTCCCCTGCTTTTTCTCAAAAATAGTGCTATAGGATCTTTTATGTCCACCTGAGAGGACAGACGGGACCTCAGCTTAGCGTCTCATCCAAAAGACGGCACCTCCGACGGTGCAGCACTCCCTCAGTACAGCACTGGAAGTGTCAGCCTGGATTATGTTTCTGGAATGGGGCTTGAACTCACAACCTTCTGACCCAGAGGTGAGAGTGCTACCCACTGAGCCATCGCTGATCAAGAACATGGAGTTTGTTGTACCCAACAACTGCACAAGCATCAAAAATAAAATAAAATCAACTTTTATTGTCATTGTTAGTGCACAAGTGCAGTACAACGAAATGTAAGCTTGCGGCTCCAGAGAGTGTACAATTTGGATTAGGACACTTAAACATTTCAACATACATTTGTACATATATATTAGCATAAATATGACCATAATAAAGTGCATCGGCAGATGTGCAGGCTTTAGTGTTTATTTGTGGAGTTCAGTAGGATGACAGCCCTGGGAAAGAAGCTGTTCCTAAATCTGGTCGTACGGGTGCGAATGCATCTGTAGCGTCTCCCAGATGGCAGGAGGGCGAACAGACTGTGGCTGGGGTGGGTAGGGTCTTTGATGATGGACCGTGCCCTCCGTAGGCAGCGTTTCTGATATATATGTTCTATGGTCGGTAGCCGGGTGCCGGTAATGCGTTGGGCAGTTTTGACTACCCGCTGCAGGGCTTTCCGGTCATGGGAGCTACAGCTGCCGTACCATACCATGATACAGTTTGTCAGGATGCTCTCTATAGTGCAGCGGTAGAAGTTAGAGAGGATCGGGGGTGACAGATTACATCCCTTCAGCCTCCTCAAGAAATATAGGCGCTGCTGGGCCTTCTTCACCAGAGAGGAGGTGTTGAGGGACCAGGAGCGGTCTTCCGTGATGTGGACTCCGAGGAACTTAAAGCTGGCCACCCTTTCCACCTCCGCCCCATTGATGTGGATGGGGGTGTGGCTTCCGCCTTTGGACTTCCTGAAGTCCACGATTATTTCCTTTGTTTTCTTGGTGTTAAGGGCCAGGTTGTTGTCGGCGCACCACTTCACGAGATGCTGGACCTCCTCCCTGTAGGCTGACTCATCGTTGTTGGTGATCTGGCCTACTACCGTGGTGTCATCTGCAAACTTGATGATGGTGTTGGAACCATTAACGGCCACACAGTCGTGGGTGAAGAGGGAGTAGAGGAGGGGGCTCAGCACACACATGCATCGCTGGCACTGAACGCCTACTGTGGAGTGAGCTCCTCTTTCCTTTGGGAGGGATCCCGACTGTCACTCACTGGATTGGCACCAGTTGCTGCAGTTAGCCTGGCAGAACCTGTTTACACAGCTGAGCTCCAGGCCAGGACACGGTGCTCGGTTTGTGTATGTGCACTCATGCACAGCGCCCCACTCTCAACCAGTTAAATTCTCAACATTTAAATTATGTCCAGGAGTTTCAAGGATCCCCCAGGCACTTTTCACACCTGGTTTTGGCACCAGACTGGAGGTACATTCTGTGACACGTCAAGTGTGGGACTATTGTCTCGAGGGAGTCTAGAGTTGCTTTTAAACACCATTAATGTTGCAGTGGAGCAGTTTCTGTTTTACTGTGACACTGAATTCCGTGCATTAAAAGGGATTAACACCAGCAATCTCAGAGTGGATCAAACTGGAACTGCTGAAATTAAACCCCTAATTCTGGCAGGAGCTGGGCAGTTTCACAGGTGGAAGTCCGAGTGCAGCATAAAGCCAATCCTCTGCAGTCTAGGTTCAAAGGTCCACCGTCAAGTGAGGACACACTTAGAACTTAGTCAGCAAGGCAGGAAAGATGAACAAAAAGTCATTCAAAAAAATTGGATGTCCCAAGAGATAATGAATGAAATGCTTTTTGCTGCTGGTGAATTTTAGAAAGTGTTGTATGTTCATTCTCTTAGAGCATCATGACATCGTCGCACCTGCTCCATGACATCGTCGCACCTGCTCCATGACATCGTCGCACCTGCACCATGACATCGTCGCACCTGCTCCATGACATCGTCGCACCTGCACCATGACATCGTCGCACCTGCTCCATGACATCGTCGCACCTGCTCCATGACATCGTCGCACCTGCTCCATGACATCGTCGCACCTGCACCATAATGCAATGTCAGCAGGGTTCAGAGCTATTTGAAAGCAGGAAGATCAAGCAGGTTTAGCCAAAACAGTGTAAATCAGTTCATGAGCGATCATCTCTCTGTCCGCACACTGTAGTTTAAACTCCCTCACATCACTTCCTTCAGTCATAGCCGCAGTGATCTACACTTTCTATGCCCTTTTCTGATGGGTCAGGTGTCTTCCACTTGATTATTTAGGTTGCTTTGAACATGTGTCCTGTGTTTTGGATTACTTTTCTTAAAAACAAGGATTTAGGAAGAATTTACTACAACCTCAAATATGTAAGATAATATTAATAGGGTAACGATTGGCCAGCCTCGTAGGAGAGAATGTCGAGAGCCAGGCAACAAGCACACAGGACCACCGGAGGGGTGGGGGGTCTCATCCCAACACACTGACCCCTGACCTCGGGTTAATGTGGGGGGTCTCATCCCAACACACTGACCCCTGACCTCGGGTTGATGTGGGGGGAGGGGGCGGGACTAAGGTGGGAACAGGCACCTCCCTGTGGAGCGAGTAAATTGGAGGGAAAGTCACCGATTGGCTGCTCTTGTGTTGTTCCCGGTGATCAGTCGTAGAGTCGCGAGACAATCCGTTTCACCAAGTAACATTGAAAGGACAAACAGATACTGCTTTTATCCAGCGTCTCACTGCACTGTCGAAACTTCTCAAAGGGATTCCCATAAAACAAATTACTTTCTGAAATGGAGTTATTGCAAATATGTTTGCATGCACAGCAAGAACCACAAAGAGCAGAAAGATGAGCTAATCTGTGATTTTGTTGGGATTGCTTGAATGTTGGCCGGGAGACCAGGAGAACTTGCTACTCTTCAAATGGTGCCCTGGGACCTAATGCCCTTCTGAACAGGCAGGAGAAGCACTGATTTAATTCCACAATCATTGTTGCCCTAACCCAATCTGCTGCTCATCAATGCCAATATCGAACTCTGTCAAATCTGGAGCATTCTGTCCTTTGGTTTAAACCTTTCATTAAGAAAACGAAGTCTACAAATGGCCACATACAAACACGCACCTTGTTCACGAGCCTCTTCGATACAAGAATACAAATAAATCGCACTGTTAGAATTTAAAAATAAATGAGGAGTTGCGGAAAATAATTAGGCGATTTAAGAAGCAAAGTGATAATACATGAATTATCTCCCATAAGGGAACTGATGAAGAAACAGAGCATGTGGTGAATAAACTGTTATTGGTAGCAGTTCAGAAACGCAGCGTGGAAGTGTCGCCGGAGATGTGAACAGATGACATTCTTGCGGTGTCTCTGACCTGCTGCTATATCCACCCCTGTTTGCTCAGCGTGTTCTCAGTCCATCCATCTGTGCCTCTGAATTTGGAAGGAACGTTAAGTTCTATTAACCCTCTTGCCACCACGTCAGAAGCAAAGTGCTTGTTTGGCACAGTGAGAAGATGAACTCTGCCACACAATAGTGGGCTGCAGGGCTGCTCATTCACTCTCCTGAGCTGGCACACAGTAGGAGGGAGAAACACTGCACAGGAGGAGGCCACAGCACTCTGCAAACACTGCCGCCTACGGAAGAGACTGCAATCATTGGCAGACAAAGAGCATCACAGGCGGTGATCCCGGAGGTTTGGCACAGCAGGGCGTGTGAGCATTTCCCCTTTCTTCCCTCTTTATCCTTAACCCTTTCAATCACACACAGACACATCCTCGTGTCACCTTGCGCTGCCCCTGATCTACTAGTGTTTACCCTCGTGACCACATCCTAACCCTTCTCCCTCTCCTCTTTATCCAGGTCAATCAGACAACTCGGTCACTAGTGCCAGACAGACTGATGAGGAATTCCCCCTGACGGGGATGCACCATCACTCATTCTTACCCTGCCGAGCACCAGCAATCAGCATCTTGTCACCCAGATGGTGAGTTAGAGGGGACTCCACTGGGGGAGTTACTGAGCACAAGTGAGCAGGAGCAGGTGGGGTGGGAAGGATGTCCCAGAAAAGACCTAACCAGAGGTCCAGATCAGCTCCTAGCTTCACTGAAGAGCACAGAGATGGAGACTTCAGGAAGCCAGATTCTGTGCACCAACTGCTGAATGTCTGCCAGAGAGTTTCCACAAGTCATTGGAGAATACAATGGAGTCCACCATCTACTTGTGTGATGTTCTCATGCACAGTATCGATACCTTACAGTCAACCTCAACGGCTGACCCCTCACTGCTGGAGTCTGTGACCCCAGTTATAGCATCTCTCAGGACCGAGTACAAGCAGGCTCTAAAAAAAACCTCAACCCTCCCACTTTGGACAGGCTGGGAGGGCGAATGGATAGGGGCTTCACTCAGATCACTGCTCTCCTGGGATTGCCGAGTCTCAGCCCAGTAGCGGGGGCAGTCGTGTTACGCGGATGGAATGTGATGCTCTCTCTCATGATGACCACATCTCTGGACCCTCACCACCCCCTAAACCAATGCTCGCTTAGCTCATCCGGACTGCCTTGGTAGACACCCAGTTGTTGCAGTCAGGTCGTCTCAGACTCAAGCTCCTAGAGGTCGCCACCATGAGCATCTCATGAGCCCTTGAATGAGCGACATGGTGCAGCCACTGGAGAAGCACCAGAGTAGGAAAGAGAGAACTTAAGACAGACACGAAGGGCTCACACTGGGGTGATCAATAGCATGTGGGTATTTCTGTAAGCCAGAATTCTGTTTGAAATCTTTGAGTGCAGACGGTGTTCCTGCACTGGCTGCTGATCCTGCATGAGATGACATGAATCTCACTTTGGTATTTGGGCAGATGCTGTTGATTGTAGGGTAGAAGGAGCTGGGATGTTGGACATGACTGTTAATGCAGGGGAGCAGGGATTGTTCAGCTGAAGCACACTTCAATGAGCTTCTCCCAAAGGGTTCTGGCTACAGGCAACTCCTCCCACTTCCTTCCGATCCTCTGTCATTGGTGTCCTCTCGCTCATCATGCAATGGTCCAATGGTGTCTCCATGTGTTATCCCCATTGCAGAGAAAAGTTGTACAGCTTACAGCAAACCACCATCACACGTGACACTCTTTGTGGATCGATTGCAGGAAGCTACCAGACATATCCAGGAATGAGAAACCTTGTTTGAAGGCTCCAATGGTCTACTTAATGGAAGTTGTAGTTAATCTATGGGTCTGATTGTAGCAGTGTTCATTAGCCAAATATGAACACGGCCTTATCAAGTGTACTGCCAATTCAATGTAGCAGTCCTGGATATATTGTGCTGAGTTCTCAACATTGTTCCATACCTGTGCTCAGTATCTGTACTTACAATATTCATCTTGTTAACAAGTTATGATGTATCGATCTGAATTCATTTCAACTGAGATTTACACAGTACAGGTAGACTACCCTTTATCCGGACTTCCGAAAACCGAAACCCTCTAAAAACCGAAGGTTTTTTCGGTCAGCGTAAGTCGTGCGCACGACCCCCCGCGGACCCCCGCCAGCCCCGACCCCCGCCGACCCCGACCGTAAGTCGGCGGGGGTCGGGGTCGGCGGGGGTCCGCGGGGGGGCCGGCGCCGGCGGGGGTCCGCGGGGGGGGGGGGTTCGGGGCCGGTGGGGGTCGGCGCCGGCTGGGGTCCGTGGGGGGGTCGTGCGCATGACCCTCCGCCGACCCCCCCCGCGGACCCCTGCCGACCCACCTTCCGAAATCCGAAATTCTCCGAAAACCGAAACACGGCTGGTCCCAAGGTTTTCGGATAAAGGATAGTCTACCTGTATTACAAAGTATTACAGCACAGAAACAGGGCATTCGGCTCAACTGGTCCATGCCGGTGTTTATGCTCCACACGAGCCTCCTCCCACCCTTCTTCATCTCACCCTATCAGCATATCCTTCTATTCCTTTCTCCGTGTGTTTATCGAGCTTCCCCTTAAATGCACCTCTGCTGTTTGCCTCGACCACTCCCTGTGGTAGCGAGTTTCACATTCTCAACACTTTCTGGGCAAAGAGATTTCTCCTGAATTCCCCATTGGATTTATTAGTGACTATCGTATATTTATGGCCCCTAGTTCTGGTCTCACCCACTAGTGGAAACATCTTCTCTACATCTACCCTATCAAACCCTTTCATAATCTTCAAGACCTCTATCAGGTCATCCCTCAGCCTCTCTTTTCAGGTGAAAAGAGCCCCAGCTGGTTCAATCTTTCTGATAGGTATAACCCCTCAGTTTTGGTATCATTCTAGTCAGTTTTTTTACACTTTCTCCAGTGCCTCTATATCCTTTTTATAATATGGAGACCAGAACCGTGCACAGTGCTCCAAGTGTGGTCTAACCATGGTTCTATACAAGTTTATCACAACTAGGACACAAAAATAAGAATGTTTTCTGCCCAACAGTGTAACATGATTATATTCCCACTCAAAGCATGCCTGGCTCACTCAAGACTTGCACATTCTTCAGTCAGTCTGTGCTTCCTCCTCCTTGTATCCTAGTAGTCTCGGTTAATGTTAATTAGTCACAGAATAGAGACCGTTTGGTGCTGTTCAGATGTTGGAATCTCAGTTATTACTTCGTGGATCTTTGAAGTAATTTACAAATTGAAAAGTATGTTTAAATACAATTTATTAATGAATGGGTCTCTTTTTAACATTTACAATCTCAAGCACATGACTTCAGTTTATTTACATGCTCTCTGCTTCAATGGACCATACCCTGGTCATGCCCTAAATCAGTTGAATCTTTGCCAGGTATTATTAATTATCTGTTCAATTTAAAGCCCATTAATGGATGAGTTCAGTTCACAAAAGAGGAACAGATAAGACCTGTCAACAGAAAATTCTGGCAATTGATCCTTTGGATATTGGTTTTATAATATGGGATCAACCCGTCAGTTCTCAAACGCCAAACATTTGCTGTTGGCACCAGCCTCTGTCATGCTACAGATTGTTGTCCTATTTCTGAGGGACTGTGTTCAAATATTAGTCCGGTTATTGTTCAAACACATTTCTCCTCAGGGAGTGTGCCTCACTATCTCTTGTTAGACTACGGGATGGATCATTTCAGTAACAGAATCTTCCTTCTCATTAAAAGACTTGTCCGTGTCCAGGAGAAATATTTCTCCTCTCAGATAGTCATGAGGTGTAGGAATGAGAACTGCCGACACCACGTTAAAGGACCAGGACACAGCGCGGTGTTAAAAGAGGAAATCAATTTAAAAATTATTCCCTTCACTTGGAAACCAACTTTGACAGTCACCAGAGAGCAGAGACCTTCAGAAAACAAACAGCTTTGTAAAAAATCACAAAACATAGAAGGAGATAGCATCAAAGAGAGAGAACGAGAGAAAGAAACTCCCTCAGTACTGCCCCTCCGACAGTGCAGTGCTCCCTCAGTGCTGCCCCTCCGACAGTGCAGCGCTCCCTCAGTACTGCCCCTCTGACAGTGCAGCGCTCCCTCAGTACTGCCCCGCCGACACTGCAGCGCTCCCTCAGTGCTCTCCCTCCGACAGTGCAGCGCACCCTCAGTACTGCCCCTCCGACAGTGCGGCACTCCCTCAGTACTGCCCCTCCGACAGTGCGGCACTCCCTCAGTACTGCCCCTCCGACACTCCCTCAGTACTGCCCCTCCGACAGTGCGGAGCTCCCTCAGTACTGCCCCTCCGACAGTGCGGCGCTCCCTCAGTACTGCCCCTCCGACACTGCGGAGCTCCCTCAGTACTGCCCCTCCGACAGTGCGGAGCTCCCTCAGTACTGCCCCTCCGACACTCCCTCAGTACTGCACTGTCAGCCTACATCAGCTCCAGCCCACAAGCCTCTAACACAGGCGAAATTTCTACCATTGAACCAATTTTTAATGGCCTACAGCACCCATCAGAGAACTGAGACCTTCAGAATCATGTCAACAGTGATTGGGAAATCTACACATCTACAGAAACAATCATCAAGGAGAAGAGACATTCAAAGATACACAAAATATATCATAGAAACAATCAGATAACAGGATGTCCTTCAGAGGAGAGACTTCCAAAAGCACAAACAGCCAGAGGAGAGATTTTGGAATCATAGAATGATACAACATAGAAGGAGGCCATTTGGTCCATTGTGCCTGTGCTGGAAATCAAAGCAAGAGAGACAAGTAGTAAAGAGGAGAGACAATGAGTTTCACAGAGTCTCAAATATCAGGGCACTCTGTGCTCTCAGAGATACTTCAAAGGGCAGCACAGCTGCACAGACATTTGAGAACAGACTTAAGACCATCTAAACACAGTTTTCAGGGCATAAACCTTTGGTGTTGAACAAATGACATTCTGACCAAGAACCATCAGAAATGCAAAGCTGTTTCTGAGGAATTAGAATGGCATTAAGGAGCTCTGACAAAAGGTCACAGGCCTGAAACGTTAACTCAGTTTCTCTCTCCGCAGACGCTGCCTGACCTGCCGAGCAATGTTGCCCCTCATTTTTTTTGGCTGCGCGGCCCATTCAAATTTCCGTGCATGCGCGGTTTTTCCATTCAAAAGCCGGTGAACCGGCTGCGCGGGAGCTCCAGACCACCGCGCTGCCACACAGCTTAAAGGGAACATTGCTGCTGAGTATTTCCAGCATTTTCTGTTTTTATTACACATTTCCAGCATCCACAGTATTTTGCTTTGCCATTATGGAGTGATGTGCCCAAATGAAAGAATGCCAGCGATTGAGGCTTCCTACAGCCAAGTGATGCTATCATTCAGGAATTTGGCATTTTCACTACCTCTGGCATTTTGCTCTGACAGTAAAACACAGCATGAATAGCAAGTGCAAAGATTCAGGGGGAGCTGTGCTAAAACACTTGCCTTTCTATCAGCTGAGGTGCAGAATGGGACACCACACAATATTGGAGGTTATTTGTGGATATTGTTAATGGTTCTCTGTCCTCAGGTACTGTCCCCCTCCTTGAAATCTGCCGTCATCTCCCCTCTCAAACAACCAACCTGCCATCCTTGCAAACTACCGTCCCATCTCCAACCTCCCTCTCCTCTCCGACATCCTTGAACTTTTTGTCGCCTCCCAAATCCGTGCCCATCTTTCCCACAACTCCATGTTTGAATCCCTCCAATCAGGTTTCCACCCCTTCCACAGTACCGAAACGGCTCTTATCAAAGTCACAAATGACATCCTTTGTGACTGTGACAAAGGTAAACTATCCCTCCTCATCCTTCTTGACCTGTCTGCAACTTTTGACACGGTGACCACTGCATCCTCCTCCAACGCCTCTCCAGCATTGTTCAGCTGGGTGGGAGTGCACTCGCCTGGTTCCATTCTTATCTATCTAATTGTAGCCAGAGAATCACCTGCAACGGCTTCTCCTCCCGCTTCCGCATCGTTACCTCTGGTGTCCCCCAAGGATCTATCCTTAGCCCCCTCCTATTTCTCATCTACATGTTGCCCCTTGGTGACATCCTCCGAAAACACAGCATCAGTTTCCACATGTACGCTGACGACACCCAGCTCTACCTCACCACCACTTCTCTCGACCCCGCCACTGTCTCTAAATTGTCAGGCTGCTTGTCCGACATCCAGTTCTGGATGAGCAGAAATTTCCTCCAACTAAATATTGGGAAGACTGAAGCCATTGTCTTCGGGCCCTGCCACAAACTCTGTTCCCTAGCCACCGACTCCCTCCCTCTCCGTGGCAGCTATCGAGGCTGAACCACACTGTTCACAACCTGGGTGTCGTATTTGAACACAAAATGAGCTTCTGGCCACATATCCACTCCATCACAAAGACCGCCTATTTCCACCTCCGTAACATCGCCCGATTCCGCCCCTGCCTCAGCTCATCTGCTGCTGAAACCCTCATCCATGCCTTTGTTATCTCTAAACTTGACTATTCCAACGCACTCCTGGCTGGTCTCCCATCTTCAACCCTCCATAAGCTTGAGGTCATCCACAACGCTGCTCTCCATGTCCTGACTCGCACCAAGTCCCGTTCACCCAACACCCCAGTGCTCGCTGACCTACATTGGCTCCCGGTTAAGCAATGCCTTGATTTTAAAATTCTCATCCTTGCTTTCAAATCCCTCCATGGCCTCGCCCCTCCCTATCTCTGTAATCTCCTCCAGCCCCACAAACCTCCGAGATCTCTGCGCTCCTAAAATTCTGCACTCTTGAGCATCCCTGATTATAATCGCTCCGCCATTGGCGGCCGTGCCTTCTGTTGCCTGGGCCCTGAGCTCTGGAATTCCCTCCCTAAACCTCTCCGCCTCTCTACCTCTCTCCTCCTTTAAGACGCTCCTTAAAACCTACCTCTTTGACCAAGCTTTTGGTCACCTGTCGCAATATCTCCTTATGTGGCTCGGTATCAAATTTTGTTTGATAACGCTCCTGTGCAGCGCCTTGGGACATTTTACTGCGTTAAAGACACTATATAAATACAAGTAGTTGTTGTTGTTATTGGGAACAAACTTAAACCTTCTGAGCTAATTCTTTACACCCAGAGAGCTGTCTTTCAAGCTGATATCTACATTGCACTGAACACTGCCAGAATGTTCTTCAATGTACAGCTGCTCACTTTTGAGACTTTAGGTGTTTGTTACATGCACAAAGTGCCTGCCTCAGCTCCAGCGTGCTTAGACAGAGGCCGTGAAATCAAACCGAGCTAAACCGAACCACGTCAAATATCAGAAGCATGGCCTCTTCACTGATTAGAATAGAAAAGCAAAATATTATTTAACTGGAGAGAGATGACAGAATGCTGCAGATCTGGGGTCCTCGTACATGAAACACAAAAAGTTAGCATGCAGGTACAGCAAGTAATTAGGAAGGCAAATGGAATGTTGGCCTTTATTGCAAAGGGGTTGGAGTATAAAAGTAGGGAAGTCTTGCTACAACTGTACAGGGTATTGGCGAGACCACACCTGGAGTACTGCATACAGTTTTGGTCTCCTTATTTAAGGAGGGATATACTTGCATTGGAGGCAGTTCAGAGAAAGTTCCAGGAGTACGTGCTGAGGGACGCACTAAAGGTTGGTGCCGCCGCCGCAAAGGCACGATGGGGAAGGGCCACAGTTTAAGGCCCTCCCGCTAGTGTACACCGAGGGGCTGAAACCAGTATAAAAAAAACCCTCGGGCCATATGACGCAGAAATGGCACAATGAAAATGTGCCTGTTTGTGTAAAACAGTACCATGTACCGCTTTCATCTGTACTATGTCATATGTAACATGATGATTGGTGGATTGTAGTGTAATGCTTTTTGACAAGTGTTGGAATGTATCTTGGCCCCCTCGGGCTGCATGACTTATAAAATATGTAATGAAAATGCACCTGTTTGTGTAAAACAGAGTACCATGTACTGCTTTCATCTGTAATATGATTTGTGAAGCGCATTGTAATATATTGCAACAAGCTTTGATATATGTAATGATAAATGTATTGTAATTTGTAAATTGAGTGCCATGTACTGAAGTTAATTTGTATTGTACCAGATGTGGACTGTATTGTCATGTACGTGAACAAAGATTTTTATGAATAAAGTATATATTTTTGAAAAAAAAAGTTCAGAGAAGGTTCACGAGGTTGATTCCTGGGATAAAGGGGTCTTATGAAGAAAGGTTGAGCAGGTTGGGCCGATACTCATTGGAGTTTAGAAGAATGAGAGGTGATCTCATTGAAACATGTAAGATTCTGAGGGGTAGATGCTGAGAGGATGTTTCCCCTCATGGGGGAATCTAGAACGAGGGGGCATAGTTTCAGGATAAGGGGTCACCCATTTAAGACGGAGATGAGGAGGAATTTCTTCTCTCAGAGGGTCGTGAATCTTTGGAATTCTCTACCCCAGAGAGCTGTGGAGGCGGGTCAGTGAATATATTCAAGGCTAAGATGGACAGATTTTTGAACTACAGGTGAGTCAAGCCTATGGGGATCAGGCAGAAAAGTGGAGTGGAGGCCAAGATCAGATCAGCCATGATGTTATTGAATGGCAGGGCAGGCTCGAGGGGCCAAATGGCCGACTCCTGCTCCTAATTCTTATGTTCTTATGTATTCCTGAATAATTTCTAAAAATACAGCAGGCTGTGTACTCCTGTTATGCTATGGGCTGTAATTTGGGTAATATTGATAAGTGTCATGGTCAGTCATGTTTGGTTTTTATTTCGGTGGGGTAATGTTTCTACAATAGATATTGTGTCAGCCTTGCTCAGCTGGTAGCTCTCTGAATTGGAAGGTTATTGGTTTAAGCCTATGCTGGGAATTAAGGTCCAAGATGCCAGTGCAGTACTGAGAGAGTGCGACACTGCTGGAGGTGCCTTCCTTTACTGGTTCCAGCAGCCTATTCAGATCGACTATCTGAAGAAAAACAGAGTTCTCCCGGTATCCTTGTCAACGTTCCTTCCACAATCACCACCACCAAAAATGGATTACGGGGTTATTCATCACATTGTTCTTTGTGGGATCTTGCCGTGTTTAAAATGGCTCCCACATTTATCTACAGAACAGCAGTAATTGTTCTTCAAATGTGAAGCACTTTGCGAATCCTTGAGTGATGCAGTAAGGCAATTGTTAGAATGTAGATAGTTTCAGTCAGAATGTTAGAAAGTTAAAATAAGTAAAATTCTAACAATTGCCTTACTGCATCACTCAAGGATTCGCAAAGTGCTTCACATTTGAAGAACAATCACTGCTGTCCTGTAGATAAATGTGGGAGCCATTTTAAACACAGCAAGTTAATTAGAGTTCTTTTATTCCATGTAACAATATAACTGATTAAATAGCCCATGTGTAACTAATTCTTCCTGTGCATGTAGAATATTTACCTGTGGTATATTATTCAGCAGAAGGGAGAAGATATACTAAATACTTAAAAATTCCTATCCCAGAACATGGGGTCCCAATCAGAACATTGGGCTGTTTTCTCCTACAGGTATTGGCTGATGTTCATTTCCTGTTTATTCAGACCAGCAGAGTAACAGAGAAAGTAACTGGGTGATTTAAGCTATATTTGTTCTTGTACTGACCTGGCTGTTGCAAGCAAGGTCCCTCCCCAATTTCTAAGCAATATTCTCCTGCTTCTATGTCCTTCGATGTCATGTAGGACTCCCAGTCAGAGTAGCTATTCTGATCGGCGCTGTTCTTATATAAAGGCCGAGTGTTTGTACCAAACTCTTGTCTGTGCTCTGTTGCCACAGGCGATAAGCTCATTTCTATCCTTGCTCCCCAGACTGATGCCAATCTGAACCAGTCTGAAAGGAAACACCGGGTAACAGCAGATGGTGCCTTACACTGACACAACGGCTCAAGGGAGGAATGGCTCCAGCCACTGCTCGGAACAACATTGTAGACACATTCATAACGATTTCCTCATCGGTATTTCAAACCCGTTGTACAAGAACCATGTTTACAATCCCAGTGTAGGGAATCTTCCTGAAAGGATCTCTGGCGTCACCTGCACATTATCCAGATGGCAGCGAGAGACAGGTCGTGCATTGGTGAATCCGCCTCTCTACGTTATCTGTTCCCATGGAGTGATATTTTATCGTGGCATCATAGAGAAATATCATGCAAAAAATGATTTATTGCAGACCATTTAAACAGGGTGAAATTTGCACAGTAGATATACAAACTACAATTTCAAACCTGTCTTAGCCTGAAAACTCTCTTCCAGCACAGACTCACAATGGTAAATATCATATAATTTGATCTACCAGATACTATAAGTACATCCAATAAACAGGTTCCAATACACTGTAATTACCTCCCATTAGTTTCAAATTGAATTCCATCAAAGACCTGAAAAAGAGGAAAACAATGTGATTTAAATTGTGTTTGCAATTAAAATCACTTTTAATGTATTGTGTATGTTCTTTGCTGTCATACATGATTTGAATAGTGCAGGGGCGCTCACTCTGCAATCTGCAACCTACATTAACTATTGATAAAAGTGGTGAATGGATGGATGGTAATAGCTAGCTGAGAATGAGTTACAAGCTGGTAATGAAAGCAAGAGGTTCCGATGCTTTGTATCATGAATAATGGTTACCTGAGACTGATTGCAAGGCTAGAATCTGATCGAGAGCTGCAGATGTTTAGCACAGAGAATGATACAGAGCTGGGAGCAATTCGAAGGTCGGAATGAGTTGGAGGTGATTTGTACGGTATCACTACAGTTCAGCAAAACAGTGACCTGGGCAGGATTCAGTGCCCGGCACCTGTTTTCCTTTTAAATGATTCTAGACACAGTTTAGGTGAGGTGGTGACACAGGTGATCCAGAGACCAATGCATGGCTCCATGACACGGTGAGACATTGGTGGTGGTGGCGAGGGGCTGCGTGTGCCTTGCTATTGGCCCCACAGAACTCGGGAACAGGAAAGAAAATAATTGAAAATGAAATGAAGGGGTTGATCTCCATAAGTTACAGCAGGGATTGTTTGTGCATGTTTTAGGCTGGGTTTTATTTGTTTCCTTACTGAGCCACAAAGGTTTACAGCACAGAAGGAGGCCATTCAGCCCATCATGCTCTTTGTAATCCAAAACTAAGCATTGTCTGCAGTTTTGGTTCCCGATTTTAGACATGGTTAGACAGAGGCCTGTACTGATGACCTGGAGACTTGAGTTCAAATCCCACCAAGGCAGCTGGGGAATTTAAATAAAAAGCTAGTGTCAGTAATGGTGACCATGAAACTACCAGATTGTGGTAGAAACCCATCTGACTCACTAATGTTCTTTCGGGGAGAAAACCTGCCGTCCTTACCTGGTGACTCCAGACTCTCAGCAATGTGCTTGACCGTTGTATGAGGAGGCTCAGCGGTTCCTTCTCAAGGGTAATTAGAGGTGGACAATCAATGCTGGCCTAGCCAGTGACGCCCACCTCCCGTGAACGAATAAAAACAAGTCTTGAACTGTGGCCTGAACCAATGCTTTGCACAGATTCATCATGACCTCTTTACTCTACGCCACTATTTATAAAAACAAAAAATGCCATTGGCCTTTCTGGTGGTTTTATCTCACTGTGTGGCGATGTTGATAAAGCTTGTTAATGATTTGTGATATTGGCAAAGGAAGTTAGTCAGTTCCCGCCCACTGCTGATTGGCAGGATTCAGCAGCGCCCAGGCAGCGAGTGTCTTATTGAGGCATCCAGTCAGACTTCATCTTGTGCCTCTGAAATGATATTATCCCGCTCAGCAGACCATGTCTGATTGACTGTCCGTCGGCAATGCGACCAAACACACTGAGACTGAGCTCGGGACTGGAACCTCTGGCAGCCGCTCTGTGCATCTCAATTAGCGTGTGTGCGGATCGATGGCAGGAACGGTGGGGATTAGGGGATTTAGGCACAAGATTTGACATAAATCTGGTCTAATTGGTCATGACTGAGGTGACTTGAGACTAACAGGTTTAAACATTTACAGCATTTAAATCTCTCCCTGCGATCAGCAACAAAGGTTAGATCACAAGGTACACGTTCACACTGGGGCTGTTACTTCTGCTCATATTCTAGCCAAGGTTTCCCTTCGCCTATCCAGAACCATTGGTAAAACATTCTGTCTAGCAACTGCCAGTTCTCTTACATTTTAACTTTATTCTTTGGAATCCTATTATTAACTTGTCACATTTTTTGTTACAGTTTTGCTGTCATTTCTCTGCTTCCTCCACAGTGTCTCTGTGTGTCAGTCCTTGTTCCCACCAACCTGCATCCCAGCACTGCTCAGCACTGCTGGTTACAGCAGGGTGTTTCCAGTGAGGGTGAAAGCAGAGCTTGCTTTGGTAGTGACCATGAATACAGTGGATGATTAGCTCTGAACTGTAAGTACCGTACTGTGAGAGCATCAAGGGATATGGAGACAAGGCGGTTCAATGGATTTGAGCTCCACCATGATCTAACTGAATGGTGGAACAGACTCAAGGGCTGAATGGTCCCCTCTGTGTTACTAATCTTGTGCGATAACATATATCATTCAGAGGAAAGTTCGATGCAATCATCCAAGTTAAACAGCTAGCAACCCCTCAAAGTTTCATTCTTGTGTTTAATCCCTCCACGGCCTTAACCACCTCTATCTTGTAACTTTCTCCAGTGTTACAATCCTTCTAACCAACTCTTCATTTCACTAGCTCTGACCTCTTGTCCGTCCCCCTCCCTTCACCCCACCATTGCCCACCGTGCTTTCATCCCCCCCCCCCCCCAAGAGCCCACACCTGGAATTCACTCCCTAAACCCCCTGGCCCCCCTCCTTTAAGACCATCCTTAACATCGACCTCTTTGGCCAAGCATTGGGTCACCCATCCTAATCCTTCTTTGATTCGGCGTCCACGTTTTCCTTACAGCTCTGTGAAGCACCTTGGGACATTTTTCTAAATTAAAGGCGCTAGATAAATGCAAATTGTTGTTTATTTGAAAAAAATATTAAAGTCAAAATGGAATGTGGGCAACAGGCAGTCTGCAGGAACATAGATAGCGGATAATAGAACTCCCTGCGATCTCTTTGGTCTACAGGTGACAATTTACACATCTTAAAAGACAGATGGACAATATAGACAACTATAATTTCTCTGATTACCAAACCGCTATGAAACTCCATTACAGGGAATAAAACCCACTCTGGGTGGGGAGGGCTGTGATTTGGGGAGGAAGGAATTGATATTTTCTAAGTGTCCTGTTATCACATCCTTTATAATAGATTCTAGCATTTTCCCTACTACTGATGTTAGGCTAACCGATCTGTAGTTCCCGGTTTTCTCTCTCCTTTTTTAAATAGTGGGGTTACATTTGCCACCCTCCAATCTGCAGGAACTGTTCCATAATCTACAGAATTTTGGAAGATGACAACCAATGCATCCACTATTTCCATGGCTACCTCTTTTAGTACTCTGGGATGCAGATTATCAGGCCCTGGGGATTTATCGGCTTTCAGTTCCATTAATTTCTCCAGCACTATTTTTTATTAATACTAATTTCCTTTAATTCCTCCTTCTCACTAGACCCTTGGTTCCCTAGCATTTCTGGGAAGTTATTTGTGTCCTCTTCCGTGAAGACAGAACCAAAGTATTTGTTTAATTGCTCTGCCATTTCCTTGTTCCCCATTATAAATTCTCCCGTTTCTGACTATAAGGGGCCTACATTTGTTTTCACTAATCTTTTTCTTTTTACATACTTGTAGAAGCTTTTACAATCCGCTTTTATATTCCTTGCAAGTTTACTCTCATACTCTATTTTTCCCCTCTTAATCAATCTCTTGGTTTTTTTTGCTCAATTTTGCTCAGGCTTGCTACTTTTTCTGGCAACTTTATATGACTCCTCTTTGGATCTAATACTATCCATAATTTCTTTTGTTAGCCATGGTTGGGCCGCTTTTCCTTTTGTGTTTTTGCGCCAGAAAGGAATGTATAACTGTTGTAAATAAATAAGAGCTAACAGTTTTAGCCTGTTTGCCTTGGTCTAGTTAGAAGTGGCGCGAGACACTCCACACATTCTCTAGTATGTGGTCGAACAGGATCTGGGGTTAACTATTAAAGTGGGGCTCACTAACCCATTCACGGGGTAAATAAAGAAACAGGTTTCCCTTCACAAAGGACTCAGACTTCTCACAGAAACATCAGTCTTGTTGCGAGGAGTGACCAACTGCTGATAAATTGCTCAAATCGTAACGACTAATTTCCATCTCCTTTGCGAACTGTACTGCTGACTCTAGTTTAACCTTGAACCGCTTCGCCTGTTTAACTCCTTCAGAATCCATGCCATCAGGTCAAGTAGGTACAAACTGATTGAAAATGGAAGGTTGAGCCCACTGAAGAATCACTGATGCTCTGCTGTAAATGCTCAAGTGACAAGAAACCTTTCATGATGAAAAGAGAAAACAGAAAAATCTTTCCTTCTCCTAATACCCACGATGGCAGACCAGAGTATTGAAATGCCACTGTCCTTAATCTGCCTGTTACCTTGACCTCTAGACTTGACTATTCCAACGCACTCCTGGCTGGCCTCCCACATTCCACCCTACGTAAACTTGAGGTCATCCAAAACTCAGCTGCCCGTGTCCTAACTCGCACCAAGGCCCGTTCGCCCATCACCCCTGTGCTCGCTGACCCGTGTCCTAACTCGCACCAAGGCCCGTTCGCCCATCACCCCTGTGCTCACTGACCCGTGTCCTAACTCGCACCAAGGCCCGTTCGCCCATCACCCCTGTGCTCACTGCCCCGTGTCCTAACTCGCAACAAGGCCCGTTCACCCATCACCCCTGTGCTCACTGCCCCGTGTCCTAACTCGCACCAAGGCCCGTTCGCCCATCACCCCTGTGCTCGCTGACCCGTGTCCTAACTCGCACCAAGGCCCGTTCGCCCATCACCCCTGTGCTCGCTGACCCGTGTCCTAACTCGCACCAAGGCCCGTTCGCCCATCACCCCTGTGCTCGCTGACCCGTGTCCTAACTCGCACCAAGGCCCGTTCGCCCATCACCCCTGTGCTCGCTGACCCGTGTCCTAACTCGCACCAAGGCCCGTTCGCCCATCACCCCTGTGCTCGCTGCCCGTGTCCTAACTCGCACCAAGGCCCGTTCGCCCATCACCCGTGCTCGCTGCCCGTGTCCTAACTCGCACCAAGGCCCGTTCACCCATCACCCCTGTGCTCGCTGACCCGTGTCCTAACTCGCACCAAGGCCCGTTCGCCCATCACCCCTGTGCTCGCTGACCCGTGTCCTAACTCGCACCAAGGCCCGTTCGCCCATCACCCCTGTGCTCGCTGACCCGTGTCCTAACTCGCACCAAGGCCCGTTCACCCATCACCCCTGTGCTCGCTGACCCGTGTCCTAGTCGCACCAAGTCCCGTTCACCCATCACCCCTGTGCTCGCTGACCCGTGTCCTAACTCGCACCAAGGCCCGTTCACCCATCACCCCTGTGCTCGCTGACCCGTGTCCTAGTCGCACCAAGTCCCGTTCACCCATCACCCCTGTGCTCGCTGACCCGTGTCCTAACTCGCACCAAGGCCCGTTCGCCCATCACCCCTGTGCTCGCTGACCTACATTGGCTCCTGGTTAAGCAGTGCCTCGATTTCAAAATTCTCATCCTTGTTTTCAGATCCCTCCATGGCCTCGCCCCCTCCCTATCTCTAATCTCCTTCAGCCCCACAACCCTCCGAGCTATCTGCGCTCCTCTAATTCTGCCCTCTTGAGCATCCCTGATTTTAATCGCTCAACCATTGGTGGCCGTGCCTTCTGTTGCCTGGGCCCTAAGCTCTGGAATTCTCTCCCTAAACCTCTCCACCTCTCTACCTCTCTTTCCTCCTTTAAGACGCTCCTTAAAACCTACTTCTTTGACCAAGCTTTTGGTCACCTGCCCTAATTTATCCTTATGTGGATCGGTGTCAAATTTTTTGTCTTAAAATACTCCTGTGCAGCGCCTTGGGACGTTTTACTACGTTAAAGGTGCTATATAAATACAAGTTGTTGTTGCCTCATGACTGACTGGAAACTGTGGGCTAGGACTGGGGTCATTGACACAGGGCAAGGCGCCATTGTTGCTTTAATGTTGATTGTGACCAGGTTGATATGAGGTGGCCCAGTGCCGTTTGGGTGATGTTGATGGTACAGAATGACCAAGGTGTTTGTCCAACATCAGTCACCACAGTCCAGAAATAATGCAATATGTGGCGTGCATTTCAACAATTTGACAATCTTTACAAATGGAAGTAATGCTACAGTGACATTGTGGCTCACAGCAAATACTGACATAAACCAGGCACAATAATAGGATTGGAAAGCATTTTAATAAAATAAGGTACTTTTCATGTTAAAGTTTAAAGATTGAGTTTATTTATTGAGGCTCCCTCAACGGTCTAATCAGTTGTGGCTTTCTCTCTGGGCACTTTATATCCTAATAGCCTCTTTAACACTTCAGTTTATCTTTGATTGTTGTGTTTGTAAATTGGTTCCAGGTGGGATTATTATTCAAGTTACCTGCTTTGTTCTGTTGCTTTACAAAATCAAATGGATTTGGCCACTTGTTACTGTGTCTAATGGGGGAGAAATTCAGGATGGCCCCGTTTGGGGTGCTAAAACTTTAAAAGTTGAAAAATTAACGCTAATCATTCTCGCCTCCTGTGAAATTCAGTTTTAGCGCCCCAAGAGGGAAGTGGAGCGAAATCAGTCATCAACCACTTCTCTCGGGGCGCTAGCGTCTGAGAGTGGGGTGGTAGTGGCAGAGCGTGAAACAAATTTGAGCGCACTGTAAACGGCACTGTTTCATCAGAAAGGCTGCTTCCCTCACTTAAAGGGAAGGGTCAATGATGCTGCACAAGCTGGTTGTCGTCAGTTCTGTTTTACAAGGTGATCTGGGCGACTGCCATTACAGCCCCAAATACACTCAGAGTGGAGGGCTTGGACATCCCGTACTACTGAAACATGAAAAACTTTGCGCAGGCACCAGACTGGTGCAAATAATAAAGGTTGCGCAAGCTGAAAAGCATTCCCTTTAGTTACCGCTTCTGAAGCAGCCGGCCAAGTTCACAACGCCTCCTCTTGCTGGCGTTGTCGGCGCGAGGCGATAAAGCAGGGGACGCGAGTGAATTTTCCATCCGGGGTGATAACGGGGTGCTCTGCACTTTATGGCATCACGATTTGTGAGGTGCGAGAGGCCCAGGTGCTAAGAGTTAGCGCCAGTGTTATACCGGCACTGAAGTTCGCGGATGTTGCTGCATTCGCCGCGCCCCGTTACCACCCCCGCCAGGCGCTAACGGGAGGCGCTCACATACCGAATTTCTAGAGCTATATCTCCCACCTGGAAGATTTTCATTAACACAACAGTGAAGCTGCAACATAGGAAGAGGAGTCGGCCATTCAGCCCCTCGAGCCTGCTCCATCATACTCAACACACCGTGACAGAAATGGCAGAACACTAGGAAAGGAAAGTAAAAGGGGAAACGAGCCAAACAGCATGCAATAAGACAGGACTGAAAATGGAGGGTTGATCAAGAATGGCGTATCAAAAACTTTCAGGATAGTGAGATCTTTTGGTGGGTATGAGTGATCAGCAATGGTAAATATTGTCCACAACATTCAACCACTTCAGCAGGACAAGAGGTGAATGGGTGTGATTGTCCAAAAGTGTGGATTTGAACTGGGAAGATGGGTCCATTGCACAATCGCAAAGTTTATCGTGCATTCAGCTACTTGAAACATTAACTCTTGTTTCTCTCCACTGAGGCTGCCTGACTTGCTGAGTGTTTCCATCATTTTCTGTTTTGCTTTGGGACAACACACCCCATATTTAATTGCTAATAGTTATCTGAACAATGACTTGCATTGATACAGAGACCTGAACTTCGAAAACATCCCAAGAAGCTTCACAGAGGGGGAAACAGACAAGAAGCATGTACTGAGTGACTGAAAGCAGCGTCACACAGATGAGTTTGAAGAGGGCTTTTACGGGCAGGGAGAGAGGAAGCAAAAGTTTTTGGGGAGGGAGTTCCGAAGACGAGGGCGAAGGTGGCTGAAGGAAATGGCACCCATGGTAGAACAGAGCAGGGAGAGGATGTAAAGGAGGCCGGAGTCAGAGTACTGCAGGTCACGGTGGGATGCTGTGCTACAGGAGGACACAGATGTAAGGTGGGGCAATGCCATAGAGGGATTTGTAGATAGGACACAGATTTTGAATATGATGCATTTGGAGCCCTGAAGAGGATTCCCATTCCCAGCTGCCTGGCATGTTGTAAATCTGGAAATATTTACTGTAAACCAATCACATTTAAATCCTGCTCACACTTACTTTGTCAACTGTTTGTGGAATTCCTAGTCAGCCCCGAATGCATTCTTGTGCAATACTTTAACCCTCGTGGTTAACCCCCTGTACATACTGTGGGCTTACCCTACACTGCCCCCGGCTCGTGGTTAACCCCCTGTACATACTGTGGGCTTACCATACACTGCCCCCGGCTCGTGGTTAACCCCCTGTACATACTGTGGGCTTACCATACACTGCCCCCGGCTCGTGGTTAACCCCTGTACATACTGTGGGCTTACCCTACACTGCCCCCGGCTCGTGGTTAACCCCCTGTACATACTGTGGGCTCACCCTACACTGTCCCCGGCTTGTGGTTAACCCCCTGTACATACTGTGGGCTTACCCTACACTGCCCCCGGCTCGTGGTTAACCCCCTGTACATACTGCGACCTCACCCTACACTGCCCCCGGCTCGTGGTTAACCCCCTGTACATACTGTGGGCTTACCCTACACTGCCCCCCGGCTCGTGGTTAACCCCCTGTACATACTGTGAGCTCACCCTACCCTAAATGTAGTTAATTAAATAAATCTGGAATTAAAAAAGCTAGTATCAGTAATGGTGACCATGAAACTACTAGATTCTCAGGAAAAACCCAACTGGTTCACTAATGTCCTTTAGGGAAGGAAATCTGCTGTCCTTACCCGGTCTGGCCTATATGTGACTCCAGACCCACAGCAATGCAGTTTGACTCTTAACTGCCCTCTGAAATGGCCGAGCGAGACACTCAGTTGTACTAAACCGCTACAAGGAACAGCGGTTCATGGTGGCGGCTCACCACCACCTTCTCAAGGGCAATTAGGGATGGGCAATAAATGCCGGCCTTGCCAGCGACGCTCACATCCCAGGAACGAATAAAAAAAGTGATTGATTGGATGTAAGGTCTCCAGGAGATACGATAAGGTACCATATAAATACAATTTTTTCCTTTGTCTTAATATTTCCCAATTTACAGTACTAACACTCAGTGAGGTGGAACACAATTTTTGAGATTAAAGAGCTCGGATTCACTGTTCCATTGAAAGTTGTAATTCACAGGCACCTCAATAATAGTTAGCTGCAAACTGGAAAGATGAATTTGCTGCTGTTAATATTCTCAAGGGTCCAATTTCCCAGCTAACGGCTGATGGTAGCAGTGTTACCATCATTGTCAACTCGATTTCCTGCCTTTAATAGTAAATATGGAAAAACATATGGCACAGAACTTCCCTTCTTACCTCGAGAGCACTGGAAAGGCGACCTCACCGGGGCTCAGGGGAAGGGTCAGGCTACAACCTGGAACTCCTGCTGTACCTCGACACAGGTGTGGTTATGACTCTCACTGGGGTACAGTTCCACAGGCACTGACTCTCACTGGGGTACAGTTCCACAGGCACTGACTCTCACTGGGGTACAGTTCCACAAACACTGACTCTCATTGGGGTACGGGTTCCACAGACACTGACTCTCACTGGGGGACATTTCCACAGACACTGACTCTCACTGGGGTACAGTTCCACAGACACTGACGCTCACTGGGGTACGGGTTCCACAGACACTGACTCTCACTGGGGTACAGTTCCACAGACACTGACTCTCACTGGGGTTCAGTTCCACAGACACTGACTCTCACTGGGGTACAGTTCCACAGACACTGACTCTCACTGGGGTTCAGTTCCACAGACACTGACTCTCACTGGGGTACAGTTCCACAGACACTGACTCTCACTGGGGTACAGTTCCACAGACACTGACTCTCACTGGGGTACGGGTTCCACAGGCACTGACTCTCACTGGGGTTCAGTTCCACAGACACTGACTCTCACTGGGGTACAGTTCCACAGACACTGACTCTCACTGGGGTACAGTTCCACAGACACTGACTCTCACTGGGGTATGGGTTCCACAGGCACTGACTCTCACTGGGGTACAGTTCCACAGACACTGACTCTCACTGGGGTACAGTTCCACAGACACTGACTCTCACTGGGGTACAGTTCCACAGACACTGACTCTCACTGGGGTACAGTTCCACAGACACTGACTCTCACTGGGGTACAGTTCCACAGACACTGACTCTCCCTGGGGTACAGTTCCACAGACACTGACTCTCACTGGGGTACAGTTCCACAGACACTGACTCTCCCTGGGGTACAGTTCTCAGCCACCAGGTGTCCTCCACCACATTGTCTAAATGGCCACTCTTATGTGCGAACCTCGGCAGTGAATGTCGGCAGGTTATTGACCTTGAGGAGATCCAGGTCGAACCCAGTGCTGTCTTCACCCAACATCTCTAAAGTTTCAATACCAGCCAGGTGAAAGGATCACAATCAGGAGTGGAGTCTTGTTTTGCTCTCCCTATCCCAGGACAACGGGGTTCATAGCAGCACCCGCACTGTATTATATGTGGATAGAACAAATGAAGGACAGAGACACAATGGGCTGGATTTTGTGAATGGAGGTGACTTGGAGGCGGGACTGCTGCTTGTCGTGTCAATGTCCCGCCTCTATCCTCGCCTAACCATTCAGAAGGATTTTCCCCTGATTGAGCTTGTTAAGCCTGCCCGGTGGGCTCAGCAAGTCAATTAGGGAAGAAGTCACTGACAGATCACGTCAACGTCAGCCATGCTATCGGTCGCGACTTCTTGAAAGAAGAAATGACAGCGTTTGACAGCTCTGTGAAGCTCTGTGAAACTGTCAAACATTGACATGCTCTTGAGTTTGATTTGTTTTTGTGGTGAGGACTGAAAAAACATTGTAAAAAAGTAAATTTCAGATGTCTGATGGACCTGAAATTGACAAGGTGGATGTCCGCTCTCCCCATCCACCGCGGCTAAAGGCTATAGAAGTAAAAAAAGTTAAGTGAACACTTTTTTAAACTTATCACTCACCTTGCATACTTACAACTCCGCACTTGCACCCATCACTCACCTCTACACCTTACTTCCAGGTGCCTCCGACCACCGCAGACCTCCTCCACGTCTCCTCCAACCCGGCGGGGTTCTCCGAGGTCGGGAAGCCTTCGCCTGTGAAGGTAAAATGGCACTAATCCCTTTTTCTGGGATGGCAGGAATGACGTATGAGGAGAGATTGGGTCGATTGGGCTTATACTCGCTGGAGTTTAGAAGAATGAGAGGGGATCTCATTGAAACTTATAAAATTCTAACAGGACTAGACAGACTAGATGCAGGAAGGATGTTCCCGATGGCAGGGGAGTCCAGAACCAGGGATCATAGTCTAAAGATAAGGGGTAAGCCATTTAGGACAGAGATGAGGAGGAATTTCTTCACCCAGAGAGTGGTGAACCTGTGGAATTCTCTACCACAGAAGGCAGTTGAGGCCAATTCATTAAATATATTCAAGAAGGAGTTGGATATATTTCTTAAGGCTAAAGGGATCAAGGGATATGGGGAGAAAGCAGGGACCGGGTACTGAATTTGGATGATCAGCCATAATCGCATTAAATGGCGGAGCAGGCTCGAGGGGCCGAATGGCCGACTCCTGCTCCTATCTTCTATGTTCCTATGTTACATATGAACATACGAATTAGGAGCAGGAGTCGGCCACTCAGCCCCTCGAGCCTGCTCCGCCATTCAATAGGATCATAGCTGATCTGATTACTCCACATTCCCGCCAACCCCCGATAACCTTTCGCCCCCCTTGCTTATCAAGAATCTATCTACCACTGCCTTAAAAATATTCAAAGATTCTGCTACCACCGCCCTCTGAGTAAGAGAGTTCTAAAGACTCACGAACCTCTGTGAGAAAAAATTTCTCCTCATCTCTGTCTTAAATGGGCGACCCCTTATTTTTAAACAGTGGCCCCTAGTTCTAGATTCTCCCACAAGAGGAAACATCCTCTCCACATCCACCTTGTCAAAACCCCTTAGGATCTATGGGGGGAAAATTGGGTTGCTTTGTGCTTCCCATTTGTGCCCTAAGAGGGCGCTAACGGGGCGCAAAGCAACTAGCGCCTGGGCGCGGAGCTGCCCACGCCTCCTGCGAAATTCAGCGTGAGGTTAGCGGTGGCGCTAACCGGTAGCACCCCATGGCGCTGCGCCGCCGGTGATGACGTCATCGCCGTGCGCAGCGCCCTGGCCGCAATCTTCAGTAGCGCTCCCTAACTTACCGCCAGACGCTATGTCTGACGGGTCAGGGGGGCGTACCTGCGGCCGAGGCGGTGCTATTTAAAGGCGAGGTGCAGGGCGGCCATTTTTGTTGCTGGCTGCCTGCCAGCACCTGCCTGCGCTCCCGTCCCCGGCCTCCTGAACGGCCCACCCCGCGGAGTGCCGGCTGCGCTCCATGAGTCCGCCACTTCTCTTGAGTGCCGGGCTCTTTTACCGGCACTCCCGATCCCCAGGGGCCCAGCTGGGCCCTGGGTCGCGCTGCACAAGGCCCCTCCCTTTTAAGAAGGGGAGGAAGGCCTGCAATACTACTGCGACGCGACGCGACATGCTGCAGCGCCACTCGCAGTGCCCCAAGAGGGATGCGGGGCGCTTCCTGTAGCGCCCCACTTCCCTCTTGGGGCGTAACCACTCAAGTTCCGGTGTGGGGGCGCTAATTTTTCCAGGTCGCTAAAAGTAGTGCCCCGGCGAAGTTAGTGCCCAAATGGGGCGCTACTCAATTTTTAGCCCAAAGTGTTTCAATCAAGTCACCTCTTACTCTTCTAAATACAAGCCTAGCCTGTCCAACCTTTCCTCATCAGAAAACCCGCCATTCCAGGTATTATTCTAGTAAACCTTCTCTGAACTGCTTCCAACGCATTTACATCCTTCCTTAAATAAGGAGACCAATACTGTACACAGTACTCCAGATGTGGTCTCACCAATGCCCTGTATAACTGAAGCATAACCTCCCTACTTTTGTATTCAATTCCCCTTGCAATAAACAATAACATTCTATTAGCTTTCCTAATTACATGCTGTACCTGCACACTAACATTTTGCGATTCATGCACTAGGACACCCAGATCCCTCTGCATCTCAGAGCTCTGCAATCTCTCACCATTTAGATAATATGTTTCTTTTTTATTCTTCCTGCCAAAATGGACAATTTCACATTTTCCCACATTATACTCCATTTGCCAGATCTTTGCCCACTCTTAACCTATCTATATCCCTTTGCAGCGTCCTTATGTCCTCTTTACAATTTATTTTCCTACTTATCTGTGTCATCAGCAAATTTAGTAACCATACCTTCGGTCCCTTCATCCAAGTCATTTATATAAATTGTAAAAAGTTGAGGCCCCAACACTGTTACATCTTGCCAACCAGAAAATGTCCCATTTATGCCTACTCTCTGTTTCCTGTTAGCTAGCCAATCTTCTATCCATGCCAATATGTTACCCCCTACACTGTGAGCTTTTATTTTCCGCAATAACCTTTGATGTGACACCTTATCAAATGCCTTCTGGAAATCTAAGTACAGTACATCTACTGGTTCCCCTTTATCCACAGCACATGTTACTTCCTCAAAGAACTCCAATAAATTGGTTAAACATGATTTTCCTTTCACAAAACCATGTTGACTCTGCCTGATTACCTTGAACTTTTCTAAGTGCCCTGCTATAACATCTTTAATAATAGCTTCTAACATCTTCCCTATGACAGACGTTAAGCTAACTGGCCTGTAGTTTCCTGCTTTCTGTCTCCCTCCCTTTTTGAATAAAGGAGTTACATTTGCTATTTTCCAATCTAATGGAACCTTCCCCGAATCTAGGGAATTTTGGAAAATTAAAACCAACGCAACAACTATCTCACTAGTCACTTCTTTTAAGACCCTAGGATGAATTCCATCAGAACCTGGGGACTTGTCAGCCCGTAGCTCCAACAATTTGCTCAGTACCACTTCCCTGGTGATTGTAATTTTCTTGAGTGCCTCCCTTCCTTCCATTTCCTGATTTACAGCTATTTCTGGGATGTTACTTGTATCCTCTATAGTGAAGACCGATGCAAAATACCTGTTCAATTCAACTGCCATCTCCTTATTTTCCATTATTAATTCCCCAGACTCACTTTCTATAGGACCAACGCTCACTTTGTTATTTATTTTCTTTTTTAAATATCTATAGAAACTCTTACTATCTGTTTTTATATTTCTAGTGCGCTTTCTCTCGTACTCTAATTTTTCTCTCCTTATTAATCTTTTAGTCATTCTTTGCTGTTTTTTATATTCTGTCCAAACGTTGCTTCATGCTGAGTCCCAAACACCCCTGCAATACTTGCTTTTTGAGAGCTTCTTTTACTATTCTGACTGACCTTTCGGCTTCTCCGTTTGAAGCTGGATAGTATGGTGGAACGAGAGTGCGTTTGATACCGTTCTGTTTCATGAATTCTTGGAATAGAGCAGAACAGAACTAAGGGCCATTTTCAGACACAAACTCTTCAGGTAAGCCATGACATGCGAAGATAGACCTCAACTCATCTGTGGTACATTCAGTTGTAGTGTTTGAATCCATGTGCTTCACTTCAAGCCACTTGGAGTGACTATCTACAAGTACCAGGAAATAATCATTTGCTTTCTCACAGAAGTCTACATATATTCTCTGAAAAGTTCTACTTGGCCATGACCAGGGTTGTAGTGGAGTTTTGGGTGGTTTGTTTCTGCAATTTGCTGACAAGTGATTTAAGATCACTGTCCAATCCAGGCCAGTAAACAAAGCTTCTTGCAATTGATTTCATTCTGACGATCCCTGGATGTTCAGTATGAAGTTCGGCCAGAATTCTACCTGTCAAAGAAGTAGGTACCAGCACTCTGTTTCCCCGCTTGATATAACCTTGCTCACAGGACAATTCAGTACGACGGTTATGGAATGGTTTCAACTCTGTGTCCAGACACTGATCAGTCCATCCATTCAAGGTGTTTTCATACACTCTTTTCAGTACTGAGTCCTTTTGAGTCTCATCTGCAATTTCAGTTGCATTCACGGGAAAGTCTTTGCCAACTGCACCTAGTGTGAAAATCTCACCTTCACTCCCAACACGAGTCCTCATGTGGCAACCTGGACAAGGCATCTGCGATTGCATTTTACTTTGAAGTGCAATATTCAATCGTGTAGTCATATTGTGACAACAGCACTGCCCAATGTTGCATTCTGGATGCAGCCATTGCAGGGATGGCAGATTTGGGCTCCAATATTGCTAGGAGCGGTTTGTGATCGGTTATCAGAGTAAACTTTCTGCCGATCAGGAACTGTAGGAATTTCTTGATTCCAAACACTATGGCGAGTGCTTCCTTTTCAATTTGCACGTAGTTTCTTTCGCTCTTTGTGAGGGTTCACGATGCGAACGCGATTGGTTTCTCTTGGCTGTCATCCATTACATGGCTTATGTCAGCTCCCACACCATAGCTGGAAGCATCACTCGCTAACAAGCTCACGCTCTGTGTCGTAGTGCACAAGGAGAGCATCGCTAGAGAGACTTCTCTTACACGTGTTGTAAGTTTCCTGTTGTGCTTTTGTCCACTTCCACTGGACATCCTTCTTGAGCTCGTGCAATGGAGCTAACATGGTCACTAACTCAGGTAAGAAACGTGCATAGTACTGGACCATTCCAAGGAAAGATCTTAACTCAGACACGTTCTCTGGCTCTGGAGCATTGGTGACAGCATCAACCTTTCCCTTCACTGGTTGCAAGCCATTTGCATCAACTTTCAGACCAAGGTATACAACCTCAGGCTGCACAAAAGCACATTTGCTCCTTTTCAATTTGACATTGTGAGAAGTCAACCTTTGAAGCACAATATCTAACATTTCTAGAATGTCTTCCTCGCTGCTTGTTGCGATCAGCACATTGTCTTGATTGCATAAGCAATTTGGAACTCCTTGCAAAATCTTATCCATCGTAGCCTGGAAGATTTTGGTGGAGAACTTTACACCATATGACAGCTTGGTGTATGAGTACAGTCCCTTGTGTGTGTTGATGGTGAGATTCTGTTGACTCTCTGTCGACATTCAGCTGAGCGTAAGCGTGTGACAGGTCAAGCTTGGAGAAATCCTTTGACCCAGAGAGTGCTGCACACAAATCTTGTGATGTAGGTAACGGGTACTGCTCATCGTCAACTGCTTGGTTGACAGTAACTTTGTAGTCACCGCACAAGCGTACAGTTTTGTCTGCTTTGGGCACTACCACAATCAGGGTAGCCCATTCACTTTTGTCAGTTTTTACTAGCACTCCATTCTCTCTGAGCTTCGCTAGCTCTTCCTCCGCCTGACTTTTCAACGCATAGGGGACTGGCCTTGCCTTACAATAGATGCAGATATGCACGTCATACCTAGTGATGCCCTCATAACTGTCTGAGAACATGCTTTCGTACTTGTTCAGCATTGTGTCGAGTCACTGCTTTGAAGCATCTACGCTGAAGATGTTTTTCCAGTCTAGTTTTAACTTTCTCAAACAGTCATTGCCCATGAGGGTTGGCCTGTTGTTGTAGCTCGCTACAATAATAGGCAGCTTTACTGACTGGCCATTGTGTTAAACTGTACATTCCATTTGTCCACATATCTCTAGGATTTCTCCTGAGTAAGTTTTTAACTCCATAGCACTCTTTGTAAGTGTTATTTGATTAAACTTACCCTCATATGTGTCCTTACTCATGGTAGAGCAGTCCACTGCCGTGTCGATACACACATCAATATATTGCTCGTTGATCAAAAGTTTTATACGGAAGTCTTTCTCACGACTGCTAACGTTGCCGCTAGTGACATAGATACTGTAGAGCCGAGTTCTTCAACATCAGGTGTGTTCACTTCAATATTGTGAACTCCTCCCTATTGTTGTCGCTGCTTTGCATTGCCACTAGAATGGTTCTTACTTCCTGCTTTCAATCTAGCACAGCAAGCTGTTGAAATATGGCCTGGCGTCTGGCAGTGAAAACACTTTGCATTTCTGTTTTGGCAGGACTGTGGTGAGTGATTTCCATTGCAGTGATAACAATTCACTGAACTGCTCTCACCGACATGCTTTTGACTTGGTCTCACAGCTCTAGGTTCGGCGATGGCTTTGTGACTGTAGACCTCAGTTGCACTGGTCACTTGAGTTGGATGGAGCTCCCTAGCATTCTTAGATGCCATCTCCATAGGTAGAGCAATTTTGCATACTATGTCAAACATTAGGTTCGAGTGTTCAGTAACTTGGACTGTGTACACTCATCCGCCAGTCCACACACAAACTTATCTCGCAACACACGATTCAAAAATGTGCTGATGTTACAATACAAAGACAGGTTCTTATGAGCTACAATGTACTCACTGATGGTTTCGCTTTGTTTTTGGTTTCTGGTACCAAACATATAGCTCTCTGCTATTTCTAATGACTTTGGGTTCAAATAGTCCTTGAGTTTCTCGACAATATTTTCAAACAACACATCCTTCACTTTCCCCGGCGCGAGTAGGTTTGTCAACGTTCAGTGGACATCTGGCCCGATTGCCGTTAGAAAAATTGCTTTCTTCTGTTCACGAATTATTGTATTTTGAGCCTGAACATTCTCATCTGCACCTTCAGTCTCAATAATGTTATTGGCCTTATAAAAAATCTCCATTCGCTCAACGTAGAAACTGAATGGTTCGCGAGCTCGGTCATCCCATAGGCACGGCCATGATTGTCCCGATCCCGTTGAACAGTGACTCAGCACGCTACCTGTGTACCTGTGAGAATCAGCGCCGCTGTTGCTGTGCGTACATACACAGGAAGGCGAAGCACAGATGATTCTGCATCAGCATTAACAGTAAAATATCGCAAAAATTCAGTTTAGGTGTCACAAATTCACCTTTAACTTTTCCACTCGAAGGTTGAACACTGTGGCCTTCCATGATCCCTAAAAATGACTTTGGGATCCCATCCTCGTCGTAAAAATGTAATATATGTGAATAGAACAAATGAAGAACAGAGACACAATAAGTTGTTAGTCCATGTACTTGCTTTACTAGGCCAGAGCGAACTGAGCATGCTCATACCAAACCATGTGATAATACATTACACTCAGCATCCCCCCAATTGAGATGAGGCAGTTATTGTTCTCTGCACTCTTTAGATTCTGTCTGCCCTGAATCATACACGACTGTAAATTGAAGAAGAGGTTAGTTGACCTGTCTGAGTACTCTACTGATCCCATTCTTCAGCTAATCACTCGAACACAAGTGCAGAAGCCAATTCTGGTGGAGTCCATTAGGTTCAGAGAGAAAGCTTGAAGCCATTCAACATTACCACAATCTCACTCTGACTTAAATCATTGAGCACCTTAAGCGTTTGGACCAGTAATGGATATATCTCTTCAGCAGCAATTCATATTCCCTCATGCCTGAGGCTGTGTAAAGTAAATGGGAAATGAAAGATTTGTCCACTGAGGGCCTTAAAAAATGATTGGTGGTCTGGATTGAAATCCAGGCTCAGTTTTTTTACACCAGTGGACTAGGCAATGCCGCACCGCTTGAGGAGGCTGATCTGCTCTTCCTCCCTCCGCAGAACAGCTGAGAAACCATTCACTGCCTCCTCTGATATGTTACGGTGCTTGTATATTGTTAACGAAACACTGGAGGTCCTCCTGATGGGAGTAAACACATTGTAGCAATTACTCGGCCGTGTCTTCTCTTGTATTGCTTTTGTTGTTTTTTTTCCAGAATATTCTAGAGGGACTGGACACAAAAGCAGCTAGTTATGACCGCACCAATTGGAATGGTTATTCAGACAGAACGCCCTCGTTTAGGTAGCATGGCTGCAACTGGAGGCTCGTTGTACCGTGAATCGGAAGCATGGATCATTTCCCTACCATCAGCTGATCAACACTTTACATTTCCACAGTGCTGCCCATTCGCAGGACGATGTAGACTTAAACCTGGGCCCTAAGCTCTGGAATTCCCTCCCTAAACCTCTCTACCTCTCTTTCCTCCTTTAAGATACACCTTCAAACCTACCTCTTTGACCAAGCTTTTGGTCACCTGCCCTAATTTCTCCTTATGTGGCTCGGTGTCAAATTTTATGTCTTTTAATATCCTTGGGACGTTTGACTACGGTAAAGATGCTATATAAATACAATTTGTTGTTGTTTAAGGAGATAGATAGATTTCTAGACACAAAAGGCATCAAGGGGTATGGGGAGAGAGCAGGAATATGGTATTGAGATAGAGGATCAGCCATGATCATACTGAATGGCGGAGCAGGCTCGAGAGGCCGAATGGCCTACTCCTGCTCCTATTTTTCTATGTCTCCAAACACTATTCGCATTGAGGAGGAAAAAACTGTGGATGACGAACTGAATAGAAAAAAGGTGAAGATTGTGGAGAGTAAAAGAGAGAGAGACCTTGAGGAGGTCTGTGAGATGCAAAGTGGATGCTCCAGCGAGCAGAGGGGCTGGAGGAGTGTGGAACAGGGAGTAACCCAGAGGGAGATGTCTCAGGGACTGGCTGGATGGAGGAGGTTACGACCATAGTGTGGGGCAAGGCCACGGAGGAATCAGAATAGAAGTCTAAATGCTTCTCTCCGTTATTTCCTCAGCTGTTGTCCATTCATCAACTGCCGTTACTTCCTTTTCTCAAAAGTTCCAGTTTTCTAACTCAGTGGTGTTGTGGTTTTGGTGTAACATGATTTGGATGCTTTACCTTCATCTGTTCCCGAGCACCAATCACATTCAGGCATAAACCGCCTCCTGTTCTGTGCTCAGTCATGGATGGATCTGGTTCTACTTGTAAAAAGCCCCCCTCGGTTGACAGTTCGGCGAATTGATGCAACAATTGGTATTACAGACCTGGGAGTGCCTAGACTCGAGGCTCAGTCTGTGCGGGATTTGCTGAGCTCGCTGGTGAGGTGATTGAGACCCTGCAGTTTGTTTGAGTGCCCCGGGGTTCGGGACAGGAAAATCAGTCAGGGTGTTTGCTTCTTATCACTGTCCCCAGTGACCGCTGTTGGGATCACTGAATCACACAACACAGGAGGAGGTCATTCGGCATTCCACATCACAACAACTCGCTGTGTAAAAAAAGTTTCCTCGTGTCCCCTCTGGTTCTTTTGCCAATCACCTTAAATCTGTGTCCTCTAAGAACATAAGAAATAGGAGCAGGAGTCGGCCATTCGGCCCCTCGAGCCTGCTCCGCCATTCAATGTGATCATGGCTGATCTTCTGCCTCAACTCCATTCATCGGCCCTATCGCCATATCCCTTGATGCCCTTACTAGTCAGAAATCTATCGACTTCTGTTTTGAATATACCCAATGACTGAGCCTCCACAGCCCTCTGGGGTAGAGAATTCCAAAGATTCACCACCCTCTGTGTGAAGAAATTTCTTCTCATCTCAGTCCTGAATGGCCTACCCTTTATCCTGAGGCTGTGGCCCCTGGTCCTAGACTCCCCAGCCAAGGGAAACATTCTCCCAGCATCCACCCTATCAAGCCCTGTAATAATTTTGTATGCTTCAATGAAATCCCCTCTCATTCTACTGAATTCAAGAGAATACAGGCCTAGTTTACTCAATCTCTTCTCATACAACAGTCCCGCCATCCCAGGAATCAATCTTGTGAACCTTCGTTGCACTCCCTCGATGGCAAGTATATCCTTCCTTAGGTAAGGAGACCAAAATTGTACACAGTACTCCAGGTGTGGTCTCACCAAGGCCCTATACAATTGGAGTAAGACCTCTTTACTCCTGTACTCAAATCCTCTTGTAATGAAGGCCAGCATACCATTTGCCTTCCTAATGGCTTGCTGCACCTGCACATTCACTTTCAGTGACTCATGTACAAGGACACCCAAGTCCCTTTGAGCATCTGCATTCCCCAATCTTTCACCATTTAGGAAATACTCTGCTTTTCTATTTTTTCTACCAAAGTGGATAACTTCACATTTATCCACATTATATTCCATCTGCCATGTTCTCACCCACTCACTGAGCCTGTCGAGATTCCCTTGAAGCCTCTTCACATCCTCTTCACAACTGACGCTGCCACCTAGCTTTGTGTCATCAGCAAATTTGAAAATGTTACATTTAGTCCCCTCATCCAAATCATTGATATAGATTGTGAATAGCTGGGGTCCAAGCACCAATCCTTGCGGTACCCCACTAGTCACAGCTTGCCATCCTGAAAAAGACCCATTTATCCCTACTCTTTGTTTTCTGTCTGTTAACCAATTCTCAATTCACAACCTCAGGATGTCCCAAATCGCTTTACAGCCAATGATGTATGGTCCCTTAGAGAAATGGCCATTGCAGAGGGTATAGAGACTGCTTGCTGTGCCTGCAGAGTGCTCAGAATTCTCTCACCCAGTGTCCTACTCCTGTCCAACTCCCTTTTAAAATGATCAGCTTCCACCAACGGGCAGAGCGTTCCAGATCCCATATATCACATTGCCTTTATTGAGCTGCCCTCACATCACACAGCCTCTGCCAAGTTCTGATAATCTGCCGTAAATAGTGAATAAAAAGTATAAGCTAAGACTACTTTGACTGATCAATTATCCAATACCTATGCAACACAATTAACAATATTCTTGTAGTGTTAAAAGCTACTTAGTGCGAAGAAGCACAGATCACTTGGAGCATATTAAAGGCGTGAACACACTCGAGGGCTTTGAATGATGTTTGTAACGCTCACTGTTTGTAGATGTCACTGAAATGCTGCAAAGGTGCTGCCGTCCTGACTACAGGCCCCAGTGTGAGCGCCTGACTGCCCCCGAAACTCCTCCATCTCCCAAATCTATCCTGGTCACTGCGAGGGCGTTCAAGTCCTTGTTATTGTTGCAATGATCAAACCACAACTGAGCTTTGTGTGGTGTCAGCGGAGACTGGCTGTGTCTTGTGCTGTCGTTCCAGAGCTGCCAAGACTGCTGACTAAACGGGTCGAGCCAGATTAATCGCAGCCTGCCCCCAGCCCAGACTTTAAATGATCCAATCAGAGTGCTTGCAGGACAAATCCTGAGGGAAGTGGCTAAAGCGTCACGTTCACTTACACACGGGCACACAATCACCGGGCCCCAATCCAGCACCGTGCACACAGAGATTGCTTCCCTATACACAGAGAACCATCACTCAGCTCACCCCCTACAGCCTGAAGACAGAAAAACGTTGAAATAGAAATCACTCCTCTAAAGATTCCGACCTGTTGCATTTCCTTATCCTGCCATGTGCATTGTGCCAGGGGAGCTGAGAGTTCCTGCTTCTCTGCACTGATGGGGCTCCAGCCGAACTGTTCACCTGCCTTCTCTCTTCACAGATACCCACACACCTGCTGTGCATTTCCAACATTTCTGGGTTTGCTTCACATTCACATCACTGCCAGTCTTTTTTCTCTTATATCATAACTTTCCTCAAAATCAGAACTTTCCTCAAAATCAGAAAAGAGGAAATAGAGGTCATTCCAAATGAGGGGCCACCGTAACCGGGGGAGAGATTAATGAGCACCGAATACTGCAGACTGCCAATTGAGAGAGGAACCGGGGCAGAAAGCTACTTAGAATCATAGAATGGTTACAGCACAGAAGGAGGCCATTCGGCCCGTCGAGCCTGTGCCAGCTCTCTGCAAGAGCACTTCAGCTAGTCCCACTCCCCTACCCTTTCCCCGTAGCCCTGCAAAGATCTTTCCTTCAGATACTTATCCACTTGTAAAGTAAAGCAGGATCCATTGGAACTGGAGACTTCATATAAATAAAAATAGATCGAATCAGAACGGGGTTTAGGAATTTTAAGAGGGACGTGTGGGATGAGATGGCTCCGAGAGAACAAAGGGAATATTGTAAGGAATACTGGAGCCCAGGAGGCAACAAGAACAGGGAGAAAGTGAGAGAGAGAGAAGTAGGAGCAAAAGTCAGAACGCGATTTCAAATCAGAAATTGCAGCGGGGGACCATAAAATGCAATTCGTGACCCAGAACTGCCCTGGGAACCTTGTTCGATTTATTGAACTGTTAAATAAATGTAACTGTTTGGAAGTCCAGGCAGAATGCCTGTTGAGAAACGGCTCCCGAGGAATCGACACTCCTCTCACTGTGGTGGCTTTTAATTTATTCACAGGATGTGGGCGTGGCCTGCAAGGCCAACATTTATTGCCCGTTCCTAATTACCCTGGAGAAGGTGGTGGTGAGCCGCCGCCTTATACAACTGAGGGGCTCGCTGGGCCATTTCAGAGGGCAGTTAAGAGTCAACCATGTTGTTGTGGGTCTGGAGTCACATATAGGCCAGACCGGGTAAGGACAGCAGATTTCCTTCCCTAAAGGACATTAGTGAATCAGATGGGCATTTACGACAATCCATTAGTTTCACAGTCACCATTACTGATACTAGCTTTTTATTCCAGATTTAATTAACTGAATTTAAATTCCCAATGTCTCGGGATCATTAGTCCAGGCCTTTAGATTACTAGCCCAGTAACATAACCGCTAGGCTGTACCACTGCCCTTGGGAGGGAGGGAGAGAAGGAGCTGCCTTTATATAATATACAATAAAGCAAGATTTGATTCAACGCAGTTTTAAAAATGAAGAGGCCCATCACATCAATCGCTTTGGGATGTTCCTGAAATGTGATCAACTGCTGTACAAACTCCGTCCATCTGTCTTCGAGCCTTGAAATGTTTTCATGTCACTGCTTTGTTTAGCATCGCTGCACCAGTGTCCAAACCAATGGGTTCCACCCATCATTAACTCAAAGGAGTTGCACCATTTGTACATTTTAAATATTAACCCACTGAAAGGAATTATAATTGAGTTTAACACCTTAACTTAAAAAAATAATTATTTTGGTATCTTTGAGTATGAAATAGCACGGGCGATTCTGATTGGGTCTCCAGCCACATGAAATCACTTCCAGAGTTCTGTCAAAGAGCAATAATCGATTGGTTTCCTTTTTAATCAGGTTGTGAAAGGTGCACAATGCTCAGAGGTAAGTAACTCTCACCCCCATCAATCTCCGCAGTATATTATTTTGTTTCTGATCTGTAAAGCAATCCCCGGGGCATTTGCACCAGTGAATGATTGTTGGGGCACTGGACAGACACTCTCGATTGAGGCCCATTTCTTGAATTATTGTACAACTGATTCCAAGGAAACACGATACGCAGCATGCGAGCAGACGTAGTGCCGAGATATGTGGCCCAGGCTTCTCGCATGGCCTCTTCCCATGCTGTTTGGGAGCAAGTTGAAAATATTTCCATTCACTGGGACAAGGCTGTTCTTGTGACACTGCAATGTTTTTTTCAAACTTGCACCCCGTTAGTTTCAACTAGTTCCCCTGCACCTCTCGAAGCTGCAGCACGTCGGCCAGCAGCTCCATTTCGGGTAACTCGCAGTCCGGATGGGAGGAGGGGAGCCGGGCATGGTGGCCAGAGCGGGAGAAGCAGGCCATCACACGTGGAGCCGGCAACAGTGAGGAGGAGGCCGCGGTGACGAGGAGGACGGAGCGGCTGAGAGACATCGTGCTCCCACTGCCACGGGAAGCCATTGTATTGACTCTGAACGCGGCGCTGTATGTATAGCTGACGCGTCCCTACGGGGAACAAGCATTCCATTGTACTTGTTACATATGGCAAATAAATCGAATCTGAATCTGAGTTCATGGCTCAGTGTGTAGCACGCTCGCCTTTGAGCCAGAAGGTTGTGGGGTCAAGTCCCACTCCAGAGACTTTGAACATAAAATCCAGGCTGACACTCCCAGTGCAATACTCAGGGAGCGCTGCACTGTCGGAGGTTCCATCTTTCGGATGAGATGTTAAACTCAGGCTCTGACAGCTCTCTCAGGTGGATGTCGAAGATCCCATGGCACTATTTGAAGAAGAGCAGGAGAGTTATCCCTAATGTCCTGGCCAATGTTTATCCCTCAAACAACCGATAGACTGGTCATTCCTATTGTTGGCTGTGGGATCTTGCTGTGTTTTTATGCCATGTTTCCTCCTTGAGAGAATCTGAGTGCTGTCTCTGAGCCCTCTCCATCTTCTATAAGCGTTCTGCATCTTCACTAGCTGCTCCTCCACAGTCCTGAGTGCAATATTGACATTTTACTTCATGGTTTCTTTCCTTCCATCCTGTTGTGTGTTGATTGGTCAATGGTCCTCCAGCCCTACAACCACCCGAGATCTCTGCGCTCCTCCAATTCTGCCCTCTTGAACATCCCCGATTGTAATCGCTCCCCCATTGGCGGCCGTGCCTTCAGCTGCCTGGGCCCTAAGCTCTGGAAATCCCTCCCTAAACCTCTCCGCCTCTGTCTCCTCCTTTAAGACGCTCCTTAAAACCCTCCTCTTGGACCAAGCTCACCTGTCCTAATATCTCCTTCTGTGGCTCGGTGTCAAATTTTGTTTGATAATCGCTCCTGTGAAGCACCGTGGGATGTTTCACTATGTTAGAGGTGCTATATAAATGCAAGTTCTTGTTGTTTGTTTGGGCTCCTTTCAGAATATGGACTATTTCACAACCCTTCTCTTTTGGGAAAAGCTGAGGCACTTTCTTCAAGATGACCCCACAGGAATGGAACAAGTGTCATGTGACTCTTTCAAAACGTCCTATTGGACAGCGCTTTTTAATACCACACATGAGTAAAGTACGTTTCACAGGCATTTCAGTGGAATCGGCCTTTTAGGTCAAAGTTGTTACTGTTAGTAGTTTGTGTAACTGTCCTCGTATACCTACGTCAGGAGAGGTTTCATTTACTATGGTTATTTTATGTTTAGGGATCATAGCATGGAATCCCTTGGTCGACCGTCTGCCTATGTTGGAAATTTTTATTTATTTGTTCATGAGATGTGGGCGTCGCTGGCAAGGCCGGAATTTACTGCTCATCCTTAATTGCCCATGAGAAGGTGGTGATGAGCCGCTGCCTTGAACCGCTGCAGTCCGTGTGGTGAAGGTGCTCCCAGCGTGCTGTTAGGGAGGGAGTTCCAGGATTGTGACCCAAATTCCAGGATTTGGAATGTGTGGGAGTGTTTAGGAGGCTGCTTGATTTGGGTAAACATTGAAATCCATTGACATACAGGTGCAAAATCAGGCTCAAGTTCCCGTAAGATGAGTAGTGATTTAATGTATAGAAACCTGGACTTGGAGCATGGATGTGAGAACGTTCTCGGAGCGAGACTGGACACGCTGACTTGTTACCGCAAGGCCATTCCAGATCAATCACCTCGATACCTTGTCGATGTTGACAGGTTGTATCTCTCTTATTTTACTATATAAGTATAATCTTTGTATTTTAACTTTTTGGCTTGTAGCGTCTTTTGTAACTGCAATAAAGCAAATATTTTGAGCAAGGCTCCCTCTAGTCTAATCACCAAAGATTGAATCCAATATAAATTACTCACACCACAATGACTTTTTCTAGAAAGCAAATGATTTAAAAGTAGGGGGTAGTAATTGTGTATCATCCAATATTGTGCACAGACATTGTGGCCAATTTACCAATGACAAAAGATATTCCAAGTGGATGCAGTGACCTCTGTCCAGGAGACAATAGTGCAGTTGTCAGACTGCCTTCTATTGAAAAACAAAAGCTAAATACTGTGGATGCTGGAAATCTGAAATAAAAACAGAAAAGGCTGGAAATACTCAGCGGGTCAGGCAGCATCTGTGGAGAGAGAAACAGAGTTAACGTTTCAGGTCGATGACCCTTCGTCAGAACTGGAAACTGTTGGAGATGGAACAGGTTTTTAAGCAAGTGTAGGGGCTGGGAGAGGGGGGAGGGAAGAACAAAAGGGAAGGTCTGTGATAGGATGGAAGGCAGGAGAGATTAAATGACAAAAGGGATGATGGTGCGAGGCAAAAGGAGATGGTAATGGGACAAGTAAAGAAACAAAAGATGGGTCTAGAGGAGGTGTAAATGGCAACAGCAGAATCATCAACAGCTGCCTTCCGAAAAAATGGGGGCCGAGGTTATGGTTTGAAATTGTTGAACTCGATGTTGAGTCTGGAAGGCCAGGGGGGTGTACGGGTTCATTCTGGATGAATGAGCTAGAATTGGTCGAACAGCCTCTCTCACCTGTACCTGTTGTGATCAGGAGCCAGTGAAGAGCAGCCTCTGACCCTGGGATTGATCTCCTGATTGGAGCTGCCCAGTGCCACGTAAATCAGAACTTGTTTGTAGAGCGTTTAAAGGGAAACAAAGTGCCTTTCAGCCTCTGATTTGGAGCCACTTGTGCAAAAAGCAACATCCGATCAGCTCGAGCACATCGACATCCATTGGGGATTGTTAGCGGCTGACCTGGGAGTGCAGTGAGCAGCGACGCCCGACCAGAGCGGACCTGCGTGAGGTAGAGGCAGCGCGGCAACTTTAAAAGGAGGGGCGAGGCGAGGCCCGACCACAGCGGCTGACCTGGGAGTGCAGTGAGCAGCGACGCCCGACCAGAGCGGACCTGCGTGAGGTAGAGGCAGCGCGGCAACTTTAAAAGGAGGGGCGAGGCGAGGCATACCAATTCAACAGCAGGGGAGAGAGGTAAAAAGTAATCGAAGTGTGACGTCACCAGGAAGGAGGTAAGTGATTGGTTGGATTGGTTGGTGAGTATTTCTTCTTTTTATTACAATCTTAAATTCTGCAGTTTTTTTCTAGGGTCTCTGTGCTGTAGTGGAGACAGTTGGTAAACCATTTAACTGGTGTAATTAGAGGGATTGATTTAATTTAAATCCAATTAATTAAAGGGGATACTAGCATCTATAATCGGGAAGAGGGTGTCCATAACTAACAATAAAAAATTTTAAAATTAATTACATAGAATGGAGCAGGTGATGTGTTACCGTTGTGAGATGTGGGAGCCGATAGACCCCATTGAGGCTAACGGTGAGTACATCTGTGACAAGTGTCTGCTGCTACAGGATCTCCAGCTCCGTGTTGATGAGCTGGAGTCTGAGCTTCAGATACTGCGACACATCAGGGAAGGGGAGAAGTACCTGGACTCTATGTATCAGGAGGTGGTCACACCTATGAAGTTAATTAATTCAGATGTAGCCCATGGCCAGGGTCAGGACGGTGTGAATACGAGTGAGGCAGGTACGGGGAACCAGGAGGTAGTGTTGGAGGAGCCGCAGCCCTTGCTCTTGACCAACAGGTTCGAGGTTCTTACTCCCTGTGGGGACGGGAGCAGGGGCTGCAGGGAGGATGAGCAACCTGGCCACAGCACCGTGGAATGGGGGGCCATTCAAGAGGGGGGAGTAAATAGAAATGTTGTAGTGGTAGGGGATAGTATTATTAGGGGGATAGATAGAGTTCTCTGCAGCCAAGAACGAGAGTCCCGTAGGCTGTGTTGCCTACCCGGTGCCAGGGTTAAGGACATCTCCTCTGGGCTGGAAAGAAACTTGCAGTGGGAGGGGGTGGATCCAGTCGTCGTGGTCCATGTTGGTACAAACGACATAGATAGGACTAGGAAGCCGGTTCTGTTAAAGGAGTATGAGCAGCTAGGGGACAAATTAAAAAACAGAACCTCAAGGGTAATAATCTCTGGATTATTACCTGAGCCACGAGCAAATTTGGCTAGGACAAATAAAATCAGAGAGTTAAATGCGTGGCTCAAAGACTGGTGTGGGAGAAATGGGTTTTGCTTCCTGGGACACTGGCACCAGTACTGGGGCAGGAGGGAGCTGTTCCGTTGGGACGGGCTTCACTTGGCCAGTGCTGGGACTAGGGTCCTGGCGGATCATATAACTAGGGCTGTAGAGAGGGCTTTAAACTAACTAGTGGGGGGGAGGTTCCTAGAGAGCAAATAATACAAATGACAACAGAGAAGGTCATAGACTTAGGTAGCAGTGGGGAAATGAAAAACCAGAGCGTGTCAGGAAGGGGCAGAAGGTATGGAGTAAAAGGTAAAGTAATAAAAAGGGCAAAAGCAGGAACTAAGTGTCAAAAAACACATTTGGAAGTTCTCTATCTGAATGCACGTAGCATTCGTAACAAAATAGATGAGTTAATGGCACAAATAGCTACATATGGGTATGATCTTGTGGCCATTACAGAAACATGGCTGCAGGGTGACAATGCCTGGGAATTAAACATACCAGGTTATTTAATGATCAGGAAGGACAGGCAGGAAGGCAGGGGAGGTGGGGTGGCTATGTTAATAAAGGAAGGAATCACTGTAATACAGAGAAATGATATTGGGTCAAAAGATCCGGATAATGAAACAGTTTGGGTGGAGATAAGGAATAATAAGGGGAAAAAAACACTAGTGGGTGTAGTCTATAGGCCTCCGAACAGTTGCAACTCGGTTGGACGGAGTATCAATCAGGAAATAGTTGAGGCTTGTAATAAGGGAACATCTATAATTATGGGGGATTTTAACTATCATATTAACTGGACAAATCAAATTGGGCAGGGCTGCCTTGAGGATGAGTTCATTGAGTGTATTAGGGATGGGTTTCTTGAGCAGTATGTAACTGAACCGACCAGGGGGCAAGCAACCTTAGATCTGGTCCTGTGTAACGAGACAGGATTAATTAAAAATGTCCAAGTAAAGGATCCCCTTGGAATGAGTGACCATAACATGGTTGAATTCCATGTTCAATTAGAGGGTGAGGAGGTTGTATCTCAAACAAGCGTACAAAGCTTGAATAAAGGAGACTATGAAGGTATGAGAGCAGAATTGAGCAAAGTGGATTGGGAAAATAGATTAAAGGGTAAGACGATACATGATCAGTGGTGTACATTTAAGGAGTTATTTTACAACTTCCAAAAAAAGTATATTCCACTGAGAAGAAAAGGGTGTAAAAGAAAAGACAGCCATCCGTGGCTAAGTAAAGAAATTAAGGATAGTATTCGACTAAAAACAAGGGCATATAAGGTAGCCAAATCTAGTGGGAGGATAGAGGATTGGGAAAACTTTAAAAGACAGCAAAAAATAACAAAAAGATTGATTAGGAAAGGGAAGATAGATTATGAAAGTAAATTAGCAAGAAATATAAAAACAGATAGTAAGAGTTTTTATAGTTATATAAAAAGAAAAAGGGTGGCTAAAGTAAATGTTGGTCCCTTAGAGGATGAGACCGGGAAATTAACGGTGGGAAATATGGAGATGGCAAAAACACTGAATGAATATTTTGTATCAGTCTTTACAGTAGAGGACACCAAGAATATCCCAACACTTGACAAGCAGGGGGCTATAGGGGGGGAGGAGATAAACACGATCAAAATCACTAAGGAAGTGGTACTCGGTAAAATAATGGGACTCAAGGCGGATAAATCGCCTGGACCTGATGGCTTACATCCAAGGGTCTTGAGGGAAGTGGCGGCAGGGATTGTGGATGCATTGGTAATAATCTTCCAAAACTCCCTGGACTCAGCAAAGGTCCCAGCAGACTGGAAAACTGCTAATGTAACACCCTTATTTAAAAAGGGCAGTAGACAGAAGGCTGGAAACTATAGACCGGTTAGCCTAACATCTGTGGTAGGTAAAATTTTGGAGTCCATTATTAAGGAGACAGTAACAGGACATTTGGATAATCATAGTTTAATAAGACAAAGTCAGCATGGTTTTATGAAGGGGAAGTCATGTTTGACAAATTTGCTGGAGTTCTTTGAGGAAGTAACATACAGGGTGGATAAAGGTGAACCAGTGGACGTAGTGTATTTAGACTTCCAAAAGGCATTTGACAAGGTGCCACACAAAAGATTATTGCTTAAGATAAAAAATCACGGGATTGGGGGTAATATTCTGGCATGGATAGAGGATTGGCTATCTAACAGAAGGCAGAGAGTTGGGATAAATGGTTCCTTCTCAGACTGGCAATCAGTAACCAGTGGTGTTCCGCAGGGGTCAGTGCTGGGTCCCCAACTCTTTACAATCTATATTAACGATTTGGAGGAGGGGACCGAGTGTAACATATCAAAGTTTGCAGATGATACTAAGATGGGAGGGAAAGTAGTGAGAGAGGAGGACATAAAAAACCTGCAAGGGGACATAGACAGGCTAAGTAAGTGGGCAGAGACTTGGCAGATGGAATACAATACTGGAAAGTGTGAGGTTATGCACTTTGGCAGGAAAAATCGTAGAGCAAGTTATTATCTTAATGGCAAGAAACTGGAAAGTACTGAAGTACAAAGGGATCTGGGGGTCCTGGTGCACGAAACTCAAAAGGTTAGTATGCAGGTGCAGCAAGTGATTAAGAAGGCCAATGGAATGTTGGCTTTCATTGCTAGGGGGATAGAATATAAAAATAGGGAGGTATTGCTTCAGTTGTACAAGGTATTGGTGAGACCGCACCTGGAATACTGCATACAGTTTTGGTGTCCATACTTAAGAAAAGACATACTTGCTCTCGAGTCAGTACAAAGAAGGTTCACTCGGTTAATCCCGGGGATGAGGGGATGGACATATGAGGAGAGGTTGAGTAGATTGGGTCTCTACTCATTGGAGTTCAGAAGAATGAGAGGCGATCTTATTGAAACATATAAGATTGTGAAGGGGTTGGATCGGGTGGATGCGGGGAGGATGTTCCAGATGATGGGTGAAACTAGAACTAGGGGGCATAGTCTTAGAATAAGGGGCTGCTCTTTCAAAACTGAGATGAGGAGGAACTACTTCACTCAGAGGGTGGTAGGTCCATGGAATATGCTGCCCCAAAAAGCTGTCGAAGCTACATCATTACATAAATTTAAAACAGAAATAGACAGTTTCCTAGAAGAAAAGGGAATTAAGGGTTACGGGGAGAGGGCAGGAATTTGGACATGAGTTTAGGTGCGGATCGGTCATGGCCCTGTGGGTAGCGGAGCGGGCCCAGGGGCCGTGTAGCCTGATCCTGCTCTTGTTTCGTGTGTCTAATTCTGTTAGATTCAGGAGATAGTCCTGTCATAGTGGATTGGCGGTTAGGATCAGATCAGCCATGATCTTATTGAATGGCGGAGCAGGCTCGAGGGGCCAATTGGCCTACTCCTGCTCCTATTTCATAAGTTCTTAAGTTCTTAAGTTACCAATGCCTTCATCAGGGAGAAAATGTAGTTTAAAAGCTACTTCTCCGCTGCTTCACTTTAAAAAAAAATCTTTATTCTCCTTGATATCTGAGGCGCTATTAATAATGTGGATTAATGGCCACATTAATGGACTCCGTTATCTGGGAAATTTCACATTGATTTTCCTCCTTACAGAGAGGAGGAAGGTCTTTGTCTATTAAAAGCCCGGAGTGAAATGGGTTTGGACCAGCAGTGCTTCAGGTCGCAGTTGGTAAACACCATTCAACAGCAGAGAGCTGACCCAGCGTGTGAGCACCCTGCTCACACCCCAGCAACACCAGCTACCCTGCTGAAGTTTGAGAGGAAGACTTGTTATTAAAACAATGTAGAGGGGGCGTTGGGCTGGATTTAGTGCAATCTCCACCTTGCCTCGAGGGGTCAAATGTTCCTCCTCCTGAGCACTGGCACCTTAATAAAAAACAAACCAGATACAGAGAAGTCCCTGAGACAAAAGCTAAATACTGCGGATGCTGGAAATCTGAACTAAAAACAGAAAATGCTGGCAACACTCAGCAGGTCAGGCAGCATCTGTGTGGAGAGAGAAACAGAGTTAACATTTCAGGTCAATAACCTTTTGTCAGAACTGGCAAAAGTTGGAGATGTAACAGGTATTAAGTAAATAGAGAGGCTGGGAAAGGGGGAGGGGAGGAAAGAATAAAAGGGAAGGTCTGTGATAGGGTGGAGGGCAAAAGAAGATGGTAATGGGACAAGTAAAGAAACAAAAGATAGGTCTAGAGGAGGTGTAAATGGCAACAGCGGAATCATTACCAGCACCTGCTGCCCGAAAAATGGCAGCAGAGAAGAGTCAGTTGATCGGTCTGCCTGTCTCATTTCTCATTCTGAGCCTAGACACTCTCTCCCCCTCAACCACCACCATCACTGTCTCATCCACAGCAACTTGGCTCCGCACCTCATCACAGCCTGATCCAGACATGGACGCAAGGGCTGAATGCCAGAGGAGCAGTGGGAGTAGCTGATCTCGACATCAAGGCAGCATTCCACCGAGCGTGGCACCAAGGAGCCCCCCAAAACTATGGCCAATGGGCTTGGGCTGACAAGCGGCAGATAACATGAGTGCCACATAATGACCATGTAAAACAATGTTACCATTGACCAGAAGCTGAATTGGACCAACCACACTATTGCTACAAGAACCGCACAGAGGCTGGGTAATCTGCGGCAAGTGACTCAACTCTTGACCTCTCAAAACCTCTCCACCATCTACAAGGCTCAAGTCAGGATTGTGATGGAACAGCTCCAACAACACTCAAGAATTTTGACACCATGCAGAACAGAGGAATTTGCTTAATTGGTGTTCCTGCCATTGGAATCCAGCCCCTACCTTACCAACGCACTGTGGCTGCAGGAAGTGCGATCTACTGGAGGCACTTGAGAAGCTCAGCAAGTTTATTCAACAGCACCACTCTCACCTACAATATCTATCAACCACTAATGTTGTGGGAACACCATCACCTCCAAGTCACACACCATCCTGACTTGGACACCCATCACCGTTTCTTCAGCATCGCTGGGTCAGAAACCTCGCGTTCCCTCCCTGACACTGTCATGGAAGCTTCATCATCACAAAGACTGCAGGGGTTCAAAGAGAAGACCCACCACCACCTTCTCAGAGTGACTAAGGGAGGGCAATAATTCTGCCCTTTCCTGGATCATCCACATCCAAGTACAGTAAACTGCAAGGATCGGATGGAGTCCCATTCAAGCAGCCTTCGGCATTTTGTGAATAAGCCTTGAAAAGGAATGTTCATAAACTGACCTAAAACCAAGAACTAGATGCAAATTGTAATATAGCATCTTGAGTACCAGCTTAGGCCAGTTGGTCACATTCTCGCCTTAGATTGTGGTGGATCTGAGCCCCCATCCCAGGACTTGAGGCCAGAACCTAGGCTGACACTCCAGTGCAGCGCTGAGGGAGTGCTACATTGTTGAAGATGCTGTCTACCCATTCAGGTGGACATAGAAGATCCCATGTCACTATATGGAGAAGAGCGGGGAGTTCTCCTGGTGTCCTGGCCAACATTGCTTGCTCAACCAATGCCAGCGGAGGCAGATCAACTGGTTATTTATTTTGTTACTATGTGTGGGATCTATCCTACCGAGTAACGGGCATTGCGCTTCCAAATAATCAATTGTGCTTAAAGCCTTCTGAAATGTTTCTGAGGGATGTGATAGTTGCTGTATAAAGACAATTAAGCTTCATTCACGATCTATAAACTCTCAATGTTATGGAGGCAAACACAACAGCCATTTTGATCACAACTCACCCACCAACAACAATGAGTAACCGGTCAGCCTGTGTTGGGTGGTATTGGTCGAGGAATGTTGGCAAGAACACCAGGCGGACTTCCTGCTCTTCAACTAGAGCCTCAGATTTGTTTAATGCCCATCTGAACAGGCAATGGGGCCTTGGTTAAACATCTCATTGAAGGACAACACTGCTGGAGTGTTAAGCCTGGAATATGTGGAGTGGGGCTTGAACCCATAATCTTCTAAAGGTGTCAGCCATGAGGCAGAAGGTTGTAGGTTCAAGTCCTACTCCAGAGAATTGAGCACAAAATCTAGGCTGACACGCCAGTGCTGCACTGAGGGAGCGCCGCACTGTCGGAGGGGCAGCACTGAGGGAGCGCCGCACTGTCGGAGGGGCAGTACTGAGAGAGCACCGCACTGTCGGAGGGGCAGGACTGAAGGAGCGCCGCACTGTCAGAGGGGCAGTACTGAGGGAGCACCGCACTGTCGGAGGGGCAGGACTGAAGGAGCGCCGCACTGTCGGAGGGGCGCCGCACTGTCGGAGGGGCGGTACTGAGGGAATGCTGCACTGTTGGAGGGGTAGTACTGAGGGAGCACCACACTATCGGAGGGGCAGTACTGAGGGAGCGCTGCACTGTCGGAGGGGCAGTACTGAGGGAGCACCGCACTGTCGGAGGGGCAGTACTGAGGGAGCACTGCACTGTGAGAGGGGCAGTACTGAGGGAGCACCGCACTGTCGGAGGGGCAGTACTGAGGGAGCGCCGCACTGTTGGAGGGGCGGTACTGAGGGAGCGCCGCACTGTCGGAGGGGCGGTACTGAGGGAGCGCCGCACTGTCGGAGGGGCGGTACTGAGGGAGCGCTGCACTGTCGGAGGTACCCTCTCTTGGATGAGATGTTAGACCGAAGCCCCGTCTGCTCTCCCAGGTGGACGTAAAAGATCCCACGGCCACTATTCGAAGAAGAGCAGGGGAGTTATCCCCGGTGTCCTGGGGCCAATATTTATCCCAACATCATTAAAACAGATTTTGTGGTAATTATCACATTGTTGTTTGTGGGAGCTTGCTGTGCATTGATTGGCTGCGGCGTTTCCCACATTACAACAGTGACTATACTTCAGAAAGTGCTTCATTGGCTGTGAAGCACTTTGGGATGTCCTGAGGGTGAAAGTTGCTGTGGAAATGCAAGTTCTTTCTTTGAGGAAGAGGTGTGAGTGCAAACTGACCCTTAGAAATAATCAAGAGATTTGGAGCAGCTTTTAAAGCACTCGGAGGGATAAGGAAATAGAGAAGGGCCTAGCTGAGTATTGGAGGTAGTTTACAAGATGAATGAATTGTTTCTCTGGAAGGTAAGCAGCTGAATCTCCGAGTGTTGCAGCTTGAGGGTGCTGCTGCTCTCTGCTGGTTACCAACAGTATGTTCCAGAATGTTCCAAGCTCAGAAAGGAACAAATGTTTTGCCTAACAAGTTTCCATGTGACAGCCTTAGTTGGGCCGGAGCGGTTCCGTCAGGGAGTCGGAGCAGTGTCAGAGGTGAATCTGCTTCCCAGATCCCTGTCGCTGGTCCCTGGATCTCGTCTCCCAGCTTGTTGGGAATTCCTGTTCTTAAAGACAGAATTTACTGTCAGGAATATAGACCTTGCGTTGCCCGGGTTACCAGCTGTGTAAATCGATGTATTCTACACCTTAAAGAAGCCTTTAATTAATTTCTGAAGTATTAATAGTTCATACATTAAGAATTTTATATTAATTATTATGCTATAACTATTTATAGTGGAAGAAGTTATGTTTACTGAGGGCTGAATATTAAGAACTGCTCTGGTAAAACTGGTTAGTAATTTTTTAGCTATAGATATTCAGGTTAATTTATAACTAGCAGTTGCCATGATCCAGGTGAACAAGTTAGGGTGCTCCAAGTGGAAGTGTGTGAAATCAGACTTGGCCATCTAATTGTAAAATGACAAATCAGCATGAGTCATTCCAGACAGACCATTGAGAAAACCTCCATACATTTATTCAATCCCGTTCACAGAACAAATGTCCCAAGGGGTTTTACAGGGGATTGGAGTACATGGAGCAGGACGTGGTTACAGGAGAGCTTTGGGGAGATCATTGCTGATCACAGGGTTTGAGGGAGGGAGGGAGACCACAGATTGCAGAGGTAGGGTGAGACGAGGCCATGGAGGGATTTAAAACATCAGTGCACTGGGGGTGGTGGCTGAGGCCAGTGGGCAGAGGGGAAGCTGTGGGACTCGGTGTGAAATGAGACACAGATGGCAGAGTCCCAGGTGAGCTGAACTTTATGGAGTGCGAGAGGCTTGGCTGGGAAAACATTGGAGAAATCAGACCTTGAGGTGTCGGAGACTTTGAGGCGATTGGGACCTAGGCAGGTGGAAATGGGTAGGTTAGGGTTAGGTGGGGTTTGAAGATCAACTCAGCTAAGGGTCTAACAGGAGCTCAGGATGAGACAGGACCAGATTCAGCCCCAGTGAATAGCCGAGAAGAGGGGGAAAATATCTTCGTCTGAAATACACGGCTTCTGGAGGGAGCAGAACAGGATGACTCGGTCCTGATAAATGATAGTGATGTAAATGGTCTGGTCTGGTCTATGTGCAATCAATTTATAAAGTCATTGTCATGGGCGAGTCTCCTGTTACTATCTCCAATCTGCACTTGCATGCATTCTACCTAAATAGTTGCTGGGTATGTATCAGTGTGTACTATCTTAACCAATCATCAAACTTTACAGCACAGGAGAAGGCCATTCAGCCCATCGTGCCTGTGCTGGCCCTCTGAAAGAGCTATCCCCTTATTTCAATTCCCCGGCCTTGACATTTATTTATCCATTTTCCCCCACTGTTCCATGTCTTAACCCTCTGAGTAGAAACAAATTCTCCGAACCTCTTCCTTTGTTGTTTTGATAAATTTATGCCTTCTAGTAACCAACTCACCAGCCAATAGATTTTCCCTGCTAATTTTATAAAAACTCCTTTTGATTTTTAACAACATTTATCAGATTTCCTCTTAACCTTCTTTGTTTTGATGAGAAGAGCCCCAGTCTTTCATAACTAAAGCCTTTCATTCCTGGGGTCCTGCATCTTCTGCAGTGGTATGTTGCCTTTATTGCAAGGGGGTTGGAGTATAAGAGTGTGGTAAACCACTGTAGTTCACTGTGTTCACTGTTGTTGTTGTTGTTGTTGTCGTTCACTCTTGTTTCACTGTTGTGCCTGACTATGCCTCAGCTCACTCCGCCCCTGGGCTACCGAGTATAAGAGCGGCCGCATGGCAGCTCCTGGCATTCGGTCGTCCACTAGAGGCATAGTTCTGATCTGTCTGAAGTGCAATTCAGTAGTTAATAAAAGCCTGTTGTTCTGAACTCTGCCTAGCCTTTTATTAGAATTGATAGCGCATCAATTTTATTAACTACTGAAAAAAAAAACGATGCTGCAGATTCTTAAGATCAAGTGCCTGGAACTCGACCCGCAAGAACCGGACTCGACTGCTAAGTTCTCGCACTGGCTGCACTGTTTTGAGTCCTTTCTGACTGCATCCGGCGAGACCGTCACCGCCGATGCCGACAAGCTCAGGGTGCTGAACTCTAAAGTAAACCACCGAGCTTTTGCCCTTATCCGGGACGCTACGAGCTACCAGGGGGCTATCGACATCTTGAAGGAGCAATACGCACGCCCGGTCAACTATGTTTACGCAAGACATCTCCTGGGGTCTCGCAAACAACAGCCCGGGGAACCCACAGAAGCATACATACGGGCGCTGAAGGAACTCGGCCGAGCCTGCGAATGCAAGCAAGTAACAGCCACGGAACATACGGAGGAGCTCATCCGGGACGCCCTCGTGGCGGGCCTCAGGTCCACTCACACACGGCAGCGACTGCTGGAAAGTAGCGAGCTCGACCTGAAGAAGGCGATTTCACTCACCCTCTCGTTGGACGTAGCCCACCGGAACATGGAGGCCTACTCCCCGGACCGCGCGGCCGCCGCATGGATGCCGCAGCCGCCGCCACCTTGGGACGCAGCGCCGCCACGGGCCCTGGCCTCAACTGCTGCAGCGATGTCCCGCCCGAGCCAGAAATGTTATTTCTGTGGCCAAACCAAACACCCCAGGGCGTGCTGCCCTGCGAAAAACGCGGTCTGCTCTGCCTGCGGTAAGAAGGGACACTACGCTGGCGTCTGCAGAAGTCAGAAGACCCCTACCTCCAGCAGCGCCGCGTGCGATTCGTGGGAGCGGCCATCTTGCCTCCCTCCAGCCTCGTGGGGATCGGGATCGTCATGGGCGCCGCCATTTTGTCCTTCCTCTCCGACGCCGCCATCTTGTCTGCCATTCTGCCAACGGGCCCCCGACTCACCCACCGCCGCCTCACCGGGGTTCTACAGCGACGCTACCGACTCCACAGCGGCCTCCATCACGCTGGATCAATCCAGACCCCATCAGCTAGCCAGGTCCACGATGGACATCCAGGTAAATGGCCGCGCCACAACTTGCCTTTTTGATTCCGGGAGCACGGAGGGCTTCATACACCCTGATACAGTACGGCGCTATTCTCTCTCGGTCCGGCCAACGCGCCATCGGATCTCCATGGCCTCGAAATCCCACTCAGCAGACGTCGGCGGCTACTGCGTAGTGACCCTCTCGGTGAAGGGCTCCGTATATAAAAATGTAAAGCTATTCATCCTGCCACATCTCTGCGCTGCCGTTCTGCTGGGGTTGGACTTTCATTGTCACTTTAAGAGTGTCACCTTGACATACGGTGGACCTCTTCCCCCGCTCACTGTCTGCAACCAGCAGTTTTTAAATTGCCCGCCACGCCCCACCTGTAGTCTCTCCACCCTCAAAATCACCCCCCCCCCTGTTCGCCAACCTCACCCGCGACTGCAAGCCTATCGCCACAAAGAGCAGGCGATACAGCACCGGGGACAGATCCTTCATAAGATCTGAGGTGACGCGGCTCCTGAAAGAGGGGATTATTGAGGATAGTACCAGCCCCTGGCGAGCCCAGGTGGTAGTCGTTAAGACTGGCAACAAGCAGCGCCTGGTCATCGACTACAGCCAGACTATCAACAAGTACACCCAGTTGGACGCATACCCTCTCCCCCGCATAGCCGACATGGTTAATAAGATAGCGCAATACCGCGTTTTCTCGACCATTGACCTCAAGGCAGCATACCACCAAATCCCTATCCGCCCTGAGGACCGCCAGTACACAGCTTTCGAGGCAAACGGCCGCCTTTTTCACTTCCTCAGGGTTCCTTTTGGCGTCACCAACGGTGTCTCCGTCTTCCAGAGGGAGATGGACCGGATGGTCGACGAGAATGCGTTACAGGCCACGTTTCCCTACCTAGACAACGTGACCATCTGCGGCCATGACCTGCAGGACCATGACGCCAATCTTGATAAGTTCCTCCGCACGGCCCAACTCCTAAACCTCACGTACAACAAGGAAAAGTGCATATTCCGCACAGCCCGCCTCGCTATCCTTGGTTGCGTGGTGAAACACGGAGTCATCAGTCCTGACCCTGACCGGATGCGCCCGTTGATGGAACTTCCCCTGCCCCACTGTCTCAAGGCCCTCAAAAGGTGCCTGGGCTTCTTTTCCTATTACGCCCAGTGGGTCCCTCATTATGCGGACAAAGCCCGTCCACTTATCAAGTCCACTTCCTTCCCCCTGACGGCGGAGGCCCACTTAGCCTTTCACCGTATAAAAGATGACATTGCCAAGGCCACCATGCACTCGGTAGACGAGTCCATCCCCTTCCAGGTGGAGAGCGATGCATCCGACTTCGCCCTGGCCGCTACCCTTAACCAGGCGGGAAGACCCGTGGCCTTCTTTTCACGAACCCTCCAGGGCTCCGAACTCAGACACTCCTCTGTGGAAAAAGAGGCACAGGCCATTGTGGAGGCGGTGCGCCACTGGCGGCACTACCTGGCTGGAAAACGATTTACCCTGCTTACTGACCAGCGTTCAGTTGCTTTCATGTTCAACAACAAGCAGAGGGGTAAAATCAAAAATGACAAGATTTTGAGGTGGAGAATCGAACTTTCCACCTACAATTACGACATCTTGTACCGGCCAGGGAAACTCAACGAACCCTCAGACGCTCTATCGCGAGGCACATGCGCCACCGCGCAGATCGATAGACTACGGGGCCTCCACAACGACCTCTGCCACCCGGGGGTCACCAGGTTCTTCCATTTCATTAAGGGCCGCAACCTGCCTTACTCCATCGAGGAGGTCAGGACCATGACCAGGAGCTGCCCAGTCTGTGCAGAGTGCAAGCCGCGCTTCTATAGGCCTGACAGAGCAAACCTGATCAAGGCCACCCGCCCTTTTGAGCGCCTGAGTATCGACTTTAAAGGGCCCCTCCCCTCCTCTGACCGCAATGTGTACTTCCTCAACATAGTTGATGAGTACTCCCGTTTCCCTTTTGCCATCCCCTGCCCGGACACGACCACCGCTACGGTCATTAAATGCCTGCACAACCTCTTTGCTCTGTTTGGTTTTCCCAGCTAGATTCATAGCGACCGGGGCTCGTCCTTCATGAGCGACGAACTCCGTCAGTACCTGCTCATGAGAGGTATTGCCTCAAGCCGGACCACCAGCTACAACCCCCGGGGGAACGGACAGGTTGAAAGAGAGAACGCGACGGTCTGGAAGGCGGCCCTCCTAGCCTTAAAATCTAGGGGCCTTCCGACCTCCCGTTGGCAGGATGTCCAACCCGATGCGCTCCACTCCATCCGGTCACTGCTGTGTACAGCCACCAACGCAACCCCCCATGAGCGAATGTTTGTCTTTCCCCGGAGGTCCACATCCGGTAACTCACTACCACACTGGCTGACGTCCCCAGGGCCCGTCCTGCTGAGGAAGCATGTAAGGTCCCACAAAACGGCTCCCCTGGTAGAGAAGGTTCACCTCCTCCATGCCAACCCCCAGTACGCCTACGTGGCATACCCGGACGGGCGGGAGGACACAGTCTTCATTAGAGATCTGGCACCCTCGGGGTCCACTGACCCGCCACCATTGCCCCCCACCACGACCCCCTCCGACACGGCCCAAAATTCAGTAGACCCAATTCTCACCCCTGTCCATTCCACCCCAGTAGACGGCATGCCGCGCCCCCAGGACCAGCCGGAGCCCACTCGCCCACCCAACACCAAAGGGGACGATACGCCGGTGCTGGACCCCGCTCAAGACGCGTCGTGGGAAGCTGTACCATCGCAACCGTCGCCACGAAGATCTCGATGGCAAACGAGGCCGCCCGACAGACTCGCCTACTCGAACTTTTGATACACTTCACCCCGCCGGACTTAATTTTAAACGAGGGGTGAATGTGGTAAACCACTGTAGTTCACTGTGTTCACTGTTGTTGTTGTCGTTCACTCTTGTTTCACTGTTGTGCCTGACTATGCCTCAGCTGACTCCGCCCCTGGGCTACCGAGTATAAGAGCGGCCGCATGGCAGCTCCTGGCATTCGGTCGTCCACTAGAGGCATAGTTCTGATCTGTCTGAAGTGCAATTCAGTAGTTAATAAAAGCCTGTTGTTCTGAACTCTGCCTAGCCTTTTATTAGAATTGATAGCGCATCAAAGAGTAAGGAAGTCTTGCTACAATTGTACAGGGCCTTGGTGAGACCACACCTGGAGTACTGGGCACAGTCTTGGTCTCCTTATCTAAGGAAGGATATACTTGCCTTAGAGGCGGTGCAACGAAGGTTCACTGGATTGATCCCTGGAATGAGAGGGCTGTCCTATGATGAGAGATTGTGTAGAATGGGCCAATACTCCCTGGAATTTAGAAGAATGAGAAGTGATCTCATTGAAACATACAAGATTTTGAAGGGGATTGACAGGGAAGATGCTGAGAGGTTGTTTCCCCTGACTGGAGAGTCTAGAACTGGGGGGCATAGTCTCAGGATAAGGGGTCGACCATTTAGGACTGAGATGAGAAGAATTTCTTCACTCAGAGGGTGGTGAATCTTTGGAATTTTCTACCCCAGAGGGTTGTGGAGGCTCAGTCGTTGAGTATATTCAAGGCTGAGATCGATAGGTTTTTGGACTCTAGGGGAATCAAGGGATATGGAGATCGGGCGGGAAAGTGGAGTTGAGGTCGAAGATCAGCCATGATCTTATTGAATGGTGGAGCAGGCTCGAGGGGCCGTATGGCCGACTCCTGCTCCTATTTCTTATGTTCTTAACAGCCTTTCTAAAGTAAAGTGTCCCAAAGATACGATATTCTAACTGCAGCTTAACCGATGAATAGATTGGGTTAGCATTCACTCTTTGCTCTTGTATTCTATAATCCTATTTATAAAACCTACAATCCTATATACTTTTTTTTAAAGCTTTATCATCCTGACCTCCCACAGTTAAAGTTTTGAACTCCTAAGTCTCTCTGCTCCATGACTTTTTTTTATCATTTAGTGTTTATTTCCTCCCAAAATGTATTTCTTCATATTTCTCCGTATTAAATTTCATCCAACATCGATCTACTCGATCTATTGACTTGCCTTTGACCTCCTGAAGTCACTTACAATCTTCCTCACAGTTAAGCATCCTCACTATTTTTGTGCCATCTGCAAATGTTGATCCTGAGTCAGCCGTGGCTCAGTGGGCAGCACTCTCACCTCTGAGTCAGAAGGTTATGGGTTCAAGTCCTGAAGTCACTAACAATCTTCCTCACAGAGAACATAATCTAGGCTGACACTCCCAGAGCAGTACCGAGGGAGTGCTGCACTGTTGGAGGTGCCGTCTTTCGGATGAGAGGTTAAACTGAGGTCATGTCAGGTGGACGTAAAAGATCCCATGGCACTATTTTGAAGAAGAACTGGAGAGTTTTCCCCCTGTCTTGGCTAATATTTATCCCTCAACCAACATCAATAAAACAGATTATCTGGTCATTATCACATTGCTGGTTGTGGGAGCTTGCTGTGCGCAAATTGGCTGCCACGTTTCCTACATTACAACAGTGACTACACTTCAAAAATTGGCTGTAAAGGCTTTGAGACGTCCTGAGGTTGTGAAAGGCGCTGTGGAAATGCAAGTCTTTCATTCTTCTTTCCCGGTACCAGATCATTAACAATGGATTAACTGGTCATCTGTTTCATTGCTGTTTCAGGGACCTGGCTGTAGGCATAATGGCTACAACATTTACTTAAGCAGATAGTTTTGAGATGCGATAGTGCATGGTGTAAATGCAAATCTCTCTTTCTAGGACTTCCTAAACATGAAAGGGCAGCTAAATTTATCACAGGCAATATGCAAACCTGCAGTGTAGGATCTGTAATTATTCGAACATTAATTATCCAACCTAATGGCAACTGGGGGAAGGTTTGCAAAATTAATTTGTCTGTAACTTATCAAAGACTAGTTAGCAAAGCATGAAGCCAAGATAACCCCATTCACTGAGGGATGTAAGAAGCTGCAATTGACTATTCAGGAATAAAAATAAGGCGCGATTACAGCTCAAACTGTTTTGGATAATGGAATTATTCAGACAAGCAATGTTTGGGTAATTCGCTCATGGTATTTCTTCTGTTCGTTTTGCTGTCTGTAGCATGTTAGAATGTTCACACGTTCCGCTGAGATAATATATGCAGCAAATGGAGTTGTGACATTTCACAAGTGCCAGTGTAACCTGCTCACTCTTCCACTAATTTCCCTACGTTACAACAGTGACTACACTTCAAAAGTACTTCATTAGCTGTAAAGCGCTTGTGGATGTCCGGTGGTCGTGAAAGGCGCTATAGAAATGCAAGTCTTTTGTTTAATAGAATCAGGAAACTATCATCTTAATTTTGAGCCTGCTGTGGGATAATAATAATGGTGGTATTATCGTGTGCTGATGTCACAGGGATGGTGATATTATCGTGTGCTGATGTCACAGGGATGGTGATATTATCGTGTGCTGATGTCACAGGGATGGTGATATTATCGTGTGCTGATGTCACAGGGATGGTGATATTATCGTGTGCTGATGTCACAGGGATAGTGTTATTATCGTGTGCTGATGTCACAGGGATGGTGATATTATCGTGTGCTGATGTCACAGGGATGGTGATATTGTCGTGTGCTAATGTCACAGGGATGGTGATATTGTCGTGTGCTAATGTCACAGGGATGGTGATATTATCGTGTGCTGATGTCACAGGGATGGTGATATTATCGTGTGCTGATGTCATAGGGATGGTGATATTATCGTGTGCTGATGTCACAGGGATGGTGATATTATCGTGTGCTGATGTCACAGGGATGGTGATATTATCGTGTGCTGATGGCACAGGGATGGTGATATTATCGTGTGCTGATGTCACAGGGATGGTGATATTATCGTGTGCTGATGTCACAGGGATGGTGATATTATACAGCACTGATGCCATAGTACAGTGGCCATGGTGTGGAGATGCCGGAGTTGGACTGGGGTGGACAAATGTAAGAAATCACACAACACCAGGTTATAGTCCTGTGGTAAACCACTGTTTGTATTCCTGTTTGTCCTGTTTGTATTCCACTGTGTACATGCCTGGACATGCCTCGGCTGACTCCTCCCACAGGTCCTAGTATAAAGGTGACTGCTCCCCAGCCCTTTGTATTTCTGGACCGGTCGACCACTCGAGGCAGACCTCCATTCTGTTGTTAATAAAAGCCTTTAGTTACTCTTCTAACTCTCAGTCTTTTATGAGTAATTGATAGTGCATCAAGTCCAACAGCTTTATTTGAAATCACAAGCTTTCGGAGCGCTGCTCCTTCTTCAGGTGAAGTGGAGAAATGCATAAAGACACAGCTTATATAGTCAGAGAATCATGTCAGATGTTTACAGGTAACCTTTCCAACTGCCATTTATCACACCTCGGCAGAGAGATAATCACAGCAGTCAAAGGTGTGAATGGTGTCCAAACAGGTCAGTCAGGGAAACATTACATCAAAGAACAATGAGGTGGGGTCCTGGAACATCAACAAGTTCCATCCCACCATCAAACTCACCATGGACTACTCCTCAGAATCAGTCTCATTCCTGGACACACGAATCTCCATCAAAGACGGACACCTCAGCACTTCACTCTACCGCAAGCCCACGGACAACCTCACGATGCTTCACTTCTCCAGCTTCCACCCTAACCACGTTAAAGAAGCCATCCCCTATGGACAAGCCCTGCGAATACACAGGATCTGCTCAGACGAGGAGGAACGCGATGGACACCTACAGACACTGAAAGACGCCCTTGTAAGAACGGGATATGACGCTCGACTCGTCGATCGACAGTTCCGACGGGCCACAGCAAAAAATCGCATAGACCTCCTCAGAAGACAAACACAGGACACAACCAACAGAGTACCCTTCGTCGTCCAGTACTTCCCCGGAGCAGAGAAACTACGCCATGTTCTTCGCAGCCTTCAACATGCCATCGATGACGACGAACACCTCGCTAAGGCCATCCCCACGCCTCCACTACTCGCTTTCAAACAGCCGCCTAACCTCAAACAGACCATCGTTCGCAGCAAATTACCCAGCTTCCAGGAGAACAGCGACCACGACACCACACAACCCTGCCACAGCAACCTCTGCAAGACATGCCAGATCATCAACACAGATACCATCATCACACGTGAGGACACCACCCACCAGGTACATGGTACATACTCATGTGACTCGGCCAACGTTGTCTACCTCATACGTTGCAGGAAAGGATGCCCTGCAGCATGGTACATCGGCGAGACCATGCAGACACTGCGACAACGGATGAACGGACACCACGCAACAATCACCAGGCAGGAGTGTTCCCTCCCAGTCGGGGAACACTTCAGCAGTCAAGGACATTCAGCCTCCGATCTTCGGGTAAGCATTCTCCAAGGTGGCCTTCGAGACACACGACAACGCAAAATCGTCGAGCAGAAACTGATAGCCAAGTTCCGCACCCATGAGGACGGCCTTAACCGAGATCTTGGGTTCATGTCACGCTACATGTAACCCCACCTGATGCAGGGTCATCCAGACTCGAGTCGACATTGGCTTGTTCTCTCTACACAGATGCGGCCGGACCTGCTGTGATTTCCAGCCAAAAAAAATGTTTTTTGTCTGTTTTTTTGTTTTTCATACAGACCCCAGCATCTGCAATATTTGACCCCTTGTGACCCCACCTCATTGTTCTTTGATGTAATGTTTCCCTGACTGACCTGTTTGGACACCATTCACACCTTTGACTGCTGTGATTATCTCTCTGCCGAGGTGTGATAAATGGCAGTTGGAAAGGTTACCTGTAAACATCTGACATGATTCTCTGACTATATAAGCTGTGTCTTTATGCATTTCTCCACTTCACCTGAAGAAGGAGCAGCGCTCCGAAAGCTTGTGATTTCAAATAAAGCTGTTGGACTATAACCTGGTGTTGTGTGATTTCTTACATAGTACAGTGGAATTGTAATATTGGCTCCACACGATCTGATTTCTGAATTTTTGCTCTTTTAGACCAGTGCTATGAATGTTTCACACTCTATTTATCACCGATGAGCCTCGCTGATTAGTTCCATTGTCCAGCAACAGAAAGCTGCTGCTGTCACGGGCTAAATGCACCACAACTAGTTTGCTTTGGGCTCTTAAATTCTCCACACCAGTTCCCCATCCATTCCTGACCAAACTGCAGAATCTCCGTCCTACCCCATTAGATTGTTCTATTTACTGATTTGATTTAATTTTTAAAAAACCTCCTTTAGCAAGAAGTTATTCTGTCCTTCAAATTGGGCATTGTGTTACTTTTACTGCTTTGCACTGATCGCAGGTCTCAATCCCACTGGGCTCAAGAACCAAACATTCCTAGAAATCAGTCCGTAAGGGTGACCCCGAGCTTCCGGTCGCCTATCACTTTAATTCTCCGCTCCATTCCCACTCAGACCTCTCTGTCCTCGGCCTCTTACACTGTTCCAATGAAGCTCAACATAAGCTCGAGAAACAGCACCTCATCTTTCGATTAGGCACTTTACAGCCTTCTGGACTCAACATTGAATTCAACAATTTCAGACTATAACCTCTGCCCCTATTCTTTTTTTCCCTCTCTCACATGGCAGCTGTCTTTCATTTTACCATCGCCATTTACACTTCATCTCGAGCCATCTTTTGTTTCTTAACTTGTCCCATTACCATCTCTGTGCTGCCTTCCTTTAGGAATTTATGTTAGTTTTCAAGTTAATTCAGGGGTTTAATTAATTTGGGTCATTCCCATTGTGTGCCGCCACCTAGTGGATATTTGGTACCTAGCAAGTGCAGTAAAGTAAGTGCTGTAAAGTAAATTGCTGTATATCACAAGACCTGCAGCTCGACACATGGTCTGGGAAGTTATTTTCTTGTTATGCTTCGGCCTTGGACACTATTTGTCTGTAAGTACTTGAGAATGTTATAGACGATTAGTGTGCACTATATTTTGCAGAAAATGTTTAGTTTGTAACCTTTCTCTATAAGCAAACCTACACAGCTAGCCATAAATTGCTCGCTCTCTGTGTCTAGCTGGTTAACCTGTAGCTGTATTTTGATGCACTATGTACAGGGCTAATTTAAAGTGAATGTAAGAGAATGCCTTTCAGTTTGCTAAATGTATATTCACAGTAAGCTGTGTTTTCACGTGTTTTGGTAAGTTACATGCCAAATGTAGTGTTGCTCATGCTTACCTAAGTTTGTGTATGCATATCAGTTATGTGCTTGTGTACTAATGTGTGCTTCCACTTCTGTATTGTATTTCAGTTTCACAATAAGAATCTTTCAGTAAAGTTTACAAGAAAAGTCAAGCCTTGTGATTTTTATGGGAAGATATCAAGTTGTTAGCTACCTGTCTAGCTCTGCATAGGAACGCGCTGCAAGGGCAGAATAATCTCCTTTTGCCTTGCACCATCATTCCTTTTATCTCTTAATCTCTCCTGCCTTCCAGCCTATCACAGACCTTCCCTTTTGTTCTTTCCTCTCCTCCCCTCCCCCCTTTCCCTGCCCTTGCTTAAAAACCTGTTCCATCTCCAGCTTTTTCCAGTTCTGACGAAGGGTCATCGACCTGAAACATTAACTCTGTTTCTCTCTCCACAGATGCTGCCTGGCCCGCTGAGTATTTCCAGCATTTTCGGTTTTTATTTCAGATTTCCAGCATCCGCAGTATTTTGCTTTTGTATTCCTATAAATACTTCTGTGGAACTGACCAAAGTTCAATTCCCTTTCTAGCTGCTGACTGGCCTGCTGTGTGTCTCCAGCATTCAGTTTCTTTTTAAAAAGGTAGAAATGAACCGTTCTGGTAAGAAATATATCAGAGGCTCCAAATTGCTGCTGGAAATGTTAGCAGACACTTAACAGGTTCCTATGATACTCCCCCTTCCACTATTGTAACAGTTGGGTTAACGCCTGTCTAATCCCTGGGCAGAGGGTGTTTTGACAACGTATGAATTGTACTGCGAGCAGTAATTGGAAGGTTATGAAATGAACAGAAGATTTTCTACAAAGCACAGGATTCCAGTTTCGAAAGGCACCCGCCCTATTGGCCCGATACTTTGATCTAAGAGGCATTTCCTTCAGATACTTTAGAAAATATTCTGACAATATCTCATTGTTGTGATTGATGGGTAAGCAGCAAAAATCCAATATGTTTACAGTCCATTCTGCCGCGGATCCAGAATTCCGTGTCTCTTCATTGATCTGTTCCATTGAACAGGAAATGGAGGATGAGGTTCTTGCTCTGAAAATATTTTTCTGCTGATGCTGTTAGTGCAGCTGAACTGATCTCCACTCAGCTCTGTACTTGATGAATGGACACTTCCTTTAACTGTGAACACCATCAAAATGTCTTGCCACACACACGTTTCATTGCTTGTATAAATGTCAAGCAGCATTTGTTTAATCTAAGGGGTGCTTGCATAGATGAGGAAGGATTATGTGGACTGGGAGGAATCAAATCTCTTTCACCTTGTATTATTATTCCCAAAGCTCCGGTAAAAGAGCAACATGACTAATCTTCAGCTTCGAGAGAGTTTCAATGCATGGGTTCAGTCTCGAATCAAACACACAATATTGTTTTATACGCAAAACCTTATAGTGAGTTACACTGAAATCCAAAGGGGTTTGAATTCATTTACAAACCCAAAATGTTGGAGCATTTTAGGTTCATAGATGCTTTTTGTTTTTACAATGTCTATTGGTGCAATCTGTCGGGGCGACAAAGACAAAGCATTGTTGTCCATGTTCCATCAGGTTATTCATTTCTTTCTTTCTGTCACGGTAATCATGGGGTTAAAAATGAGGTTCACTCTGAGAAAATGATCCTGATTGTTTTGATACAAAATGACCCAAGATGTAGCATAGAAACATAGAAACACAGAAAAATAGGAGCAGGAGTCGGCCATTCGAGCCTGCTCCGCCATTCAATATGATCATGGCTGATCCCCTACCTGAATACCATATTCCCGCTCTCTCCCCATACCCCTTGATGCCTTTTGTGTCTAGAAATCTATCTATCTCCTTCTTAAATATGTTCAGTGACTTGGCCTCCACAGCCTTCTGTGGTAGAGAATTCCACAGGTTCACCACCCTCTGAGTGAAGAAATTTCTCCTCATCTCAGTCCTAAATGTCCTACCTTGTATCCTGAGACTGTGACCCCTCGTTCTAGACCCCCCAGCCAGAGGAAACATCCTCCCTGCATCCAGTCTGTCTAGCCCTGTCAGAATTTTATACGTTTCAATGAGATCCCCTCTCATTCTTCTAAACTCTAGTGAATACCGGCCTAGTTGACCCAATCTCTCCTCATATGACAGTCCTGCTATCCCAGGAATCAGTCTAGTGAGCCTTCGCTGCACTCCCTCTATGGCAAGTATATCCTTTCTTAGGTAAGGCGACCAAAACTGCACACAGTACTCCAGGTGTGGTCTCACCAAGGCCCTGTATAACTGTAGTAAGACATCCTTGCTCCTGTACTCAAATCCTCTTGCAATGAAGGCCAACATACCATTTACCTTCCTAACTGCTTGCTGCACATGCATGTTTGCTTTCAGTGACTGGTGTATAAGGACACCCAGGTCCCTTTGTACATCAACATTTCCCAATCTAGCACCATTTAAATAATACTCTACCTTTCTGTTTTTCCTACCAAAGTGGATAACTTCACATTTGTCCACATTATACTGCATCTGCCATGTATTTGCCCACTCACTCAACTTGTCTAAATCGCCTTGAAGCCTCTTTGCATCCTACTCACAACTCACAATCCTACCTAGTTTTGTGTCATCAGCAAACTTGGAAATATTACATTTGGTTCCCTCATCCAAATCATTGATATATATTGTGAATAGCTGGGGCCCAAGCACTGATCCCTGCGGTACCCCACTAGTCACCACCTGTCGTTAGCTTAGCGACAGGTATTCGCAGTAGAGCCAACCCATTAAATTCAAATACAAACATGCTGTGGGTTTTGTTTGCATATGTTTGATTGGCAGCTTATTTAAGTTTAAGAGACACAAATTATTATTTTGTTGTCCCGGTCACATTCTGACAGTATAACTCAGCCTGTCTTGTTCTAATTAAGAAGCTATCAAAAGTCAGAGGGATCAATGAAGGTAAACAGTGAACCATCACATCAGGTTAACAGACAGAGACCTTGCACAAGGTCCCACCCACTGCTGTTCTCACCATTTACACTCTCACCCAGTCCTCCTCTCCCGTTCACACCTCAATTCATCGCTGTTCTCCTCGTTACACTTCCACCCAAACCTGGGATCCCCATTTACACAGGAACATAGGAACAGGAGGGGGCCATTCAGCTCCTCTAGCCTGTTCTGCCATTTAATTAGATCATGGCTGATCTGTATCTTATCTCCATCTGCCCACTTTGGCTCCGTAACCCTTAATACCCTTGCCTAAAAAAAATCTGTCAATCTCAGTTTTGAAATTTTCAATTGACCCCCAGCCTCAACAGCTTTTTGGGGGAGAGAGTTCCAGATTTCCACTGCCCTTTGTGTGAAGAACTGCTTCCTGACATTTACATTTTACACTCACACTTGTTCTCGCTACTTACGCTCCTCATTGTGCTGTTACCTCCCTCCTCCCATTTACAATCAAACCTGGTGCTGTTGGGATGCTTCACTGCGTTAAAGGGGCTATATAAATACAAGATGTTCTTCTTGTTGTTCTCCATTGGTGGAGTGGGTAGATCCAGGGGTAGCTCCTACGCCCCACAAAGGGATTGACCCGCTACTGCTGGGACAGGGCAGTTTGGGCAGTTAGTGTCACCAACTGGGCCGGGAGTCGGCCAACCATTTGTTCACCATTGCCTGCAGATTTTAAATGTAAAGGCAACTTATGTTTAGGGTAAATACATCAGAGGCGCGAAGGTCGTTGGAATCACGGTTTCAGGAGGGAGTCATCACATTTACGAAGGGAGGGCATATTTTACCTCATCGTAAAGTAGGATCATCAGGATGGGCATAGTGAACGGGAGACCTGTAAACTGAATAAACACAAGAGGAGTATCGGACATAAGTGTCATTAGAAAGACAAAATGAAGGACAACAACTATTCAAAACAGAGTCTGTCACTGGTTCCTGAATTCCACCTGAAGTATGGTAGTCAGTGATTGGTGGTCAAGCTGCTGGCTGACTGACTGCTTTTCTAAATCCAGCTCTGATACTACACGTTAATCAGCAACGGACTATTTACATCATAATCTGGCTGAAGCACTGTGTGCTGGACATGAGGCTGCATCAGGGATGGGCGACCCATAACTAAAGATCTCTCTCATGCATCTCTGCTCAGTATTTCAACAATATTAACAAATAATCCTCACTCATTCTCCGTCAACCTCACTCCGGCTCTCAATTTCCAGACCCATTGTTGGATTCTGCTTTAGCTGATCATACACTTGTTCTGCATTTTGAAAATAGGGGAAGAATCAATCAGGGGACCTGGTCAGACTTTGGCACTGCTCATATATGCTATAACTATCAAACAACATCTTATCAACTCTCTCAGAAATATATCAACGCACTTCATATACATTAAGGGGTAGGTCAGTGTAGTGGTTCCGATACTGAACTAGTAATCGCAGCGAACGTTTGAATTCAGTTTATGAAATCTGGAAATAAAATGCTTAATAAAAGTGACAGTGAGGTTGTTGGATTGTCATAAGAACTGGTTCACTTTAGGGAAGGAAATCTGCCATCCTTGCCCGGTCTGGCCAATATGTGACTCCAGTTCCACACTAACCTGGTTGACACTTATCCGCCCTCTGAAGTCTCCGAGCAAAACCCTCAGTTCAGAGCAACTAGGAATGGGCAATAAGTGTCGGCCTTGCCAGCAACGCCCACATCCGGAGAATTAATAAAAAGGCACATATTGAATTACATTGAAGTGCGGTGACTATGCAATAGGCCAACACACAATTTTCCACAAAAAGCAGGAGATGGTCAGTTAATCTGCTTTTGGTGGTTTGCAAACAGTTATACAAAGCGAGTGGACACTTCCTAGTTAGGGACAAAGTTAGAAATTTAAAAGTCATAAAGGAAAAATAGGACGTAAATTTAATGAAAATGTTTTCCTTCAATTCTTATAAAGGGACATTTAAAAAAAAAACCTTTGCACCAACACAAAGCTCACTGATCTTCTTTCTTATAAACAAGTTGGGGTCTAAATGCCTCAGAATTCGAGAAAGTGTTCACTCTCCCAGCTCTGGTGACTGTGTGAAAAATGATCAGAATACAATGACCTGCTGAGATTACCAGGAGACGGGCTCTATCAGGAGGTCCTGTCACCCTCTAAAGGAGCACAGTGTGGAAACATGGTACGAGATGGATAGCCAGCTCGCAAATCCCATTTGTTCCCTTCCTAATAATGAACATGTTTTCTTCCTGTGCAGTTTGTAAAAATGCCTTTTGTAAAAATTCATCACTAGTTGGGTCCTTTAAACCTTTCGTTCACCAAAAACTCTGACCTGAACTTCAAGCAGAACAGATGACCAATAAAGCCTTGCGTTTATCTAGTTGTATATTGACAGCACCTTTCACGCCTCACACCTCGCGGGCACGGAATTACGGTGAAGTGCAGTGATTATTGTTATGTGGACAATAGTGGCAGACATTTTAGCCCAGCAAGATCCCACAAACAGCAATAAAATGTTCACCCGAAGAAGGACACGATCTCAAATGTTAACCCGTCCTTTACTCTCTACAGATCCCACAAACAGCAATGAGATAAATGACCAGATAATCTGTTTTAGGTGTTGGTTGAGGGATGACTATTGGCCTCAGGACACCGGGGAGAACTCCCCTGCTCTTCTTAAAATAGTGTCACAGAATCTTTTACATCCACCTGAGAGAGCAGACGGCACCTCCGACATTGTAGCACTCCCTCAGTACTGCACTGGAGTGTCAGCCTAGATTTTATGGTCAAATCTCATCAAATGGGGGCTCGAACCCACGATCTCCTGACTCTGAGGCGGGGGTGCTGCCCTCTGAGCTGACCTCTACATTAAAGCTTCTCGCCTGCACTTTCAATACAAGCGAGGGTCGAGTGTGAGGTTCTTGATATTGTCGCGAGAGGTGTTTAGATTTATTGCAGCCCTGTCATAAACAAATGTGTTAAGCTGTTTTATCGGTTATGTCCCAGAGGTTTATGTTGGATAATTCTAATTAGCATGCAAATTTTCCAGCAGCAGGTTTAAAAATAGGCACGTATCGATGTACAAGGTAATCAGCTGAATATATTGTCCTCATCAATGACACAATTCCCCAAGAACAGTTCCAATGATCTCTGCATTTCATTTGGCAGTGATACCTTGCTATACAAATGACTGTATTTGCATTGTACAGAGTTTATAGAATAATAGTTGGGAAAAGGGGTCATTTTGTCCAATTTCCCCAAGTCTAACACATTGGTATTAGCGTACAGTTAATTAGCACTAATTATTATGCAAATGGTCTCATTAATATGCATGAATAAGCCAAAGAAGTTCAATATTTTTAGATCCCATCCTCTTTCATATTCACTGCAAGTCTCAGGATAATTATTGATACAGTTTAGCAGATATTATTTTTGGATGATTAAATAAGGCTTATCACAATGTAGATTTACACTTAATTAACTTTTTAAGATTATAATCATATTTCACCCCACAATTTGCAACACTTTACAGAGAGGAAAGCTGAGAGTCATGCCTCCCTACCCAGATAAGATGCAACCATTAATATTTCTGACATGGGCCAGATTGTGGAGTCTGATACCTAATGCTCCACAAACAGGTTTTATTTTTATCAAAACAAGAAATACTGAGGGGTTACCCAGCTGTGATGTGAATCAAGGGGTTCAGGGGGATTATACGTAAAAATCCCACACTTTAAGTGGTCCTCCCTCGACCCACTTTGTCCATTTTGAATCGAGCAACAATCTTTAGATGCGACCTTTCCCCTCCAGCGAGTGTGACTCCTGCCCTCCAGCCAGTGTGACCCTTCCCCTCCAGCCAGTGTGACACCTGCCCTCCAGCCAGTGTCACCCCGCCCTCCAGCCAGTGTGACCCCTACCCTCCAGCCAGTATCACCTTTCCCCTCCAACCATTGTGACCCTTCCCCTCCAGCCAGTGTGGCCCCTGCCCTCCAACGAGTGTGACCCTGCCTTCCAGCCAGTGTGACCCCTACCCTCCAGCCAGTGTGACCCTTCCCCTCCAGCCAGTGTGACCCCCTCCCCTACAGCGAGTGTGACCTCTCCCTTCACCAAAGTCTCATCAGGACCAATCTCCAGAATTATATCACTTGCTGTCACTGTGGATCACTTTGCAGTGAAGCTAAAGTTACAATATCAATGTACACAAAAACTCTCATTAAATAGGTTTTTAACTTGTTTGACAGGGAGTTTCACTCTTGTTTAATGTATAACGGTATTTACCTCTTGTTGAGCAGGGTGCTTCACTCTCCATTAACAGGATATTGTGCCTATCCCTACATTTCTGAGGAAAAATTTGACTTTTGATTGAAATAACAAATTCCCATAATGCTGTGCTCTGGATCTAAACCAGCTCCAGCTTTATCAGACAAGCAAATAACAGTCGAGACTTCCATTGAAATTCTGGTCACAAAGCTTTGTTGAAACATTCAGGGAAAATGGAATATGAGCACAAACTAGCGGAAAATATAAAAACGGATTGTGAAAGCTTCTATAGATATGTGAAAAGGAAAAGACTGGCGAAGGTAAATGTAGGTCCTTTACAGTCAGGGACGGGAGAATTTATAATGGGGAATGAGGAAATGGCAGAGAAATTAAATACATACCTTGTTTCTGTCTTCACGGAGGAAGACACAAAAAACCTCCCAGAAATACGAGAAAACCAACGGTGTGGTGAGAATGAGGAACTTAAAGACATTATTATTAGTAAAGAAAACAGTACTAGCAAAATTAATGGGACTAAAAGTCAATAAATCCCAAGGACCGGATGACCTACATCCTAGGGTTTTGAAAGAGGTGGCCATTGGGATAGTGGACGCATTGGTTGTCATCTTCCAAAATTTTATAGATTCTGGAACGGTTCCTGCAGATTGGAGGATAGCAAATGTAACCCCGCTATTTAAGAAAGGAGGGAAGAGAGAAAACGGGGAACTACAGACCTGTTAGCCTCACATCAGTAGTTGGGAAAATGCTGGAATCTATTATAAAGGATGCAATAACCGGGCACTCAGAAACTAATAGTAAGATTGGGCAGAGTCAACATGGATTTATGAAAGGGAAATCCTGTTTGACAAACCTATTGGCGTTCTTTGAGGAAGTAACTAGTGGAGTAGACAAAGGGGACCGGTAGATGTGGTGTATCTGGATTTTCAGAAGGCCTTTGATAAGGTCCCACACAAGAGGTTGGTGAACAAAATTAGAGCACATGGAATTGGGGGTAATATACTAGCATGGATTGAGAATTGGTTAACAGACAGAAAACAAAGAGTAGGGATAAACGGGTCTTTTTCAGGATGGCAGGCTGTGACTAGTGGGGTACCACAAGGATCGGTGCTTGGGCCCCAGCTATTCACAATCTATATCAATGATTTGGATGAGGGGACTAAATGTAACATTTCCAAATTTGCTGATGATACAAAGCTAGGTGGCAGTGGCAGTTGTGAAGAGGCTTCAAGGGGATCTCGACAGGCTCAGTGAGTGGGCGAGAACATGGCAGATGGAATATAATGTGGATAAAGGTAAAAGTTATCCACTTTGGTAGAAAAAACAGAAAGGCAGAGTATTTCCTAAATGGTGAAAGATTGGGGAATGCAGATGCTCAAAGGGACCTGGGTGTTCTTGTACATGAGTCACTGAAAGTGAATGTGCAGGTACAGCAAGCCATTAGGAAGGCAAATGGTATGCTGGCCTTCATTACAAGAGGATTTGAGTACAGGAGTAAAGAGGTCTTACTCCAATTATATAGGGCCTTGGTGAGACAACATCTGGAGTACTGTGTACAATTTTGGTCTCCTTACCTAAGGAACGATATACTTGCCATAGAGGGAGTGCAATGAAGGTTCACGAGATTGATTCCTGGGATGGCGGGACTGTCGTATGAGAAGAGATTGAGTAAACTAGGCCTGTATTCTCTTGAATTCAGAAGAATGAGAGGGGATTTCATTGAAGCATATAAAATTATTACAGGGCTTGATAGGGTGGATGCTGGGAGAATGTTTCCCTTGGCTGGGGAGTCTAGAACCAGGGGCCACAGCCTCAGGATAAAGATTAGGCCATTCAGGACTGAGATGAGAAGAAATTTCTTCTCACAGAGGGTGGTGAATCTTTGGAATTCTCTACCCCAGAGGGCTGTGGAGGCTCAGTCATTGGGTATATTCAAAACAGAAGGCGATAGATTTATGATGAGTAAGGGCATCAAGGGATATGGCGATAGGGCCGGTGAATGGAGTTGAGGCAGAAGATCAACCATGATCTCATTGAATGGTGGAGCAGGCTCGATGGGCCGAATGGCCGACTCCTGCTCCTATTTCTTTTGTTCTTATGTAATCCCAGCCCATAGTTCTGGCCTGTTGGGTCAGATGTGAATTTCACTCCTTCTCTTGTCCACTGCATCCAGTGACTATTTCTAGTAACTGGTAAGAATGACGATAAACATGGGTGGGATTTCCGTGACCCAAACCCTGACTGACTGCAGAGAGAGAGAATTACGCCAAACACTGCCGTTTCATTGGCTAAAGTAGCAACATCAATAAATTGCATTTAACGCCTCAAGGCCCTTCACAGGAGCGATTATCAAACAAATTGACACCGAGCCAGAAAAAGAGATATTAGGACAGGTGACCAAAAGCTTGGTCAAAGAGGTAGGTTTTAAGGAGCGTCTTAAAGGAGAGAGAGGTAGGGAGGTGGAGAGGTTTAGGGAGGGAATTCCAGAGTTTAGGGCTTCGGCAGCTGAAGGCACGGCCACCAATGGTGAGGTGAGAGAAATCAGGGATGTGCAAGAAGATATGAATTATATGAGGTCAAGAACTCAAGGATGTAGAGGACATTGGTGTAAGCTGTTCAAATTACTCTGCCTCCATTTCCCTCTTTCTAATATTTTATGGCATTTTCATATATGATTCAAATTTTAGAAACAGTCAGAATTCTGAGAGTCCAAAAAAAACTGGACAGTAATTTGTCGTCATCGCAAACTCCAGCTGAGGAGGCACAGACTTGGAGCAGGGAAGGGGAAGAGTTTGGATTTAACTATTTCACACAGAGGATGAAGAAAACCTGGAACAAACTGACCAGGGAGACGGTCCAATCCGTCGGAGAAAGTGCGTCACGATTGAATATTCTCTGCCATAAAAAGTGGTCCGTGCCGATGAATCCGCTAATGATGGATATGAATGAGTGAAAAGCTGTCGAAGCAGCTATATTGGAAGTGCATGATTGCAAGTGTCAACAGTGATTAATTCATTTGCAAATAGTCCTGTGTTTTGAAGCAATTAAAAAAAAATTATTCAGATTCACCCAACCCTTCACCTGTTCATGTTGGATGAACATATTTGAGATTTGAGATTGGAGGTTTCAGGATTAGATATCATTTTGATTGATTGGTTTGTAACTCTTCTCACTAACCTTGTTGTTTAGTCAACATTTTAAAACCTTTTAAATTCCTTGTTTTCTCCCAGACTCAGTGTAGTTCATGGAAGTGAATGGATTCCACCGTGAATTCATTGTGGGACGTACTGTGAGGCACCTCGCTAGGACGAGCTTCTGTAATCCGGAGTGGGAGCTGGAATGAGATGATGCAATCATCATTAGACGCTTGGAAAATTAGGGCCCTGTTCATGGAGTGCAGAAGATTACAGGGATTTAATAAGTAATAAAACTTTCATTTATAGAATGATAGAAATTTCATCACAGAAGGAGGCCATTCTGGCATTTTGAAAGGGCTCGAGTAAATAATGAAAGATTATTCCCACAGTGAAGATGATATAAACTCAGGACTCGAAGCAGAAGGCGGAGGTAAGAAGGGATAAGTTCACACATAAGGTTATTAGAATGTGGAATCCAAGGAGCTAGCGAAACAAGTCAATCGCAGCATCTAAGGGGGGATCAGATAAACATTTGAAGAAGAATATCAAAGAACACGAGGAAAGAACAGGCCAATGGGATTAGGATTGAATTTCTACCATTCTATAAATGCAAGTATTATTACTTATTATTAGACTTCAGGGCTGAGCACATTTGGACTTTGGGAGGGAGAAATTCAGTACCTTAACGCCTCCAGTTAACACCTGGTGGGGGCACTAACAGGGCGCTGAGGCAGTAGCGCTGCGGCGAGGTGAATCCAGCACCACACGTAAAATCCAGAGCCCCTTAGAACCGCCGCTAAGATTTACCGCAGGGACTTTAGCGCCAGGCAGATCATGGCGTCAGTGAGTGTGCACTGGGCGCCCAATTTGCAAAATTCATTGTCGCCCCCTGCCTTAGCACCTCACCCCAGCAACGACAGGGAGAGGAGGCATGAAGCAGGCGGGTGTCAGCTCCAGGGGTACTATTTAAAGGGATCATGAGTAATGAGTCGCAGCTGTCAGGTTAGTGCTGTTTCACTGCTTCCTTGTCAATTTGAGATTGTGCAACAGTTTAATTCAGTCATTTAAAGGTTCATTTGTATCAGAAATGTTGTGGCTACTAACAATTAATTACATTTATTCTCACAACATATCAAAGTGCTACACTTGGTTACATTAATGGGGGCTGTATTGGCAGTCGACCTCGAGCTCCAGGATCTACAGCGGAGGGTGAGGAGGGAGCGAAAAGATTGGAACATGTGGGCAGAGGGAGGAGGAGTGCCATCAGGGCTTTACCCTCCGGGTATTCCGAGAGCACTTCTCCTACCTCCAATTAAGCGAGGAGCAGTGTATTAGAAGGCTCCGCTTCACCAAGGAGGTGGTCACAGAACTCTGTCACCTCCTGCAACCAGATCACGAGCCTCAGATCAGGGCGATGATGGCTCTCTCAGTGGCGGTCAAGGTCACCGTCATCCCCAATTTCTTCAACAGCGGATCCTTCCAGTCTGCAACAGGAGACATAGCTAACATCTCGCAGTTCGCCGTGCATCGCTGCATCCGGGAGGTCACAGAGTCTCTCTACAGTAGGAGAAGGGACTACATTTCCTTCCCCATCACCAGAGAGAAGCAGGATGAACGTGCATGTGACTTTGCCAGGATAGCGGGCTTCGCAGGGCACCATTGGCTGCACCCACGTGGCTTTGCGGGCACCGCATAACAATCCTGAGGTCTACCATAACCACTCATTTAATGTCCAGTGGGTGTGCAACCACAGACAGCTGATCCTCAATGTGAATGCCCACTATCCTGGCAGCAGCCACGATGCCTTCATCCTGCATCAGACTGGTGTTCCCGCACTCTTCCAGCCACCATATCAAGCTCGCAGTTGGCTGGTCGGAGACAAGGGCTATCCACTCTCCACATGACTCATGACTCCCCTCTGCAACCCCAGCACTCCTGTTCAGCACTCATATAATGAGAGCCATGCCGCCACCAGGAACATAATTGAGCAGACCATCGTGGTGCTCGAGCAATGGTTCCGCTGCCTTGACCACTCGGGAGGAGCCCTCCAGTACTCGGCTGGGCAGGTGATCCATTTCGTCATGGTCTGCTGTATGCTGCACAACTTGGCCATCATGAGGGCCCAGCCATTGCCACCAGGGATTGCGGGACCACCTCAGGAGGAGGAAGAGGAAGAGGAAGAGGTGGAGGAAGAGGTGGAGCAGGAGCGAGGGAGGAGGCAGCCACTCAATCGATCTTTCCGGAAGGGCAGTCTGTGACCACCTCATCAGACTGTGTTTCCAATGAATTAACCCCAGATCCCCGTTGCTCACCACATCCCCATCATCCCATTCCTGTCGCAGGCCATATCACAGCGCAAAGCTGAAATGAGAGACACCACAAAATAATCCAGTGTGAATTAATAAATTTATCAATCATCAGTGAACACATAATTACAACAATATTACCTACTCACCCTTGTGCAATCCCTTAGTGCCTCTCGTTATTGTGTCTTTCCCTACTCTAGTGCTCCTACGAAGTGTTGGCCCAGTGGCTGCAGCAGGGCTGGAGGAAGGCTGCTGAGTGTCGGTGCCAGAGACTACAGATGGCCTTGCAGGACAACCTCGACCAGCTCTGGGCCTGGAAGGCCCGGCTGTAGACTGCACCACCTCAGGCTGGGCAGCAGCAGTCTGGGCTGGCTGGATGACAGGCAGCAACAAGAGCAATGGCGGAGTGGCAGTGGTGGGAGCAGGAATGCTGTCATCCTGAGAGAGGACAGCAGCTTCCTGCTCCAATGACCCACTGCCACTCTCCCAGGGCAGCACCTCAGCATCCCTACCAATCTGTTGGAGCACAGATTGCTGGGCTGCTGCAACACTGTGAAAGGCCCGGTTAACAGTGGTAGATCCAGCCACGATGGCAGCAGTCAGAGCTTGCATGGCATCGAGCTGAGACTGCATGAGAGCAGTCTGAGACTCAATGCCACCAAGCATAGACTGCATTACAGCACTAAGACATTGTGCCACTTCCGCCTGCGCTGTAATGGAAGCTGCCAGATCACCCATCACACGTGGTATCAGGTCTGGGCTGCCATGGTCTCTCTGGGAGTCCACCATCCTTTTCAGACTGGAAATGATGGGCTCCATGGTGTGCGCAGAGCTCTGTGCAATGTTGGAGGTGCACTCCTCCACACTCCTTATCATTAGCGAGAGGCTCTTGGGAACCCTTGCCATTGCACCTATCATCTTCGTGTGCATGCCCATCACCCTTCTTCTAAAGGCCTCCCCATCAAGGTACTAATCTAATTCCTATGCAGCAGAACTCACGTGTGAACTCGCCCTCCGGGGAGCTGACTCCCCAGCTACCCTTTCCCCCTGGCCTTGCTGCAGCCCGCTCGTCCCCGGTGCATCACCCTGTGCAGATCCCACTACTATATTAGCCTCTAAAGGTCACGTAGTGCCAGTATCTGAGCTGGTGCCTGTGGGTGAGACACGCAGTGACGTGGTGCGTTCTTCGACCTCCTCTTCTTCCACCTCGCTCTCTGCGGTGCCCTCAGGGACAGGCTGCTCAGCTGCTTGCTCATTATCTAAAAGCATTAATGTACAAAAGTCGGGTTAAGGTGATGGGAGGGGGGCAGGAAGGGAGAAATGCATGCATACAGCATGATTAGCTGGATAGTGCAAAAGGCCTGTGGGGTGAGGAGGAAGTGGGATGTGAGAAGTAGGAGTAGGGAGGAACATACTGCTGTTGTCCACAAGGGGGTGAACTTTGTCAGTGGCCACGGCGCCCACCACCTGGCGCCCAATGATCGGCAGCATTCTTTCCTCCAGCACAGACAGTGGTTGGGTGTCGGCTTGTCTCCCGCCTGTGCGCTGCTGCTCTCCCCTGTTGTGAGCGACCTTGGCCTGCAAGAGAAAGGAAAGTGTGTGAGTGTGGAGCAATGTGTCTGGGTGATGCGCCTGCCATAGTTGAATAGCTGTCATTGTGTGCAAGGTGTGAGATGTGGGTGTGAGTGTTGGTAGGTTGAGATTGTTGGTGGGTGAGTGCTGGTGTGGTGTGGGGTGTGGTGCTTTGGGTAGTGTGTGCAGACTGTGGTTCAGACGGTGCTATGTAGCATTTGTTGAAGCATTGACTCACCCTGACCACCCGAGTGAGGTTGTTAAATTTCTTCCTGCACTGTGTGTGGGTCCTGGGGACCACAGTGCTTCCCGAGAGGTGCTGGGCTACCTCCCGCCACATGGCGCAGAAGACTTACGGCAAAGGCCTCCTGCCACTTGCCTGGTACAGCACCGCCCTCCGTCTCTCCACAGCGGACACCATCTCCTCCAATGCTTTGTCCAAAAATCTGCGCGCTCTCTCCCTGGGGCCTGGATCTGCCATGAGTACAGCTGGTTGAGTCGACCGGCTCCTTGGGCTTGGCCTGCTCCTGCTCGCTGACACAGGTTCACAGGCAGCAATGCTGAGAATGAGGTTCTGCAGCATCAATGAACCTCCCCTTTAAGAAATGGAAAGAGTCTGTGGCAATGACGACTTGCGATTAGACTGCACCTGAAATTGGTCAGTGCTTTGAGTGTAACGCCTCTGAGCTAGGCCATTAGCACTTGATTTAGCGTTCCCATCCTTTCTTTGAGCGATGACACTGAATTTTGCGTGCAGCGAGATTCATCAGCACCTGCCGCTAAATCTCAAACTTTGCCAAAGTTAGCGCCCATTCCTGGGATGTAATGGGCCAGAAATTCCAGGCCAGAAGCGTGAGTACGGTCGGCTTACTCACGCTTCTGGCCGTTGGAAATGCCGGCGTTCAGCATGAACAGCGCATGCGGGGAACGCCGGCATTTCCAGACCTCGAGCGCGTGCGACTGCACAGGCAGCGCTTGCGCAGTGAACTTCGTGGATTTCATTCATGAAATCCGTGAGGTTAAGTCCTTAGAAGTTACACTGAAAAAAAGCAAGTGTAAAGTGGTTCATTGGCTGCGGAGGAAGATATATTTTATCGTGGAGCTTTTGAAATGCAATATTTTTGTTTGGGAAAGGGAGGGAAGTTATTTTAAGAAATTTTAAGTAAGTTTTAAAGTTTAAAATTTTTTTTTATTTTTAAAAAAAAGGGTTTTCAGAAGGGTAGGTAGAAGGAGCAATTGTGGCTGCGTGAATGGAATGTGAGAATGAGTTATGTATGTATGTCCACATATATTCCTTTACGTATATGTATGTATGTTTTATATTCCTTTACTATGAATGTATGTTTTTAATTATGATTTTCCAATAAGTTACTTTCTCTGAAAGTCATAATTAAATAATACATTCATACACATAAGTAAAGGAATATATACATAACACGCAAAGGAATATATACAGACATACATACTTTCAGAAGCTCCACGATAAGAAATATCTTCCTCCGCAGCCTCTGTAGCAACTGTACCCATGCTTTTTTCATGTGTAAGTTGTAATGACTGGACCTCACTGAAAGCATTAATGAAAGCGGCGAATTATACAGCGCACGCGCTGCATGTGCAGTCGCACGCGTTCTGCCTCTGAACCCCTTCGTTCAGAGGACAGGAAATGCCGGTTTTCCCCACATGCACTGTGCATGCTGAAAACCGGCATTTCATCCGGCCAGATGCGTAAGTACCCCGCCCGTACTAGCGCATTTGGAAGGGAATTATTGGGCCAACATTTTACATGTCAATAAAATAAAAAATTTAACACTTGCACGACTTGCCCCCTCGCATCTGCGACTGAGGGTCCAAGGAGGTGCATTGCGCAAGAGGTCATCATCGGACGTATCCTCACACTGTTCCCTTTGGGGAACTGTATGAAGTGGTGGAAGGATTTATGGCCGTGATTAACGCTCATTCCGTGACCGTAACCATCTTTGAACCAGCCATTAGGGTGGTTAGTCCTATGGCGGGAGGGTTTTACCCATCTGAGGGGGGGGGGGGGCACCAACACCCACGGACGCAAGTATCCCGCTGGATGTCCACCCAGAATTTAAAGTTGGAGCTCCGACTCCACTTGCCGGGACTGTCTGGAGTGGGGTTCAAAGCCCTACTCCTTCTGGCCCAGCGGAGGAGATGCTTACTGCTACGCAAAAGGCCCACTCCGCACAAAAGGTGACACCCATACGTTTCCTGCGCCTTTTCCCTCCCCGTGACTGGAGCCCTATGCTGCCATTTCACGTTGCTAATCGGATTGGGCGTTTGTCATAGCGGTAGGATCCCCGCCGCTGGGCCAGATCAGGGTAGGGTTTCGAACCCCGCTCCAGACAGTCCCGGCAAGTGGAGTCGGAGCTCCGGCTCTAAATTCTGGGTTGACATCCAGTGGGATATTTGCGTCCGTGGGTGTGGGTGGCCCCCCCTCCTTGTATAGCTTGTGGGAGCCCGTAAAACCCTCCCGCCATAGGACTAACCGCCCTAATGGCTGGTTCAAAGATGGTTACGGTCACGGAATGAGCGTTAATCACGGCCATAAATCCTTCCACCACTTCATACAGTTCCCCAAAGGGAACAGTGTGAAGACACGTATGACGACGACATTGCTAAATAAATAAATGGAATTAAAAAAATTATTTTAGGGCTTTTAAAAGTCTTTAAATTGCTTTAATTCTCTTTAAAACTACTTCAGATTACTCAAAATAATGTAAACATTTAATTTTTTTTATAAAAGTTACCAAAATCTTGAAAAAACTTCCAAAAACCTATTTAAACTGCTGCTTTGCATGTAAGAAAGCAAAGCAGCTTGACAGAAACATTGGGGGCGTGTCCAGTGAAACTGAGACCTCAAGGGGCGTGTCTCACTTACACTGCACGCTCCTGGGTCCGCGCTGGCTGCACTCCTGGGCGGCGTGACGTCATACGCTGCCCGGGATTCTTGTTTCAGTTTCTGGAAGTGCAGGCGTCCCTGGAGCTGATTGGCAGGAGCGCGGGGTAAGTGCAAATACGGGGCTTGCACGCGCTGCAAGCCCCGTTCTGGAATTTCTGGCCCAATCTCAATAAATAACTTTACTCACAATGTATCCTTGCTATAATCACAGCCACTGCTTGACTGAAAAAAACTCTATTTAATTCCGTGGGAATCCAAGGGCTGGTGTTTTAGGGAAGAACATTTTGTGATTCATTGGAAAAGAATGGGATAAATATTGAAGGGGAAACAATTGCAGGGCTGTGGGGAAAGAGCAGGGGGAGTGGGACTGATCGAAGAGCTTGACCAAAGAGCAGGCACAGGCTCGATGGGCCGAATGGCCTCCTCCTGTGATTCTCTGATTCCATCCCATGGCCTTTGCCGGAGGGGCTGCGAGTCCCGAGAATCAGGGTCACTGGCTTGCAGTGAGATTCTGTTTTTATTACACGGATTTCAGGGATTTCCTCCCCACAGTAATTTAGGGATCACAGGGCTGGCCTCCCGATTCCAGATAAAGCTCCAGTTTCCACTCACTACTTCTGACGAAGTCGCAGGTCGGACAATGTTGGACAATAACTGCGAGTCTCCAGCTGTGTTTGGGCGGGGGTGGGAGGAGTTGCTGGAAAGGTGGGCGGGAAATAACAGGAACAAGCAGACTTTAAAGGGCTGCAACAGAGATTTCAAGGAATGCGGCCACTTAAAGACCTTTCTAAAGGCTGCAAACAGTCTTAAAATATTCAAAGGCTGTATGGAAGGGAGAAGGAAGGAGTGGCTGGAAAGATCAAGGCAAGTGTGGAGGTGGAGGTGCGGGGAGCAGTATCGCTGCCGTTGGATGGTTGGTGAGGTGGAGGTGCAGGGAGCAGTATTGCTGCCGTCCACCTGTTGGATCCTTGGTGAGATGGAGGAGCGGCTGCGTGAAGAAGGGTCTTGGGTGACTCTCTAGTGCCTGACAGGAGCTGACCGTCCTTGCTGCTGTAGAGTACATGGGCTCCTTCAACTTACAACCTCGCATGTCTCCTTCTCCGCTTTCTTGGCTCGATGGTTCATGGCACAAGATCTCAAACTGGAGCCGAGTTCAGAAATGACAAGTCCCGGATTCCTTTCCAGCGGATGACCCTTGGATATCCTTGTGTACAGGGGCAAGGATGGAACAGGGACTAGTGAAGCATCTCCACAAATCCTGGGCGAGGACCATCCTGCTCTTACATGAAGTTTCCCATCCCGCTCACTCCAACACAGGCAGACACTCCACCAGACCAACAGTGTGCACAGTCCTGATACAAGTTCTGTTTGGAGGTCTGGATTTCGACGTTTGTTCTTTATGTGTCACCGTGGGACCGGAGGAACAGCTGGCCAGTGACCCAGAACAAGACAACAGCTCAGAGCACCCTGCAACTCTCTCACTCTTCGCAAACACTAGCCCGGGTGCGCACATCGCGCGGTTCGTGAGCTGGACCAGGTGTCACCAGGTCCCAGTGTGCAGGTGAGGAGAAGCGCCTGGTGTTGGAAGAAGAGGAGCAGGAACTGGCCTCCTGGGTCCCCGACTCCCACTCGCCTGATCCTCGTCAGCCCAACTGCCAAAGTGAATTGGAAGACCGGCCCTCACATTGCTCAAGTCTCTTGAATCTCACACCAACTGTATAAAACACTGGTTAGGCTGCAGTTAGAGTACTGCGTGCAGTCCTGGTCACCACATCACAGGAAAGGCGTGATTGCACTAGAGGGGGTACAGAGGAGATTTACAAGAATGTTGCCAGGACTGGAGAATTTTTGCTATGAGGAAAGATTGGATAGGCTGGGTCTGTTTTCTTTGGAACAGAGGAGGCTGAGGGGAGACCTAATTGAGGTGTATAAAATGATGAGGGGCCTAGATAGAGTGGATAGGAAGGACCTATTTCCCTTAGCAGAGGGGTCAATAACCAGGGGGCACAGATTTAAAGTAATTGGGGGAAGGTTTAGAGGGGATTTGAGGGGAAATGTCTTCACCCAGAGGGTGGTGGGGGTCTGGAACTCACTGCCTGAAAGGGTGGTAGAGGAAGAAACACTCATCACATTTAAAAAGTACTTGGATGTGCACTTGAAGTGCTGTAACCTACAGGGCTACGGACCAAGAGCTGGAAAGTGGGATTAGGCTGGGTTAGCTCTTTCTCGACCAGCGCGGACATGATGGGCTGAATGGCCTCCTGTGCTGTAAATTTCTATGATTCTATGACAGCTCTGATCGGTATAGTGTGTGCTCGCTACACTTTCCTGTGAATATAGTTCTGCAGTATCTCAGTTTGTAGCCAGTGTTAATTCAGCTCTGCTTTAGGTGTGATCAGCAATTTCCATTAGCCCACGGGATATATTATAAAAGACAATTGTATGAGTGGAGTAATTGTGTTTGAAGGGTTCTCTTGAGCTTCCATTCCCACATCAACCAATCTAGTGAGCTCTGTCAAGACATCCTTTGAACCTGTTCATTAAATTGCACTCTGGCTATTGAATCCCAACTCTCTCACTTCTCTCTCCATTTCATTAAGTTTAAGTCTCAGTTTGAAAAGGTGTCAGGTTATAGATTACTGAGCCAAGGTGGGTGGATAGGGTTAAGATACAGATCAGCCATGATCTCATTGAATGGCGGAACAGGCTGGAGGGGCTGAATGGCCTCCTCCTGCTCCAATGTTCCTAAATGAGGTCCCTCCCAAAATGTAAGCCTCTCCGACTTCTGACCACCGTCCCTTTAGCTTGCAGTGCCGCCCGGGTGACCTTGGAATGAGATCATGAGCTGTCCGTGAGCGGTTTGCTTGAAGCGTTCCAACATCAGTCGGCATCGCAGGAATTGTAGGCCAGGAATTTCTCCTGATGTGTCGCCATGGGCAACGAAGATGTGAGAGCGCAGAAAGCGAGGCGAGACATTGCCTGGTCGCTGGGGTCTCCAGTCCGGTGCCGAGGCAGTGTTGCACTGTGGGATGTGTCTCCTTCAGGTCAGAAGTTGTTTTCTTCAGGAGGATGTTAACGCTCCAGTGACAGCATTGGAAGAGGCCAACATTCCTCCCTCAACACTGGCAGCACTTGTCTCCTGAGACATGTCACATATTCCCACCCTTTCGCTCCCTATCAGTTTCCGGCTCTCACGGGTCAAGTATTGCATGGGTTCCATTAAAGGTAAATTAAGAGTAACCCATGACATACGGGAGCACCTCCCGCTCAACCTGTCTGAGAATGCCATTCCCACATCAACCAATCTAGTGAGCTCCTTAAAACAAGCTGTCAATGTCATGCCTACTCCTTCAACTTCAACACACTTTCAGGGTCGGTCTCCCTCTCGCTCTGTCTCTCCCTCTCTCTCTGTCTGTCTGTTCCTGTGTGGATACCAGAACATGGCCTCATTCTTGCTCTCCTTCACTCCAATTCCAAACATAGAAACATAGAAGATAGGAGCAGGAGGAGGCCATTCAGCCCCTCAAGCCTGCTCTGCCATTCAATGCGATCATGGCTGATCATCCAAATTCAGTACCCTGTCCGTGCTTTCTCCCCATACACCTTGATCCCTTTAGCCTTAAGAAATATATCCAACTCCTTCTTGAATATATTTAATGAATTGGCCTCTACTGCCTTCTGTGGTAGAGAATTCCACAGGTTCACCACTCTCTGGGTGAAGAAATTCCTCCTCGTTTCTGTCCTAAATGGCCTACCCCTTATCCTTAGACTGTGACCCCTGGTTCTGGACTCCCCGACCATCGGGAATATCCTTCCTGCATCTAGTCTGTCCAGTCCTGTCAGAATTTTATAAGTTTCAACGGCCCTGAAATTAGGGTCGGGAGCTTGCCACGCGTGCAAGCCCCCGATGTGCACTCACCCTGCGCGCCGACATCTGAAGCCCGGGCCTGCTTGCATTTCCTGTCACAGGCCCGGTTCAGATGTCAGCGCGATGTGCTTACCTGATCCAGCGGCGTAGTTAGTGCGATGTGCCGGCTGGGATCAGGTGAGCACTGTGCAGCCAATCAGGGGAGGGGAAACTCATTCATGAGTTTGAGAGTAAGAACTGTCAAACTCATGAAAAGTATGGGCTGCCAAAACACTACTTAAACTTTAAATAAAATTGTAAAAAACATCCCACTGATTATATTAACTATAAATAAGTTTTTAAAAATGTTTTAAACAATTAATCAAATTTTTGAAAAAAATAAATTTTTTAAAAATAGGGTCTAAAACTAAACTTACCTTACTGTAAATTCTGTAAAAATAATAAACCTGTGGAAAAAAAAATTCTAAATTGTACTAAAAGCCCACTTACCTGTAAAACGAAGTACTTACGTTTGGTTTTTCCACGCGTAAAAATCGGAGGCCTTTACACTCGGGCAACTCTGGGGGAAAAAAAAAGGAATTTCACTGGGCACGCGCTGCCTGTGCAGTCGCACACGTTCTGCCTCTTAACCCCTTGATCAGAGGACAGGAAATGCCGGTTTTCAGCGCATGCGCTGTGCGTGCTGAAAACCAGCAATTCCTCCGGGCACACGCGTGAGTACCCCGTCCGTACTCACGCGTTGTGACAGGAATTACTGGGCCAATGAGTTCATTCAAAGTTCACACCTCTAATAGAGTGAAGTACCAGGTATTGTTACTACAACAAATATAATCAATTATGGCTTTTTATATCCTTAGTCTTTTAACTAAATCAAGGAGTACTTTACTCAGATTGGAATAGTGTGCGGATTGATAGAGAGGGGAAATCAGGGGTCATGGCATCTAAAAGACTAATCAGATTGTGACAAATACCATTAGGAGATGCTGGTTATTGTACAGAAACCGAGAGACTGACGTCGTTGCTCTTTGGGGTTTTGAATGTTTCCACTTACTCCTGGAACACCAACACTGGCATTTCCTGCAATGATGACACTATTCCTTGGTGTGGGAGTGTGTCAGTATTTACAGGGGGTTCCCGAGAGTTTGTAAGTATTTACAGGGGATCCCTGGGAGTGTGTCAATATTTACAGGGGGTCACCGGGAGTGTGTCAGTATTTACAGCGGGTCCCCACAGAGAAAAGTTTAATACCTCTGCTTTACAGTGAGACGTAACCTAGTGTTCCAGTTTAATTTCGATAACAACAATAGTAGGGGTGAGATTTATTGATGGTGGAGTCGCTCATATTGAGTAAGATCAGCTGGGTGGGGAAATCTAAACTTAGCCCATTTAACAGGTGGCAGACATGGACAACAGCGGCAGCGACCAGAGGCCCGAGACCAGCATCGGACCTAGGAGTGAGCAGCGAGGTCAGGAGGAGGAGCTATAACCGGCATAAAAACCAGCGGCAGCGACCAGAGGCCCGAGACCAGCATCGGACCTAGGAGTGAGCAGCGAGGTCAGGAGGAGGAGCTATAACCGGCATAAAAACCAGCGGCAGCGACCAGAGGCCCGAGACCAGCATCGGACCTAGGAGTGAGCAGCGAGGTCAGGAGGAGGAGCTATAACCGGCATAAAAACCAGCGGCAGCGACCAGAGGCATACCAAATCAACAGCAGAGGAGAGAGGTAAAAATAATCCAAGAGTGACGTCACCAGGAAGCAGGTAAGTGATTGGTTGGATTGGTTGGTGAGTATTTCTTCTTTTTATTACAAGCTTAAATTCGGCGGTTTTTTTCTAGGGTCTGTGCTGTAAGGGAGACAGTTGGTTAACCATTAAACTGGTGTAATTTAGAGGGATTGATTTAATCTAATTAAATAAAAATTTTATAATTAATTACATAGAATGGAGCAGATGATGTGTTACTGTTGCGAGATGTGGGAGCCGGTAGACCCCATTGAGGCTAACGGTGATTACATCTGTGACAAGTGTCTGCTGCTACAGGATCTCCAGCTCCGTGTTGATGAGCTGGAGTCTGAGCTTCAGATACTGCGACACATCAGGGAGGGGGAGAAGTACCTGGACTCTGTGTTTCAGGAGGTGGTCACACCTATGAAGTTAATTAATTCAGATGTAGCCCATGGTCAGGGACTGGACGGTGTGACCACGAGTGAGGCAGGTACGGGGATCCAGAAGGTAGTGTTGGAGGAGCCGCAGCCCTTGCTCTTGTCCAACAGGTTCGAGCTTCTTACTCCCTGTGGGGACGGAAGCAGGGGCTGCAGGGAGGATGAGCAACCTGGCCACAGCACCGTGGAGAGGGGGGCCATTCAAGAGGGGGGAGTAAATAGAAATGTTGTAGTGGTAGGGGATAGTATTATTAGGGGGATAGATAGAGTTCTCTGCAGCCAAGAGCGAGAGTCCCGTAGGCTGTGTTGCCTACCCGGTGCCAGGGTTAAGGACATCTCCTCTGGGCTGGACAGAAACTTGGAGTGGGAGGGGGAGGATCCAGTTGTCGTGGTCCATGTTGGTACCAACGACATAGATAGGACAAGGAAGGAGGTTCTGCTGAGGGAGTTTGAGCAGCTAGGGGCCAAATTAAAAAGCAGAACCACAAGGGTAATAATCTCTGGATTATTACCTGAGCCACGAGCGAATTTGGCTAGGACAAATAAAATAAGAGAGTTAAATGCGTGGCTCAAAGACTGGTGTGGGAGAAATGGGTTTTGCTTCCTGGGACACTGGCACCAGTACTGGGACAGGAGGGAGCTGTTCCGTTGGGACGGGCTTCACTTGGCCAGTGCTGGGACTAGAGTCCTGGCGGATCATATAACGAGGGCTGTAGAGAGGGCTTTAAACTAACTAGTGGGGGGGAGGTTCCCAGAGAGCAAATAATACAAATGACAACAGAGAAGGTCATAGACTTAGATAGCAGTGGGGAAATTAAAAACCAGAGCGTGTCAGGAAGGGGTAGAAGGTGTGGAGTAAAAGGTAAAGTAATAAAAAGGGCAATAGCAGGAACTAAGTGTCACAAAACATATTTGAAAGTTCTCTATCTGAATGCACGTAGCATTCGTAACAAAATAGACGAGTTAAAGGCACAAATAGCTACATATGGGTATGATCTTGTGGCCATTACAGAAACATGGCTGCAGGGTGACAATGCCTGGGAATTAAACATACCAGGTTATTTAACAATCAGGAAGGACAGGCAGGAAGGAAGGGGAGGTGGGGTGGCTATGTTAATAAAGGAAGGAATCACTGTAATACAGAGAAATGATATTGGGTCAAAGGATCAGGATAATGAAACAGTTTGGGTGGAGATAAGGAATAATAAGGGGAAAAAAACACTAGTGGGTGTAGTATATAGGCCTCCGAACAGTCGCAACTCGGTTGGACGGAGTATCAATCAGGAAATAGTTGAGGCTTGTAATAAGGGAACATCTATAATTATGGGGGATTTTAACTATCATATAAATTGAACGAATCAAATTGGGCAGGGCTGCCTTGAGGATGAGTTCATTGAGTGTATTAGGGATGGGTTTCTTGAGCAGTATGTAACTGAACCAACCAGGGGGCAAGCAACCTTAGATCTGGTCCTGTGTAACGAGACAGGATTAATTAAAAATGTCCTAGTAAAGGATCCCCTTGGAATGAGTGACCATAACATGGTTGAATTCCATATTCAGTTAGAGGGTGAGGAGGCTGTATCTCAAACAAGCGTGCTAAGCTTGAATAAAGGAGACTATGAAGGTATGAGAGCGGAATTGAGTAAAGTGGATTGGGAAAATAGGTTAAAGGATAAGACGATACATGATCAGTGGTGTACATTTAAGGAGTTATTTTACAAATTCCAAAAAAAGTATATTCCACTGAGAAAAAAAGGGTGTAAAAGAAAAGACAGCCATCCGTGGCTAAGTAAAGAAATTAAGGATAGTATTCGACTAAAAACGAGGGCATATAAGGTAGCCAAATCTAGTGGGAGGATAGAGGATTGGGAAAACTTTAAAAGACAGCAAAAAATAACAAAAAGATTGATTAAGAAAGGGAAGATACATTATGAAAGTAAATTAGCAAAAAATATAAAGACAGATAGTAAGAGTTTTTATAGTTATATAAAAAGAAAAAGGGTGGCTAAAGTAAATGTTGGTCCCTTAGAGGATGAGAAATATGGAGATGGCAAAAACACTGAATGAATATTTTGTATCAGTCTTTACAGTAGAGGACACCAAGAATATCCCAACACTTGACAAGCAGGGGGCTATGGGGGGGGAGGAGCTAAATACGATTAAAATCACTAAGGAAGTAGTACTTGGTAAAATAATGGGACTCAAGGCGGATAAATCACCTGGACCTGATGGCTTACATCCCAGGGTTTTGAGGGAAGTGGCGGTAGGGATTGTGGATGCATTGGTAATAATCTTCCAAAACTCCCTGGACTCAGCAAAGGTCCCGGCAGACTGGAAAACTGCTAATGTAACACCCTTATTTAAAAAGGGCAGTAGACAGAAGGCTGGAAACTATAGACCGGTTAGCCTAACATCTGTGGTAGGTAAAATTTTGGAGTCCATTATTAAGGAGACAGTAACAGGACATTTGGATAATCATAATTTAATAAGACAAAGTCAGCATGGTTTTATGAAGGGGAAGTCATGTTTGACAAATTTGCTGGAGTTCTTTGAGGAAGTAACATATAGGGTGGATAAAGGTGAACCAGTGGACGTAGTGTATTTAGACTTCCAAAAGGCATTTGACAAGGTGCCACACAAAAGATTATTGCTTAAGATAAAAAATCACGGGATTGGGGGTAATATTCTGGCATGGATAGAGGATTGGCTATCTAACAGAAGGCAGAGAGTTGGGATAAATGGTTCATATTCAGACTGGCAATCAGTAACCAGTGGTGTTCCGCAGGGGTCAGTGCTGGGTCCCCAACTCTTTACAATCTATATTAACGATTTGGAGGAGGGGACCGAGTGTAACACATCAAAGTTTGCAGATGATACTAAGATGTGAGGGAAAGTAGTGAGTGAGGAGGACATAAAAAACCTGCAAGGGGACATAGACAGGCTAAGTAAGTGGGCAGAGATTTGGCAGATGGAATACAATACTGGAAAGTGTGAGGTTATGCACTTTGGCAGGAAAAATCGTAGAGCAAGTTATTATCTTAATGGCAAGAAACTTGAAAGTACTGAAGTACAAAGGGATCTGGGGGTCCTGGTGCACGAAACTCAAAAGGTTAGTATGCAGGTGCAGCAAGTGATTAAGAAGGCCAATGGAATGTTGGCTTTCATTGCCAGGGGGATAGAATATAAAAATAGGGAGGTATTGCTTCAGTTGTACAAGGTATTGGTGAGACCGCACCTGGAATACTGCATACAGTTTTGGTGTCCATACTTAAGAAAGGACATACTTGCTCTCGAGTCAGTACAAAGAAGGTTCACTCGATTAATCCCGGGGATGAGGGGATGGACATATGAGGAGAGGTTGAGTAGATTGGGACTCTACTCATTGGAGTTCAGAAGAATGAGAGGCGATCTTATTGAAACATATAAGATTATGAAGGGGTTGGATCGGGTGGATGCAGGGAGGATGTTCCAGATGATGGGTGAAACTAGAACTAGGGGGCATAGTCTTAGAATAAGAGGCTGCTCTTTCAAAACTGAGATGAGGAGGAACTACTTCACTCAGAGGGTGGTAGGTCCATGGAATATGCTGCCCCAAAAAGCTGTCGAAGCTACATCATTACATAAATTTAAAACAGAAATAGACAGTTTCCTAGTAGAAAAGGGAATTAAGGGTTACGGGGAGCGGGCAGGAATTTGGACATGAGTCTAGGTTCGGATAAGTCATGGCCCTGTGGGTAGCGGAGCGGGCCCAGGGGCCGTGTAGCCTGATCCTGCTCCTGTTTTTCGTGTGTCTAATGCTGTTAGGTTCAGGAGATAGTCCTGTCACAGTGGATTGGCGGTTAGGATCAGATCAGCCATGATCTTATTGAATGGCGGAGCAGGCTTGAGGGGCCAATTGGCCTACTCCTGCTCCTATTTCTTATGTTCTTATGTAAGATAAACCAGTTACAGGGGTGGGATATTGTTTGAAACTGTCCCAATGATAATATTGCTCCTCCAAGAACATGTGATGTGGTCAATCTGAATTCATCAGCCAACCATTTCTCTTTGTGGATGTGGATATCAGTGCAGGTGTCAGAGGCAATGTTCACCGTGGAGCTCGATTGTTCTCAGAAATCTTTTGGAGGAACTACTGAGAGACGAGTGAAGGTGGATCAAACTAGACAGGTGGCAAGGAAAAGGTTCTAACACATGGGACCTTAGGACAAGAGATTGGATCTCTGCTCAAACTGTTTGTTATAACAGAGAGCTATGGATGCTCGGTCATTGAGTATATTCAAGGCTGAGATCGATAGATTCTTGGGCACTATTGGAATCAAGGGATATTGGGCTAGGGCAGGAACATGGAGTTGATTGAGAAGTTCGGCCATGGTCTCATTGAATGGCGAAGCAGGCTCAAAGGGCCGAATGGCCGACTCCTGCTCGTAATTCTTACATTCTTATAACCATGGAAGTGTTAAGTGAGTCCTTGCATCATGCAGAGATGCAGGCTGGCTCAGTGTATTCAGGGCAACAACTTGTTCGGCACTGTCATTAAAAGTAAAACAGATGGGAGTGAGGAACTGAAAGCAAGCCAAGAACCCTTAAGACTGGCTAAATAGGCAATGAGACAGTAATTCTAACAGCGAATAAAACGCCAATTAAAGCACCACACCTGTTCTGTAATTTATTTGTGTCCAATCGATTTTTATGCAACAAATGTTGACATCAGAAATAAACTAATTTTACTTGATCCAAATGAAGGTTACTGTTGTGTATGTACCTTTAAGAGAATAACTGGTCTCAGACTGCAGTACCGGCAGTGACCACCCCTGTATAAAAGGCGCTAGTGAGCCTCTGTTGTTTTCAGTTTCACTATTGACTTCCATCAGTAAAGACGTGTTTTGTTCAACTCCTGCTGTCCGTGTCTCAATCATTCACGGACGTAATACTGGCGACGAGCAGATACGAACCTACCTACAGTCTGCACCACCTCCTGGGATCCATTCCTACAGCGAAGTGAGCAGAGGTCGAGGCCAGAAAGAAAAGAAAGTAAGAGGCAGTAGAAACGGGCATTGACCGTGGGCATCCGCCCCTGTGTTTGCAGAGTTGAAGATTGCTGGAGAAGCTGTTGGAAGCGGGGCCTGGTTCCTGTCGACGGTGCTTCAGCTAATCGGGCTGGTGGCAGGTAGTGCACTGATCTTTCCTGGGCTGCGGCGGTCGCGAACTCGAGCGGGTGGTTTGCAACGGGGCCGAGCAGCGTTGTCGGGAAGAAGAGAGAGAGAGGGTGGAGCACACATGGCGCGGCTGGTGCTACGAAGCCGGGCTGTGTATAGCCCCGCGAAGAGGGAGGCAAGAGGCCCACAGGGTTGTTCCACGACGGGAAAATAATAAAAAAAATATTAAACGCGCAAGAAACCGCGAGGAGCTGCAGGTTGCAACGGGAACCGCGGAAAGCAGCGCTAACAACAGCGGGGAAGAAGGCAAAGCGCGGGAGGCGCCATCTTAATCAGCGGGGAAGAAGGCAAAGCGCGGGAGGCGCCATTTTGTTAAATCGGGGAAGAAGGCGAAGTGCGGGAGGCGCCATTTTAGATTTGCAAGATGCCGAAGACTGGCTGTATCACTGCTTTTGATAATACAATAGAGGACTGGACCACGTATGTGGAAAGAGTCGAGGTATATTGCGAGGCAAACGAAATAGCGGAGGAGAAAAAGGCATCGATATTGCTAAACTTAATGGGCGCTAGAACGTACGGCCTATTGCGGGACCTGATTACTCCAGCCAAACCGAAGGCGAAGAGTTTTAATGAAATTCTTGCTGTCCTACAGGAACACCTAAACCCTGCACCGCTGTTGATAGCAGAAAGATTTAAATTCCACAGGAGAACTCAGCATAAAGATGAGAGCAATGCTGAGTACCTTACGGAACTACGCAAGCTATCAAAGCACTGCCAGTTCGGAGCAGGACTGGCAGATACCATACGGGACAAATTTGTCTGTGGACTCCGGAGTGAAGGAACACAGAAGAAGTTACTCTCAGAGAAAGAGCTGACGCTAGATAAGGCTTTCAGCGTGGCAGTATCGTATGAAGCAGCAGCCAGGGGAGCTGCAGAAATTCAACAAAAACCACAGGAATACGGCACCCACGAAATGACATGGGGATTTGCAAAATGTTATTGCTGCAGCAGGACTAACCATGACCAGAAGGACTGCTGGTCCAAAGACAAAATATGCAGGCAATGCGGGAAGATGGGACACATTGCATGAGTTTGCAGGTCTGGGAAGAAGACCAGCGACAACAAAAAGGCTACTAAGGAACCGTACAAGAAAGTACAAAAGATGATGGACAGTAGTTCCAAAGACCAGATGAGCGATAGTGAATCCGGGAACAGGAGACTAAGCTGTCTCAAACTTCACAATGTAATCGCAAAAGAGGATCACCGAACCATTTGGGTCACCCTCATGATAGCAGGGTCCCAAGTTAAAATGGAATTGGATACAGGATCAGCGCTAACCGTCATGAATCGACGAGACTACGAGCGGCTATTTTCACACATACCCTTGCGAGAGACATCCATCGTCTTGATGACGTATACGGGGCAAAAAGTATACCCCAGAGGAAAAATAAGGGTGCCTGTCGAATACAACGGCAAGGAAATACGGAAATTGTATCTCTACATACTGCCAAATGGTGGACCACCGTTATTGGGATGGGAATGGATCAGGAAGATAAACTTAGACTGGCACTCCATTCAGGCAATGACGGTGGACGGTAAAAAAGATGAAGACGTCACTCCTGGACGATTGTCAACAATCTTAGCTAACGCCAAAGAGGTATTTCAACAAGAACTGGGCACGCTTAAAGGCGTAACCGCCTCGATAAAAATAGAAGAGAATGCAGTTCCCAAGTTTTTCAAAGCAAGACCGGTACCATATGCAATTCGCCCAGCCGTTGAGGCAGAGCTGGAGAATCTGGAGAAGGCAGGCGTGTTGTCTAAGGTCGACTGGAGCGAGTGGGCGACACCCATCGTTCCTGTCATGAAGAAAACGTTAAGCAATAAGTCCGGGGAGCCAAGGAAGATTCGCATCTGTGGGGATTTCAAGGTGACGGTGAACCCAGTCCTTCACACAGTACAATATCCTCTTCCAAGGATAGAAGACATCTTCGCCTCACTGTCTGGAGGGAAGCGTTTTACAAAAATTGACCTAGCACAAGCATATTTGCAGATGGAGGTTGAAGAGTCCTCTAGGAAGTATCTCACGATAAACACTCACAAAGGTCTTTACCAGTATCATCGATTGGTATTCGGAGTAGCATCGGCTCCGGCGATATGGCAAAGAGCGATGGAACAAGTCCTGCAAGGGATTCCGGGGACTCAGTGTTACTTGGACGACATCCTTGTGACAGGTGAAGATGACAGTGAACACCTTAACAACCTAGACCAGGTGCTCACTAGACTACGGGAACATGGGCTGCGAGCCAACCGCCCCAAGTGCGAATTTTTTAAGAAACAGATATTATATTGTGGCCACGTGATTGATGAAGAGGGGTTACATAAGTCCCCTGACAAAATTGAAGCAGTTGTTAAGGCCCCAGCGCCTGAAAATGTGTCGCAACTGAGGTCATTCCTCGGATTGGTGAATTACTATCCTAAGTTTTTGCCGAATTTGTCGACAATTCTGCACCCACTGCACGCCCTGCTACGAACGGGGGTAGCATGGAAATGGAGCGATGATTGTAAGCGGGCCTTTCAGAAGAGTAAGGATTTAATCACTTCAAGGGAAGTATTGGCTCACTACAACCCAGCACTGTCGATCAGACTGGCGTGTGATGCGTCTCCCTACGGCATTGGGGCGGTACTGTCACATAAATTCCTTGATGGTTTAGAGAGGCCGATAGCTTTTGCGTCACGCTCGTTAACTTCTGCCGAGCGTAACTACGCCCAGATTGACAGAGAGGCCCTCAGCCTAGTGTGGGGGGTGAAGAAGTTCAATCACTACCTGCACGGTCAAAAATTTACTCTACTAACCGATCATCAACCTCTTGTCTCCATTTTCAACCCTCAGAAGGGCGTACCGATAATGACAGCACAACGGCTGCAGAGATGGTCCCTTTTCCTAGGGGCACACCAATATGACATCGAGTACAAAGGAACTAAACAGCATGGGAATGCTGATGGATTGTCACGCCTACCGTTGCAGACGGTGGAAGAAGACGACCTTGCAGTGGATCCAATGGAGTTATTCCACTCGACCATAGTCGAATGTCTCCCTGTGACGAATGCAAACATAGAAAAGGAAACACGGAATGACCCGACACTATCACGGGTCTATGATTTAACGGAGAAGGGGTGGCCAGCACATGGCGAACCACTGCTGCCAGCATTCTCGCCGAGAAGGGAACAGCTGTCAGTGTGCAGAGGAACCTTGATGTGTGGATCCAGAGTAGTAATTCCACCTAAGTTGACGGATAGAGTGCTCAATGAGCTTCATGAGGGTCATCTGGGTGGGGTAAAAATGAAGAACTTAGCCAGAGTGTTTGTGTGGTGGCCGGGAATCGATAGAGAAATCGAAGAGATGACCAAGAGCTGTGCAGGATGCCAGAAGGTCCAAAACGCCCCACCACAAGCTCCTCTGCATCCATGGGAGTGGCCCTCATCTCCATGGCAAAGGGTGCACATTGATTTTGCTGGTCCCTTCATGGACTCGATGTTTTTAATTGCGGTGGATGCACATTCAAAGTGGCCAGAGGTAATAAAAATGTCCTCAACCACCACGGAAAAAACTATCACAGTTTTACGAACCATATTCGCCAGGAATGGGCTGCCTGAACAGATTTGCTCTGACAATGGACCACAGTTTGTGTCTGAAGAGTTCCGGAGGTTCTTAAAGAACAATGGTGTTAAGCATTACACATCTGCCCCATATCATCCAGCCACTAATGGATTGGCCGAGAGGTTTGTCCAAACATTCAAGAAGGCTATCAAGGCAATGTGTAATGAAGATATACCCCTACAACACAAGGTGGACAACTTCTTGTTTGCCTACCGGAATGCGACACATGCGGTTACCAACCAAACTCCAGCCATGATGTTCTTCAATTGAAGACTACGATGCCGCTTGGATTTGGTTCAGCCAAACGTCCGAAGAGATGTGGAGAACAGGCAGTTTCAGAATATGAATGAAAGGCCGACCAGGAGTTTTAAGATAGGTCAACCAGTTTTGGCCCGGGACTACCGCACTGAGAAATGGCAGCCAGGAACGATTTGTACACGACAAGGACCTCTCATGTATACCGTGGACGTTGGGGAGAGCATTGTAAGACGCCATGCTGACCAGATTCTAGAGTCACTGGAAAACGTCAACTCCACACCACGATCTGATACACCTGGTAATGAAATCGACGTTCCAATTGCACCTACCGCAGAACCGGTAATATTGGAAGATGAACCAAACAACGACATTGATCCCGACTCAACATTGCCAGAAGAACCTGATACCCCAAAGAGGCGTTATCCAGACAGAATCAGGAAGCCTCCTCAAAGACTGAACTTATAATTGCTTAAACTTAACCAATGTATCTAGCAACCGTAATTGTGATTGTAATTAGTTATCATTTAGTTGTTAAATGAATGTTATGTACTGTTTATCTAAAAGGGGAGGAATTGTTGTGTATGTACCTTTAAGAGAATAACTGGTCTCAGACTGCAGTACCGGCAGTGACCACCCCTGTATAAAAGGCGCTAGTGAGCCTCTGTTGTTTTCAGTTTCACTATTGACTTCCATCAGTCAAGCCGTGTTTTGTTCAACTCCTGCTATCCGTGTCTCAATCATTCACGGATGTAATAGTTACAGTTTGGTGACGGTTACATCTTTGAAAATAAGTTAGACCATCTTGACTTATCCAAATCTCCGTTACTTGTATTCTATCCCATAACGTCCCCCATCCCCAGCGCCCCATCCTTGCTGTGCCTCACTGCCTCCAGTTTCTCAGTACATCAGTTTTTACATTTTTATTCTCATGTTGGAATCCCTCTCCAGACATGCTTCTCCGCACGCCTTCAACCTTCTCCAGTCCAATGTCCCACCGTGGACCCGCAATAAAAAGACAGAACTTGCATCTCCACAGCATCTTTCGAGAACTCAGGACGTCCCAAAGTGCTTTACAGCCAATGAAGTATTTTTGAAGTGGAGTCACTGTTGTAATGTAGGAAACGTGACAACCAATTCACGCACAGCAAGATCCCACAAACAGCAATGTGATAATGACCAGATCATCTGTTTTTAGTGATGTTGATTGAGGGATAAATATTGGCCAGAACACCGGGGAGAACGCCCCTACTCTGGGACCGCCCTCACACTCCACAGTGTCACTCATGGCCTAGTGGACAGCATGCTCACCTCTGAGTTAGAAGGCTGTGGGTTCAAGTAAGCTACTTTTGTTTAATTATTACAGTGCTTTCTCTGCTGTTTGAGTGACTCATGAGATCATGTTGACCTTTTTAGCAGACGGGCTCTCCTGCTCTTCAATCGCAAGTATTTATTTTGTGTAATTTGCAATTTCACAAGCACTGGCAAAGTCAACATGAAGAATTTAAGTTTCTAAGAGCACCTTCCGTGACCACAATGTCTCCTCGGTCACAGCCTGTGCGCAAAACCAACACCAGCTGTATAAAGTCAGCTCGAGAGTTCAGCAATTTCCAAATTGTACAACTGTCTTCTCACTCTGCTTTTTAAGCCGGGAAATTACTGTTGGGTAATTATCAGTGTCGACTTGTTGGGGAAGATTTTAAGTTTAGATGCACAATGGGTGTCAGCTGTGTTTAAACGGTAGCACGCTCAAAGGTCGTGGATTCAAGTTTCACTCCAGAGACTTGAGCCCATAATCAATAATACTGAGGGAGTGCTGCACTGTCGGAGGGGCAGTACTGAGGGAGGGCTGCACTGTCGGAGGGGCAGTACTGAGGGAGTGCTGCACTGTCGGAGGGGCAGTACTGAGGGAGGGCTGCACTATCGGAGGGGCAGTACTGAGGGAGTACTGCACTGTCGGAGGGGCAGTACTGCGAGAGCGCTGCACTGTCGGAGGGGCAGTACTGAGGGAGGGCTGCACTGTCGGAGGGGCAGTACCGAGGGAGGGCTGCACTGTCGGAGGGGCAGTACCGAGGGAGTGCTGCACTGTCGGAGGGGCAGTACTGAGGGAGGGCTGCACTGTCGGAGGGGCAGTACTGAGGGAGTGCTGCACTGTCGGAGGGGCAGTACTGAGGGAGTGCTGCACTGTCGGAGGGGCGATACTGAGGGAGTGCTGCACTGTCAGAGGGGCAGTACTGAGGGAGCGCTGCACTGTCGGAGGGGCAGTACTGAGGGAGCGCTGCACTGCCGGAGGGGCAGTACTGAGGGAGTGCTGCACTGTCAGAGGGGCAGTACTGAGGGAGTGCTGCACTGTCAGAGGGGCGGTACTGAGGGAACGCTGTACTGTCAGTGGGGCGGTACTGAGGGAGTGCTGCACTGTCGGAGGTGCCGTCTTTCCAATGAGACATTAAACCGAGGCCCCGTCTGCCCTCTCACGTGGACGCAAAAGATCCTATGGCACTAGAAGAGCAGGGGAGTTATCTCCAGTGTCCTGGCCAACATTTATCCCTCAATCAACATCACAAAAACAGTTATCTGATCATTATAGTTTGTGGGAGCTTGCTGTGAGCAAATTGACTGCTGCGTTTCCCACAATGCAACAGCGACTAAACTTCAAAAGTACTTCATTGGCTGTAAAGCGCTTTTGGGACAAGGTGGTGAAAGGCGCTATATAAATGCAAGTCTGTCTTTCTTTGGCGGGTAGATTGCCAATCGCCATCTCCCTGTGGTAAATGCGGTGAGGCTTGAGCCCTGTATGCTCATTTGCATACAGCCAGTGAGCTCCGAGCCAAACTGACAGACCGAGGCCGGTGTGGATGGGAAATCAACCTCGTTGGGGGGACGGGGCCTGTGGAGTATTATTGTGGGACCATTCCTACTCCTCACTCCGCACAAATAAAAGTTAAGAATGTCTTTGGCCTGTTCTTTCAGCGGCCTCCAGTGGTCCCCTCAAGGATGGATGGTTTGGCCGCTCCATCCAATTATACCGCAAAATATGCATCACATGGCCCCTATTTGCATATTACAGGTGACGTCCCGCCTGAAACAGGCAGGTGCTCTGGCCACCTGTCTCAGGACCCAACCCAAGATGGTGGCGCTGGAGCTCCAGCGTAAGTTTGCCGGTAAGTGACGCCATTTCCAGGCCACGACCGCTCGGTTTATGCTGGGCAGATGGAGTTACTCTCTGCCCCGCTGAGAGGGCGACACGTTCCTACGCCTGCTGTTTGAACCGGTTTGAAACTAGTGACTCAGCACCACCGTTAAAATAGTGGGCAAAGTGAGGTGGAAGCAACAGCTGCTCATCTCATACATTCTCATTGCAAGGCTTGCCTTTCTGCCAGAATAAATTCCTGTGACGTTAAAGAAAGAAAGACTTGCATTTCTACAGCGCCTTTCATGACCACCGGACGTCTCAAAGCGCTTTACAGCCAATGAAGTAGAGTCAGGGTTGTAATGTGGGAAACGCGGCAGCCAATTTGCGCACAGCAAGGTCCCACAAACAGCAATGTGATAATGACCAGATAATATGTTTTAGTGATGTTGGTTGAGGACACTAAGAATATCCCAACACTGGCCAAACAGGGGGCTATGGGGGGGGGAGGAGCTAAACACGATCAAAATCACTAAGGAAGTGGTACTCGGTAAAATAATGGGACTCAAGGCGGATAAATCACCTGGACCTGATGGCTTACATCCTAGGGTCTTGAGGGAAGTGGCGGTAGGGATTGTGGATGCATTGGTAATAATTTTCCAAAACTCCCTGGACTCGGCAAAGGTCCCGGCAGACTGGAAAACTGCTAATGTAACACCCTTATTTAAAAAGGGCAGTAGACAGAAGGCTGGAAACTATAGACCGGTTAGCCTAACATCTGTGGTAGGTAAGATTTTGGAGTCCATTATTAAGGAGACAGTAACAGGACATTTGGATAATCATAATTTAATAGGACAAAGTCAGCATGGTTTTATGAAGGGGAAGTCATGTTTGACAAATTTGCTGGAGTTCTTTGAGGAAGTAACATATAGGGTGGATAAAGGGGAACCAGTGGACGTAGTGTATTTAGACTTCCAAAAGGCATTTGACAAGGTGCCACACAAAAGATTATTGCTTAAGATAAAAAATCACGGGATTGGGGGTAATATTCTGGCATGGATAGAGGATTGGCTATCTAACAGAAGGCAGAGAGTTGGGATAAATGGTTCATTCTCAGACTGGCAATCAGTAACTAGTGGTGTTCCGCAGGGGTCGGTGCTGGGTCCCCAACTCTTTACAATCTATATTAACGATTTGGAGGAGGGGACCGAGTGTAACATATCAAAGTTTGCAGATGATACTAAGATGGGAGGGAAAGTAGTGAGTGAGGAGGACATAAAAAACCTGCAAGGGGACATAGACAGGCTAAGTAAGTGGGCAGAGATTTGGCAGATGGAATACAATACTGGAAAGTGTGAGGTTATGCACTTTGGCAGGAAAAATCGTAGAGCAAGTTATTATCTTAATGGCAAGAAACTGGAAAGTACTGAAGTACAAAGGGATCTGGGGGTCCTGGTGCACGAAACTCAAAAGGTTAGTATGCAGGTGCAGCAAGTGATTAAGGCCAATGGAATGTTGGCTTTCATTGCTAGGGGGATAGAATATAAAAATAGGGAGGTATTGCTTCAGTTGTACAAGGTATTGGTGAGACCACACCTGGAAAACTGCATACAGTTTTGGCGTCCATGCTTAAGAAAAGACATACTTGCTCTTGAGTCAGTACAAAGAAGGTTCACTCGGTTAATCCCGGGGATGAGGGGATGGACATATGAGGAGAGGTTGAGTAGATTGGGACTCTACTTATTGGAGTTCAGAAGAATGAGAGGCGATCTTATTGAAACATATAAGATTGTGAAGGGGTTGAATCGGGTGGCTGCGGGGAGGATGTTCCCGATGATGGGTGAAACTAGAACTAGGGGGCATAGTCTTAGAATAAGGGGCTGCTCTTTCAAAACTGAGATGAGGAGGAACTACTTCACTCAGAGGGTGGTAGGTCCATGGAATATGCTGCCCCAAAAAGCTGTAGAAGCTACATCATTACATAAATTTAAAACAGAAATAGACAGTTTCCTAGAAGTAAAGGGAATTAAGGGTTACGGGGAGCGGGCAGGAATTTGGACATGAGTCTAGGTTCGGATCGGACATGGCCCTGTGGGTAGCGGAGCGGGCCCAGGGGCTGTGTAGCCTGATCCTGCTCCTATTTCGTGTGTCTAATTCTGTTAGATTCAGGAGATGGTTCTGTGATAGTAGATTGGCGGTTAGGATCAGATCAGCCATGATCTTATTGAATGGCGGAGCAGGCTCGAGGGGCCGATTGGCCTACTCCTGCTCCTATTTCTTATGTTCTTATGTACTGAAATATTGGTCAGGACACCAGGGATAACTCCCCTGCTCTTCTTCGAAATAGTGCCATGGGATCTTTTACGTCCACCTGAGAGCGCAGACAGGGCCTCGGTTTAACGTCTCATCTGAAAGACGGCACCTCCGACAGTGCGGCGCTCCCTCAGCATTGCACTGGAGTGTCAACCTAGCTTTCAGTGCTCAAATCCCTGGAATGGGGACTTGAACCCACAACCTTCTGACTCAGAGCCACTGAGCCACAGCTGACACTTAAAGGGTCACCAGGTGGGTTTCACCTTCCCTGAAACTGGTCAAAAATCCATCCAACGACTCCTTCCGCCCACAACCTAGAATCCAGCTTAAAAATCATGTTATTTAATCAGCAGGTGTTTCGACAAACTCTGCAGCAAAGGGCTGGCTCTCCTCTCCCGAGTCTGTGGCCACCTAATTACAAGGGGTGGTGCCCTAAGTAATAAAGGGCTGTGCTCTCCTGCTGCCACTGTAAACATATCCCATCACTCCGCACCATGCGGCCATCTCGCCCGCTAATCTCACTCCAGACTGCTGCAATGACTCATAAGCGTCAACCTTTGGTTAAAGAAAAAACTCTCTGACAAAATTAATGATGTCTTTTGGGATTTTTACCATCAACATGATCGGGTGACATTGAGCGCAGAGATTTATCCAGAACCTCCCTATTACCCAGAGTGAGAAAATGAACTGGCATTGTTTCCTTTGGCCGTAAGCAGTTTAGCAGCAAGGTGTGCAAGAGGATCAGGGACAGAGCCTCCTGAGTAATCGGCACAGAAAGACAACTGCAGCGCAGTCTATAATAGAGAAATCCCCTAGCATGTAGTCGCTGTTGTAATGTAGGAAACGCAGCAGCCAATCTGCGCACAGCAAGCTCCCACAAACAGCAATGTGATAATGACCAGATCATCTGTTTTTCAGTGATGTTGGTTGAGGGATAAATATTGGCCCCAGGACACCGGGGATAACTCCCCCCTGCTCTTCTTTGAAATAGTGCCGTGGGATCGTTTACATCCACCCGGGAGAGCAGACGAGGCTTCGGTTTTAACGTCTCTTCTGAAACAGAGACAGTGTATTTAGACATTGCAGTAGCTCTGTCATATCTCTCGGTGTTATTGCAGAGGTGGCTGGTAGAAAGATGCAGGTTACTTTAATAAGTTTTGGGTTTCTGCAGAATCCAAAATTCTTCCCTTTAGCCTGATGAAACAGGTCACTTATTCAATAACTCTCGGTAAACGATGAATTCATTTTCTCCCTGAAAAATATTGTAGTAATTTTGTTCTGAGCATTGTATTTTGTATCTTTAGCCACACAGGAAGCCTCAAAGCAATTGTGAGACAGATTAGATAGCACATGTGACTTCTGGTATACTGAGAGATTGTGTATTTCATAAAGGTCTATTTATTGGACAATTGCAGTGTTGGCCTGGCCTTAATGAAACCACTTCTGTGCTGAATAAAATGTATTTATAACCACACCAGCTGACTATGTGGAACACTTTTTGTTCCAGTCCTACTCAGGTCCCCTCCCTCACCTCTTTTTCCGGTACATTGATGACTGTATCGGTGCCGTTTCCTGCTCTCGCCCTGAACTAGGTGTAATGATATCAGCAAATAGTGATGTTATTTGCCTGTTTGATTATCATGCCTTACCAGCATATTTGCATGTATTGATTACTTATGCCTGACCAGCAGAGGGCATGTGACAGAGACAAGCAGTTTTAGTTTTAGTTTCATTCTAGATGGATCACTAGCATGATGTCTCCTGTAATGCTGTATAAAGAGTTGAACAGACTTTAGATTAAAAGACATTCTCTTTCATAAATGTCTCGTCATTGAACCCACAAAGAAATCAATACATGATGTCAGAAGTGATTGAAAGAGATGAAGAGGAAAAATCTGAAGTTAAATCAGCTCTCCACATATTAGCAAGCCAAAAGAGAACATCGTTACTTACCATTAGAGAATAGCTAACGAAGTGAAAAATGGAAGGTTTACTCCCACCAGCGAAGCTTCAGTTGATAGGTAATGTGGCTGAAAATTGGAGGAGATTCAAACAACGTTTGGAGTTGTATTTATCAGCAATCGGAGCTGATGAGAAAAGTGATAAAATGAAAGCGTCACTGTTCTTACATGTCGTGGGTGATGAAGCGCTGGAGGTGTATAATAACTTCACATTCACTGCTGATGGAGACAAAATGAAGCTAGATAAAATAATGGAACAGTTTGAGGCCTACTGCATACCTAAACGTAACGTGACGTTTGAGAGGCACAGATTTTTCACATGTGTACAGAAAACGGGAGAGACTATTGATCAGTATGTGACTGAACTGAGAAACCGAAGCAAAACATGTGAATTTGGGGGTCTGACAGACTCGCTGATAAAAGACAGACTGGTGTGTGGTATTCCAGATAATGGTCTAAGGGAAAGGCTGCTAAGAGAGCAAGATCTAGACCTGGGAAAAGCCATAGCACTGTGTAGGGCTACAGAGACTGTGAAGTCGCAGGCAAAGGAGCTGTTCAGTGACAGTAGCTGCAACGTGGATGCAGTGAGTAAGAACGGACACAAACCGTTTAACAAAAAGAGCGCCAATGTGAAAAAAGAGGCGTGGCCAGCGAACAAAAATGAAAGGGACAATCGAAAGTCATGTGGTCGATGCGGTACACAGCATACACCAAAAAAGTGTCCAGCATATGGTAAAACATGCAATAGTTGCAACAAAAACAACCATTATGCCCGTTGCTGCAAGAACCAAGCGCAACAAAGCAAGGTCCATGCAGTAGATGAAAGCGAGATGGAGGAGTTCTATGTAGATGTTGTGTCTGAAAACAAAGAAGAAAAAAGAGACTGGATGTTGACACTAAAAGTGAATGACATACATATTCCATTTAAATTGGATACTGGAGCACAAGTTAATGTGATATCAGAGACTGATTTTAAGAAAATTAGACCCAGGCCAAAGATACATGGAATAAAAGTGAAAGTGACAGGATACTCAGGTACTGATATACCAGTGAAAGGAAGATGCATTGTCAAAGTGACACACAAGGACAGAGAGCACACGCTAGCATTAATCGTGGTGCCAAAGGATGTGCAGGCCATACTAGGTTTAAAAGCCTGTGAGAGACTGAACCTGGTAAAGAGAGTCCTCGTTGTGGAAAGCGAAGGAGAGACAGTCTATGATGAACTCATGAAAGAGTACAACGACCTATTTAAGGGTCTAGGCTGCATTCCAGGAGAACACATGATCAGAGTAGGTAAAAGTATGCCAACGGTCATACAGCCATGCAGAAAAGTTCCGTTTGCTCTTCAAAAGCAACTGAAGGCAGAGTTGGACAGGATGGAAAGCCTGAACGTGATTCAGAAGATAGATGAGCCAACTGAGTGGGTGAGTTCCCTCGTCGTTGTGGACAAAAAGAATGGAAAGCTCAGAATTTGCCTGGATCCAAGAGATCTAAACAGAGCAATAAAGAGAGAGCACTTCAAGCTTCCTACACGTGAGGAAATCATGGCACAGTTTGCAAATGCAAAGTATTTCAGCAAGTTAGATGCATCATCAGGATTTTGGCAGATGAAATTGGACGAGGCAAGTTCAAGACTGTGCACGTTCAACAGTCCATTTGGCAGATACAGATTCCTAAGGTTACCATTTGGCATTGCCTCAGCTCCTGAAGTGTATCACAAAACTATCCATATGATCTATGAGCACCTGGAGGGAGTTGATACATCAATGGATGACATCATAGTATGGGGAACCGCGAGAACTGAGCATGATGAGAGACTGAAAAAAGTGCTAGAAGCAACAAGGAAAACAAACCTGAAGCTGAATAGAGAGAAATGCCAGCTCGGGGTGACAGAACTGACATTCGTGGGAGATATCCTTAGCAGTGAGGGCATCAGACCAGATCCCAGAAAGGTGTCCGCCATTGCCACAATGCAAAAAGGACGTGCAGAGGTTTAATGGAATGATCAACTACATGGGTAAATTCATATCCAACCTCTCAAGAAAAAATGGCGCCACTGAGAAGACTAACTGAAAAGAACATGGAATGGGAATGGAATCATGAGCATGAGAAGTCATGGAGCGATCTAAAGAAACTGCTCACAGAGGAACCAGTTCTGAGGTTTTATGACCCAGCAAGACCCATCAAGATATCATCAGATGCATCACAGAGTGGGCTCGGTGCCATTCTTCTGCAAAAATATGACTACTGGCAACCTATTGCATATGCATCGCGCTCAATGACAGACGCGGAGACGCGATATGCTCAAATAGAAAAGGAGCTGCTCAGCATCACATACGCCTGTGAAAGATTTCACCAGTTTGTGGCAGGACAAGCGATCAGTGTAGAGACTGACCATAAGCCCTTGATTGCATTGTTCCAAAAGCCACTAAATAGCTGTCCACTTAGAATACAAAGAATGATGATCAGGCTGCAACGCTATACACTGAATGTTGCGTACACACCGGGTAAGCTGATGTATACAGCAGACACGTTGTCCAGAGCTGTCGACCCAAGTGAGCCCGCAAACACCAAAATGGATGAAAAAGTCAACGCCTACGTGGACATGATCACAAGTGCACTGCCCATAACAGATGCAAAAATGGAGCTCATAAAGACTGAGACAAACAAAGATGAAACAATGAGACGACTGAGGAAAAGCATCTTGGATGGATGGCCCAACATGAAGCAAGACTGCTCACCTGACATGGCAGAGTACTGGAACTGCAGGGCGGAACTATCAGTGGTCGAAGACATCATCTACAAAGGAAGTAAAATAGTTATCCCAAAGAGTCTGAGAAAAGAGATGCTAAAAAGGATCCATGGGGGACATCTGGGAATCGAAAAGTGTAAGAAAAGAGCACGAGAGGTGATGTACCGGCCACGAATCAACCAAGATGTGACAAATGAGGTGTCAAACTGCACGATATGCCTGAAATATCAAGCAAGCAATCCGGTAGAACCACTAAAGCCACACCCAGCGCCAGACAGACCTTACCAGAAGGTAGGCGCTGACCTATTCATATGTCAAGGGCAGGACTATCTTGTAGTCACAGACTATTACTCCCTGTATCCAGAGGTTTGTAGGCTGAACACCACCACTGCAGATGCTGTGATAACATGTATGAAAGCCATATTCTCCAGACATGGCGTGGCAAGCGAGGTCTTCACAGACAACGGACCCCAGTTTTACAATGCAAGTTTCCGACACTTTGCCAAAGAGTGGGACTTTGTCCACACAACGTCAAGTCCTCACTATCCACAGTCCAATGGACTAGTGGAAAAATCGGTCCAGACAGTGAAAAGACTGATGTACAAGGCAAAAGACAGTGGAACTGACTTCTACCAGAGCATGCTTGTATACCGCACAACGCCGCTCGAGTGTGGTAAGTCACCAGCCCAACTCCTTATGGGACGTCGGCTAAGGTCAAACCTACCCATCCCGGAGAACCTCCTGAAAACAAAAGAGGGGGAGAAAGTGAGGAAGTTCAAAGAGCAACAGAAAGAAAAGCAAAAGTACTACTATGACAGAGGAACACAAAACCTACCTGAACTCCACACTGGTGACCAAGTAAGGTTCAAAGACAAAACAAACATATGGACTCAGAAGGGAACTGTCCTGAGTGAAGTTCAACCAAGATCATACACCATTCAGACGGATGAGGGTGCTGTTCTGAGAAGAAATCGTCGAGATCTTCTCATGGGACCAGCCACAGCAGGTCAAAAGACTGATACTGTTGAACAACCTGATCATACAGCTGAGAAACCATCATCTGAGGCAACAACTCAGATTCAAGGACAATCAATCAGAAAATCCTCAAGACACGTGAAGCCTCCTGAGAGACTCATTGAGCAAATTTAAGGACTATTGTTATAGAAGGAAGTAATGTTATCTTATTCTTTCTTCAAGTTCTAGTGTATTTACATATTTCATGTGAACACACAAAGCAAGGTTAAAAAACCTTGATCATGATAATGATAATGTAAGTTCATTAAGTGTTACAGTTAAAATGTAGATTAATACAAAGAAAACATGTTGTTAGTTAAAAGTAAAATACTTTTGTTTTAAGAAAGGGAGATGTAATGATATCAGCAAATAGTGATGTTATTTGCCTGTTTGATTATCATGCCTTACCAGCATATTTGCATGTATTGATTACTTATGCCTGACCAGCAGAGGGCATGTGACAGAGACAAGCAGTTTTAGTTTTAGTTTCGTTCTAGATGGATCACTAGCATGATGTCTCCTGTAATGCTGTATAAAGAGTTGAACAGACTTTAGATTAAAAGACATTCTCTTTCATAAATGTCTCGTCATTGAACCCACAAAGAAATCAATACACTCGACAATTTCATTCACTTTGCCTCCAATTTCCACCCTTCCCTCACCTTCACATGGTCCATCTCCGACTCTTCCCTTCCTCGACTACTCCATCTCCATTCACTATAAGCCTACTGACTCCCACAGCTACCTGGACTACACTTCCTCTTACCCCGCCTACTGTAAGGACTCTATTCCATTCTCCCAGTTTCTCCATCTCCACCGCATCTGCTCCGACGATGCCACCTTCCACATCAGTGCTTCTAACATGTCTTCCTTTTTCCTCAACTGAGGATTCCCCTCTACCGTGGTTGACACGGCCCTCGACCATGTCCATTCTAACTCCCGCACTTCTGCCCTCACCCCTGCTCCTCCCTCCTGGAAACACGATAGAGTTCCCCTTCTCCTCACCTTTCACCCCACCAGCTTCCACATTCAACGTATCATCCTCCGCCATTTCCGCCACCTCCAACGTGATCCCACCACCAAATGAATCTTCCGCTCCCCTCCCCTTTCAGCATTCCGAAGGGACCGCTCCCTCCGCGACACCCTAGTCCACTCCTCTATCACCCCCAGCACCCCTTCCCCTTCGCCTGGCACCTTCCCGTGCAAGCGCAGGAGATGCAACACCTGCCCTTATACCTCCCCCCTTCCCACTGTCCAGGGCCCCAAACACCCCTTCCAGGTGAAACACCGATTTACTTGTACTTCTTGCAATCTAGTATACTGTATTCGCTGCTCACGATGCGGTCTCCTCTACATTGGGGAGACCAAACGCAGATTGGGCAACCGCTTTGCGGAACACCTCCGTTCAGTCCGTAAGGGTGACCCCGAGCTTCTGGTCGCCTGTCATTTCAATTCACCGCCCCATTCCCACTCAGACCTCACCATCCTCGGCCTCTTGCATTGTTCCACGGAAGCTCAGCATAAACTCGAGGAACAGCACCTCATCTTCCGATTGAGCACTTTACAGCCTTCCGGACTCAATATCGAGTTCATCAATTTCAGATCATAACCTCGGTCCCCATCATATTTTTATATTTTTTTATCCACACTTCTGGTTTGTGCCTTTTCCTGGAGTGTATGTGTGTGTGGTGTGTGTGTGGAGTGTGTGTGGAGTGTGTGTGAGTGTGTGTGTGTGTGTGTGTGTGTGTGTGTGTGTGTGTGTGTGTGTGTGGAGTTTGTGTGTGCGGAGTTTGTGTGTGCGCACTGCGTGCAGCAACGTTCCCTCTAAGTTGCGTGGCCATGTGGCTGTCGGCCGGTCCTGTGCAGGCTGGCACCGGCTTTTCAATTATGAAATTTTGCAAATGCACGAAAATTTGAACAAACTGTGCAGCCCGTTGAAGGGACCGCACACCCAAAAAAAAAATTAGGGGGAACATTGGTGTGCGTGAGTGAGTGTGTGGAACGTACGTAGGTTCCTGTGGAAGGAGCAACTCACACTATCTTCCTGTCCTCATTCTACCCTATGTAAACTTGAGGTCATCCAAAACTCGGATGCCCGTGTCCTAACTCGCACCAAGTCCCGTTCGCCCATCACCCCTATGCTCACTGACCTACATTGGCTCCCAGTTAAGCAACGCCTCGATTTCAAAATTATCATCCTTGTTTTCAAATCCCTCCATGGCCTCGCCCCTCCCTACCTCTGTAATCTCCTCCAGCCCTACAACCCCCCCCCCTCACCCAGAGATATCTGCGCTCCTCTAATTCTGCCCTCTTGAACATTGCTGATTATAATCGCTCAATCATTGGTGGCCGTGCCTTCTGTTGCCTGGGCCCTAAGCTCTGGAATTCCCTGTCTATACCTCTCTTTCCTCCTTTAAGATGCTCCTGAAAACCTGCCTCTTTGACCAAGCTTTTGGTCACTTGCCCTAATTTCTCCTTATATGGCTCAGTGTCATTTTTTTTTCTTATAATACTCCTGTGCAGCGCCTTGGGACGTTTTACTATGTTAAAGGCGCTATATAAATACAAGTTGTTGTTGTTGTTGTCCCAGGCACATGCCTGGAACTGGCCAGAAAGCAGGGCAGGAAACAGAAGTGTACCTGTCGGCCTGAGGGGCCGGTCCAGCCCCCAGGATTGCTGGGCCTTCTGGCTATTGCTGCACGTGAGGAGGAGATTTCTGACCCAGAGAAAGGGGTGCTCATTGGACAGCAGAGCATTGGGTGCATTTTAAGCAGAGAGGCATTGAGGGGGCAACACACGTGACTCAGCCTCCAAAACATGCCTCTGCACCGTGCGGCTGTCCTGGGATGGCAGAACCCGAGAGATGCTGAGGTTCAATCTCCCGACATATTTAACTGACGTATGTCTAAACTGGTCTCATAATGCACTGCTCCTGGGCAGATAAAGCATCTCCCAAAGAGATTGTGAAGATTAAAATGGAATGCTTATTCACAACTGCAAAGGCTGTCATTTAAGGGATAATAATGCACTTCGATAGAAGCCCGTTTCAGCTGAAAGGGAAAAGGTATAAAGGTATTAACATGATCGAGGATTTATAAACTGAATCACATTTTAAATCTTTTAATTAAGTGGGAGGGGATTACCGGATACCTCCATTCTTCTCATCTTAGGCAGTCCCTCGGAAGCGAGGATAACTTGCTTCCACATTAAAAATGAGTTCGCAGGTGACTGATGAGTCCAATATGAGACCTACAGTCTCTGTCACAGGTGGGGCAGATGGTGGTTGAAGGGGCGGGTGGGTGGGGTGCTTAGGTTGACGTGCGCTCCTTGCGCTGCCTGCGCTTGGCTTCCGCTTGCTCCCGGCGAAGAGACTCGAGGTGTTCGGCACCTTCCCGGATGCTTCTCCTCCACTTTGTACGGACTTGGGCCAGGGATTCCCAGGTGTCGGTGGGGATGTTGCACTTTTTCAAGGAGGCTTTGAGGGTGTCCTTGAAGCATTTCCTCTGCCCACCTGGGGCTCTCTTGCCGTGCCGGAGCTCTGAGTAGAGCGCTTGTTTTGGGAGTCCCGTATCGGACATGCGGACAATGTGACCCGTCCATCGGAGCTGATTGAGCGTGGTCAAAGCTTCGATGCTGGGGATGTTGACCTGAACGAGAACATTGACGCTGGTGCGCCTATCCTAACAATGGATTTGCAGGATCTTGCGGAGGCAGCGTTGGTGGTACCTCTCCTGTGCTTGGAGGTTCCTGCTGTACATGATCCATGTCTCTGAGGCATACAGCAGGGCGGGTATCACTGCTGCCCTGTAGACCATTAGCTTAGTGCCGGGTTTGAGGTCCTGGTCTTCAAACACTCTCTTCCTCAGGTGACCGAAGGCTGCACTGGCACACTGAAGGTGGTGTTGGACTTCGTCGTTGACAGTAGGCTCCCGAGGTATGGAAAGTGGTCCACGTTGTCCAAGGCCTTGTCGTGGATCTTGATAATCGGGGGGGCAGTACTGTGTGGCGGGGGCAGGTTGGTCGAGGACCTTTGTCTTACGGATGTTTAGTGTAAAGCCCATGCTCTCATACGCTTCGGTGAAGGTGTTAACGATGGTTTGGAGTTCGACCTCAGAGTGTGAGCAGACGCAAGCGGCGTCATTAGATTCCTTATGTCTCACAATATAAATGTCAAATCATAATTGCTCCAGGATTGGAGCAGAGTTTTGTGTGCAAATTATTTAAAAAATATAAATGGACAAATTTTGCATTGAACTGGTATCCCCCGGATTGCCTGTGAGTCTGAGAGAGAAAAAGAACATTTTCCATTTATGCTATCTCAGAAACCTCCCAAATTGCTTCACATGCAAGGAATTAATTGACTTATGCTGTGGACAGGTTGGAGAAGCTGGATTTGTTTTCATTAGAGCAAAGGATGTTGAGGGGTGATTTGATAGAGGTGTACAAGATTATGACGGGTTTGGATAGGCTAGATGGGGAAAGGCTGTTCCCATTAGTTGATGGTACAAGGACTAGGGGACACAGATTTAAGGTTTTGGGCAAGAGATACAGGGGGAACGTGAGGGAAAACTTTTTTACACAGCGACTGGTGAGGACCCGGAACTGGCTGCCGACAGAAGTGGTGGAAGCGGAGACACTCAGGGAAAAATTGGGTATCGCCCTGTTTGGGGCGCTAGTACTGGCGGTGCGCAAAGTTTTGCGCCAGGCGCAAATTCACGCCACCTCGCGCGATATTGGATTGTAGCGCCCCTGGAGGTGATCGCTGCGCTAAATCAGGCGCTGCACGGTAGTCTTAAGGCGCTAACCCGGCGGCGCAACTCAATTTCTCCGCGGGCGGGCGCAGTGCAGGTGTTGTCAATAATCGAATTGACCCAGACACGCTGGCGCTGGCCAGCTCTTAAAGGGGCGGATCGATTCTCATCTGCAGCCACACTCTGCACCTTGTAGGCCTCAAACTCGGCGGTGACCTACCTGTGGCGGCCAAAACTTCCAAGACATGGAGAGGGTCAGGGAGAGAGCGCAGTGCTTCAGCGAGGGGGCATTGAATGCTCTGGTTGATGCAGTGGAGCGCCGGCGAGGTGTGCTGTACCCGGAGAATGGCAGGAGGCCTAATCCAACCGAATACCGCAGAGCTTGGAGGGAGGTTTCCCAAAGAGTCACCTCCAGCAGCATGGTGCCCAGGACTCCTGTGCACTGCAGGAAGAAGTTCAACGACCTCACTCGGGTCGTTAGGGTGAGTGCCTTTTTCACATGCATCTTCATCCCTCCATCTGCACCTCATTTTATGGCCAGAGGGTTAGCGAAGCCCCAATGGCCAGCTGTCATCCAGCACCCATGGCCCTTTCTGGAAACACACACACACATTCAGCTCAGTGCATAATGTAAGGGCTATTCTACCATGGGGGGCATGTGATGTCAGCTCAGTGCATAATGTAAGGGCTATTCTACTATGGGGGGCATGTGATGTCAGCTCAGTGCAGCATGTTTCTTCACTTCCCGTCCTTTCTCTTGCAGGCCAAGCTAGCCAGGAACTGCAGGGAACAGCTTTGTACCGGAGGAGGTCGGCCTCACCTGCAGACCCTCACAGACCTCGAGGAGCGAGTCCACCAGATTGTTGCAAGCCGGATGAGTGGTCCCGTCACCACTGGAGGTGCCGACCCCATTGTGTACAGCGATGGTAAGGTCATCACGTTTTTGAACTCTCTCCTTCCACTTGTTCCTCCCACCAGCATGCTTTTTCACTCTGGACCCAAGTCAGAGCATTGCAGCACTCATGCATCCCTTGCTGCCACCCTGTCCTTTCGCTAAAGTCACTCTTCAACCTCCCTGCTTTCAGATGCTGCATCACCAGCTCGGGAGCCGGGCCCTCAAGCTGCCACTGCCACTGACTCCGGAGGCGACGAGCAGGAGGAAGCCGGACCATCCCTACCACCCTCAGGCGAGCCAGCCCATCTGCAGACTGGGGAGGCTACTTCCCTGGAGGGGAGCGGGGGGGGGGGAATGCTCTGAGGAACCAGCTCCAGGAACCAGCGGCCTGCAACAACGCAAGGGGGGTAGGGAAGCTCGGGGGCTGTCTCCCCGGAGGGCGAGTCAGGCTGCGGGTGCTGCTGCACAGAGCGCAGAAGAGGTGTGTGCTCTCACAGAAATGAGCGCCCAGGCTGGGCTGAGGCACACTGAGCTCATGGCTGCAGTGGCAAGGATGCCTGAATCCATCGAGACACTGGCAAGGAGTGTCCAAAACTTCGGTGCAGCACAGGCAAGGAGTGTGCAGGACTTTGGGACAGCACTGGCAAGCAGTGCACAGGACTTCAGGGCAGCACTGGAAAGGATTGTCCAGGGCTTCACCGAAGCACCGGCACCTGCCACGCAAGTGCTGCGATGCAGTCACTCGCTGGTCTCATGCAGACGCAGATTGAGGCCACGCGACCACTGACTGCTGCCACCCTCGCTGGATCGGGCAGGATTACCCGGGGTCCTTGCAGCACCACAGCAGGCCAGCAATCTGTGCACCAGCCGATTGCTGCAGTGCTGCCCCGTCAGAGTGCCAGTGTGTCGGCCGACCAGGGAGCTGCTGTCCGCTCTCAGGATCACAGCATTCCTGATGCCACCACTAACACGTCTCCACTGCAGCTGCCACCACCTGTAGGACAGGCTGCTTCCACCCATGCAGAGATGGAGCAGTCAGCAGCCGGGCCCTCCAGGCCCAGAGCTCGTCCAGGCCGTCCATCAGGGGCATCTGCGCTTTCGGACAGTCAGCAGGCCTCCCCCAGCCTTGCTGCAGCCACTGGGGTCCTATTACAGAGGAGCTGCAGGGGGGGAAGGGGCCAGTCTCGCAAGCAAAGCAGATCACCATCAAGGGGGAAAAAGTAGAAGGTGCTGCTGATACCTGTTATTTGTAGAAATCAAGGCCGAGGATGCTGGTCTGAATGTTAGTGATGTTTTGGACAGTCTCCCGGGTGTGCGAGGTACTTATGTGGCAGTCTGTTAGTTTTGCTTTCTGTTGCCATTGCTTTGTCATGCTGGAAGGAAGCACATTTTGTAAAATAAACAACTTTCTTTATTTACAATGGCCATGACTGCTATTTACATTCATTTTGCCCTTCACAGGCTTTGGGGTATCAGAATGGTTCCATTCCTGCTCTTGGAATGTCAGCATGCATTCCGTGAGAGGGGCCTAGAAGCGACTTCTGATCAGCCTCTGACGGACGGCCCTTCCAGTTTGTGCCTCCCTCCCGTCTTGGTCCTCCTCCTCCTCCTCCGCTGGTGCTTCAATGTCTGGTGGCATTGGCTGGGTACGTAGGATAGCGAGGTTATGCAGCATGCAACATACAACCACGAAGTGGGAGACTCGCTCATGCGAGTACTGCAGGGCTCCTCCGGAATGGTCCAGACAGCGGAACCGCTGCTTTAGCACGCCGATTGTGTGCTCCACAATGTTCCTCGTCGCCTGATAGCTCGCATTGTAGCGTTCTTCAGCAGGGGTGCTGGGCGAACGGAGCGGGGTCATCAGCCACGGGCACAGAGGATAGCCCTTGTTCCCAAGAAGCCAGCCTCCTGGGTGAGCCGGGGCCTCGAAAAGGTCTGCAACAGAAGTCTGGCGCAGGATGAAGGCGTCGTGGCTGCTGCCAGGGAACTGGGCATTCACTGCGAGGATCAGCTGTCGGTGGTCATAGACCAGCTGGACATTCAAGGAATGGAACCCCTTGCGGTTGTGGAACTCCTCCGCATTCAATAGAGGTGCCCGCAAAGCCACGTGCGTGCAGTCAATGGCACCCTGCACCATGGGGAAGTCCACGATTGCTGCGAAGCCCTCTGCGCGCTCCCGCTGCTTGTCCGGGGTCATTGGGAAGGAGATGTACTGCCGCCTCCTTTTAAACAGGGCATCAGTCACTTGACGGATGCAGCAATGCACCGCGAACTGCGAGATGTTGACTATGTCCCCAGTTGCGGCCTGAAAGGAGCCGCTTGCGTAGAAGTTTAGGGCAACAGTCATCTTCACAGCCATCGACAGAGATGTCCTGCACCTTATCTGAGGCTGCAGATCTGGCTGAAGCAGGTGGCACAGCTCAGTCACCACCTCCTTTCTAAAGCGCAACCTTCTGATATACTGCTCCTCCGACATGTTCATGTAGGAAAACTTCTGTCGGAAAACCCTGGCAGCGTAAGGTCTCGTGTGGCGACGTCTGTTGGCCCTCCTCCGTCTGGCCATGCCTGCCCCTCTCTCCCTGCGTCTCTGTGCCCTCTCAAGGTGATTCAGCAGCAGCACGTTCCCCTCCAATGCAGCCCCCATATTAAGTGCGCAAAGAAACTTTCCCCGTTTGAAATGCTCACCAACAGCAAGGTGATGGTCAGAAGGCTGAAGTTCTTCGGCCAGCGCTGGCTCAGTGGTGAAATGGCTCTCAGTGTGCAGCTCAGCAACTCTCTGTAACTCTCGAAGAAGTTGTGGTCCAAAAATGGCTGCCGCTTTTATACCACAGCAGTTCCCTTTAAAGAACGCCCCCCCAGCCCGACAGCGACTGGGGAACGTTCCAGGTAAGCTGTCCTTATTAGCGCCAGGCGGAACGGAGGGGGGCGCCACTGAATTTCTGGTCCGGGGCACCCCAAAGGCATTGCACACTGAAATGACGTCATGATCTGCTTGCGCCGGTGAGCGGCCACAACGGTTTAGCGCCGGCGCTAAATGCCCGCTCAATATGGGGAGAGGCGCAGGTATCGCAGCGCCCGGGCGCTCGTTGGTTATCGCCCCACTTGTCGGCCTCTTTAGGCGCTAACGGGTGGCGCAAACAACCGAATTTCTACCCCTCAATGTTTTCAAGGGGAGACTGGATAGGCACTTGAGGGAAATAAACTTGCAGGGCTACGGGGATAGAGCGGGGGAATAGGACTGGCTGGATTGCTCTACAGAGAGCCAGCACGGATTAGATGGGCCGAATGGCCTCCTTTTGTGCCGTTATGACTCTGACTCTATGTAGTCAAGCGTGGCAGCCATTTTGTGCAGAGTAAAATCCCACAAACGGCAACGGGACAAATGGCAAGTCGACCTGTTTTGGTGAGGAACATCAGCCATGACAGCGAAAGAACTCTCGGCACGTCTACACGTTACCCGACACGTTCCCCACTGGTCTCACGGGCACTATGGCACAGCGCCAACAACATAACGGCTTTCCTTTATACCGATTACAATTACTTCTTGTGACTATTTCACTCAAGACGTGTGAAATTATCGGGATTTGAGTCAGGATTGTAGACGCATTGTCCCCTGTTTCCATTTACTGTGGTTGGTGGATAGACCTTCACTGTACCAGTAACTAAGGGTGAGGAGTCCAGTGTTTATCGTACTAGAACAGCAGCCCAGATGTTGCAAATTCAAATCCCACCATGGGAAGATGGGAAATTAAATTTAATAAATCTGTGGGTTGGCACCAGGAAAATAAAAGACTTTTAAAGCTTCAACTGTGTCACTAATGTCCTTCAAGGAGGGAACTGCCCCATCCCAGTCTGGCCTACATGTGACCCAGTCCACACTATGTGGCTGACTTACTACTGTGAAGGTAACTAGTGATAATGACCAGATAACCTGTTTTAGGCGTTGGTTGAGGGATAAATATTGGCCAGGACAGACAGGACCTCGGTTTAACGTCTCATCTCAAAGACGGCACCTCTGAGAGTGCAGCACTCCCTCAGTACTGGCACCAAGAGTGTCAGCCTAGATTTTGTGCTCAAGTCTCTGGAGTGGGACTTGAACCCACAACCTTCTGACGAGAGTGTTACCCATTCAGCCACGGCTGACATCTGGTCAAGTACTGGGAGCAGCTATGGTTTTCCATTATAGGGGTGATTCCACAATCAAGGCTTCCAGCGCGGGGCAGGACTCAGGGAGTGGGTCTCGCATCCTACTGCCTCCAACCGCCAAGGTGAGCTCCCTGTGAGCACCACTCCCCACTGAGGGCACCGCATCGAACAATCACCTCATAGAATCAGAGAACGGTTACAGCACAGAAGGAGGCCATTCGGCCCATCGAGCCCATGCCGGCTCTCTGCAAGAGCACTTTGTAATGATCAATAACATGTCATTCTATAGTGGACACTAGGTGGAGCCGTAGAGCTGTATATAGCTATATGTATAAGCCTACACTACCCAGCTGTATATATATTAAGACTACATTACCCATGAGGCACTAGGCTACCCACAAGGCAGCAGTCAAGATGGAAGCCTCTACAGATACTGTACCTAGTCCACATGTGCTCAATAAAAGTATCTAGCAAAAGCTAGCTGTGTTCATAATAAGAATGTCTATTTATCAATGAACATAAGATGGTACCAGGGTGGTGAAGATCTGCTAAAAATTGTGAAAAGCGAAATGGAGAATTTGAAGCCACCAGAGCGTTTGAAACTCACAGGAACTTTCGACTACAATTGGCAGACTTTTAAACAACAATTCGAACTCTACATTGCAGCCATCGGATTCGGTACAAAGCCAGACGCAAGGAAGATAGCCTTGCTGCTTACGGTTGCAGGCCCACAGGCGATAGAGGTATTTAATACATTTGCATTTAATCCAGAGGAGAACAGAGAAAAATTAGAAGATGTGCTAAAAAAATTTGATGCACATTGCTCTCCCAAAAAGAATGAGACCTATGAAAGATACATCTTCTGTTCTCGGATAAAGCAGCAAAATGAGACTTTTGATAGCTTTATAACTGATCTGAAACTGAAAGCACAGACATGTAATTTCTCTGAGCTCAAAGCATCCATGATTCGTGAGCAGATTGTGTTTGGTATTCATGATAAAAAAGTCAGGGAACGTCTGTTGAGAGAAACCGAACTAAATTTGGAAAATGCGGTGAAAATATGCCAAGCCAGCGAGCTAGCTTGAAAGCACGTGAAGACTTTCAGTGAAATCAATAATGATGCGATTGTAATGAGTGATAATGCTGCTGTCGGTGCTGTGTCCTATAAGGGGAAGAAACATGGGCAGAACAGAAATGAAAGGCAATCGGAGGATGAAATTTTTAATTGTAAACGCTATGGTTACAAACACCAGTTAAGACAATGCCCAGCGTTTGGAAAAATGTGCACAAAGTGTAATGGAAAGAATCACTTTGCCAAACAATGCTTTTCAAAAGTACAAACTAAGAAAGGGCAACGAGTTAATGTAATTGAGGACACTGATTTAAGTGAGACATTTTTGGAGGAATGGTGTCATGTGACAATATCAAAAAGGATACAGAAAATGTGCGGCCCTCAGAAATGGACAATGCTGAACATAAAGTTAATGCAGTAAAAGAGGACAAGTGGATGATCCCACTGCAGGTAAATGGAGCATTAGTTACCTTGAAACTAGACACTGGGGCAAAAGCAAACTTAATCAGTATGAGTGACATTAACAATATAAAAGAAAAGCCCAAAATACAGAAAAAGTCAGTACTACTGAAGGACTATAATGGACAGAAAATAGATAGCTTAGGTGTATGCAGACTTAAAGTGCATCATCTCATGTTTTCTGTTGTGGCTGAAAGGCTTGATTCACTCCTGGGTGACAAAGCTTGTGAGGACTTAGAACTGGTCAAAAGAGTCTACCGTATAAACTGTGCCATAAGCAGACCAGATGACTCGGTGGATTCTGTAGTGAATAATTTGCAGGATGTGTTCAAAGGATTTGGAGTTCTACCATTCACTTACAAGATCCAGCTAAAGCAGGATGCTCAGCCAGTAGTACATGCTCCACGAAGAGTTCCAACACCCCTGCGTGACCAGCTCAAGAATGAACTGGACAGAATGACCACACTAGGAGTCATCAGGAAAGTCGAAGCGCCAACAGACTGGGTTAACTCCATGGTATGTGTAAAGAAAAAGAACAATGATCTAAGAATATGCATGGATCCAAAGGACTTAAATGCAAACATAAAACGTGAACACTACCAGATTTCCAAGTGAGAAGAAATCACCAGTGAAATGTCAGGTGCCAGATACTTTACAAAGCTCAATGCCTCACAAGGATTTTGGCAACTAAAACTGGATGAAGAGAGCACCAAATACTGTACCTTCAACACACCATTTGGCAGGTATTGTTTCCTCAGAATGCCTTTCGGGATAATATCTGCATCTGAAATCTTTCATAGTGCGATGGAACACATAATTGAAGGTCTGGAAGGAGTTCGGGTCTATGTTGATGACATCATCATCTGGGGCTCCACACTGAAAGAACACAATGAGAGACTGACTAAAGTGCTACAGAGCATACGCCGGAATGGACTGAATCTCAACAAAGCCAAGTGTCAGTTTGGCGTCCAGGAAGTCACTTTCCTAGGAGATAATCTATCTGGTAAAGGAATAGAACCAGATATGGAAAAAGTAAATGCCATACTCAAAATGCCCCGACCCACTGACAAAAAAGGAGTGCTACGCATCATGGGGATGATAAACTTCATTGGAAAGTTCATTCCTAACTTGTCAGCCAAGACAGCCTGTTTGCGAGACCTGCTACGTAAAACAAATGAGTTCGCATGGACAGAAAGACATGAACAAGAGTGGATAAACCTCAAAACAGTGCTGGCAACCACACCTGTACTCATCTTCTTTGACCCAACAAAAAGAATCAAAGTGTCAACGGATGCATCAAAAGATGGCCTAGGTGCGGTCTTGTTACAAGCAGAGGGTGAAGATTGGAAGCCTGTTGCCTATGCCTTCAGGTCTATGACTGATACTGAGTGTCGATACGCCCAGATTGAAAAGGAATGTCTAGGCTTGGTAGTTGGACTAGAAAAGTTTCATGGCTACATATATGGACTTCCCACCTTCATAGTTGAGACAGACCACAGCCCTCTGGTTGCCATCATAAAAAAAAACCTGAATGAGATGTCTCCAAGGGTTCACTGACTCATGATGAAGCTGCAAAGATATGACTTTGAACTGATCTACACACCAGGCAAACACAGTGTTAGCAGATGCACTATCCCGAGCACCCACAATGAGTCATGTGAGCTCTACTGAAGAAGACGTGGATGTTCATGTGAGTATGGTCACTGCTGCGCTGCCCGTGTCAGACACAAAATCAAAGCAAATAGCAGAAGAAACAGTAAAAGATACAGTATTACAAACAGTAATAGAGAACATTCATCATGGTTGGCCAAAAGGTTCCTGTCCAAAATATTTTCACATAAGGTCAGAATTGAGTGTCGCAAGTGGACTATTACTAAAACAGAACAGAATAGTCATTCCACAGGCTCTACGTCAAGACATGCTCAAAAGGATTCATGAGGGACACCTCGGAATTGAAAAATGCAAAAGGAGAGCAAGAGACACTGTTTATTGGCCTGGCATAAATAAGGACATTGAGAACATGATAGGCAAATGTGAGACATGTCAGAAACACCAAAACAAACAAGCAAAGGAACCAATGATAGTAGCTGACATACCAACAGCAGCATGGCAAAAGGTTGGTATGGACCTTTTTCATTTAAATGGTAAAGACTATCTAATAGTGATTGACTACTATTCTAACTATCCTGAGATGGCGCTGCTCTCAAGCACCACAGCAAGCAGTGTCATAATGCATGTGAAATCCATCTTCGCCAGACATGGAATTCCCAGGATTGCCGTTAGCGACAATGGTCCGTGCTTCAACTGTAAGGAGTGGCAACAGTTTGCAGCACATTATGACTTTCAGCACATCACATCCAGTCCTTTGTATGCTCAGTCAAAGGGTAAGGCAGAGAAAGGTGTTCAAGTTCTCAAGCAGCTACTGAAGAAAGCGACAGAAAGCAAGTCTGATCCTTATCTCGCCCTGCTGAGCTACCGAGCCTCACCTTTAGACTGTGGTTCTTCACCTGCTGAACTACTAATGGGTCGCAAGTTGCGCACCACGCTACCCTGCTGTGCAAAAGAACAGTAAAGTGAGGAACTGAGACAGAGACTTCAACTGTTAAAGCTGAAACAGAAATCACACTATGACAAGTCATCCAAAACTCTAAAACCATTGACAAGGGATGATGTTGTCAGGATTGAGGATCCAGATGCATGGAACAGGAAAGCTACAGTTCTTGAGGAAGTAGGACCAAGGTCATACACTGTTAGAACTGAGGAAGGACAGATTCTCAGGAGGAACCGCCGCTCCCTCCTAAAAACACAAGAGACTATTCAAGGCCAGATTGATGACAATGCCGCAACTGCATCTTGTCATTCACCGCCAGAACAATCTCATGAAGACACATCAGACTTACCCGTGTTGAGAAGATCCACACGTGAAGTAAAAGAGCCTGATAGACTTAATCTTTGAGTACAATGTAAAGCTTTGAAAATGTGTTGACTGTTTTGAAAATGTTTATGTTTATAGAGCACTAACAAAGTGTTACTGATATTATCTTTATTGTTTTCTTGAAAGTTGATTGATATTGATTTTGTTAAACCTCAAAGAAAGGGGGATGTAATGATCAAGACCATTCTATAGTGGACACTAGGTGGAGCCGTAGAGCTGTATATAGCTATATGTATAAGACTACACTACCCAGCTGTATATATATTAAGACTACATTACCCATGAGGCACTAGGCTACCCACAAGGCAGCAGTCAAGATGGAAGCCTCTACAGATACTGTACCTAGTCCACATGTGCTCAATAAAAGTATCTAGCAAAAGCTAGCTGTGTTCATAATAAGAATGTCTATTTATTAATGAACATAAGACACTTAACATAGAAACATAGAAGATAGGAGCAGGAGTAGGCCATTCGGCCCCTCGAGCCTGTTCCGCCATTCAATGCGATCATAGCTAATCATCCAAATTCAGTACCCTGTCCCTGCTTTCTCCCCATACCCCTTGATCCCTTTAGCCTTAAGAAATATATCCAACTCCTTCTTGAATATATTTAATGAATTGGCCTCTACTGCCTTCTGTGGTAGAGAATTCCACAGGTTCACCACTCTCTGGGTGAAGAAATTCCTCCTCATTTCTGTCCTGAATGGCTTACCCCTTATCCTTAGACTGTGACCCCTAGTTCTGGACTCCCCCGCCATCGGGAACATCCTTCCTGCATCTAGTCTGTCCAATCCTGTCAACATTTTATAAGTTTCAATGAGATCCCCTCTCATTCTTCTAAACTCCAGCAAGTATAAGCCCAATCGACCCAATCTCTCCTCATAAGTCAGTCCTACCATCCCAGGTATCAGCCTGGTGAATCTTCGCTGAACTCCTTCCATGGCAAGAACATCCTTCCTCAGATAAGGCGACAAAAACTGCACACAATACTCAAGATGTGGTCTCACCAAGGCCCTGTACAACTGCAGCAAGACATCCTTGTTCCTGTACTTCAGCTAGTCCCATTCATCAATCAAAAGAGATTAGTCTAACCTATAATTCACTGGTAAAGCTGCACTTGCCATATTATGTGCATCACAGAGAGTTCGGGAAATAGAAGAGGCAAGGATGATTCTGGAAATTAGGTGTCCTGGTTCTAAAGCGAGGGCGATGAAACAGAACTTCTCTACTGAAAACAAAATTAAAAGCGAGCTCAAGACAATGAGAGGCATGACAACAGAGAGTTTGTTAAACTGGGAACACAGAACAAGAGCACGCGAGTGCAAGATTAACAATCAGACGAGCAATGAGAAATGTTCCCACTCACACAGCAGAAAATATGTGGAGCCTAGTCCCAGGAAAGGCAGTTAAATCTGTGCTCATCATCTCCTCTGAGGAGTTAGATAAATATCCGTTTCAGGCAGCAATATTCACACAGCGTAACCTCAAGGCCCTTCAAACCAACACTGACATTCTCAAAACTCCACAAGCAAGTCCAAATGGGATTGTAGTTTCAACAACAGCATTTATATAGTGCCTTTCGCACAGAAAAACATCGCAATGTACTTCACTGGGGCACAAGGAGGAATGGAGGCCGAGTCAAAGGAGGAGAGATGAGAAGCGGTGACCAATAATACGGTCAAAGAGGTTGTTCTTAAGGAGAACCTTAAATGAAGAGAGAGAGTTGGAGAGGTGGAGGTGTTTAGGGAGGGAATTCCCGAGAGCAGTTCAAGGTGGCTAAAGGCATGGCTGCCAATTGTGGGGTGACGGCGAGGGGGGGTGGTGGGGGGGAGGCACATGAGGTTAGAGTCAGAGGATTGGAGAGTTTAGAGGAGGAGGTTCTGTAGGGCTGGAGAGGGTACAGCGTTAGGGAGGGATGAGGCCACGGAGGAATTTAAACACAAGGAAGATCGCGAGCCAATGTAAGTCGGTGAGAACAGGAGTGATGGGCGAACGGAGCTTGAGCGGATTAGGATATATGCAGCAGAGGGTTACAGAGGGTGGAGAGCATTGGAATAGTTGGGTCTAAAGCTGACAAATGCACGAGTGAGGGTTTCAGCGGTAGACGGGTTGAGATGGTGGCAGGGAGGAGGTTCAAGTCGTTGGACCTGTGGCAGAGGTGGAAGGCAAAAGCTTCAGTCTTCCCAATGTTCAGCTGGATGCTGGGATAGCAGCCTGATGGCACGACGCAGTGCAGGGGCCAAGAGAGGAGGTGAAGAGGCAGAATTGGGTGTGATCAGCGTACATGTGGAAGCTGTCGCTATGTAGCTGCAGAAGATGTTGCCAAGGGGCAGTGTGTAGATCAGGAAGAGGAAGGAACCAAGATCCTCGAGGGAATCTGGAGTGTAACGGCAGCCAACAAATTCCTGACTTTTTAAAGCCCTTTGCCCATCTTGAAATTTTAATCAGTGATAAGGGCTGTTAAACCAGTGTTTTGAGTAAGGCTGCAGGGTGAAAAAAACAAGGGGAGTTAGATTTCCCAGGTCACCGGGATTCGTGTGTATTAAACTTTAGTGAAATGTTATGACTGTCTTTTGTAAAAGCAAACAGAAGTAGAATCATAGCAACTTACAGCACAGAAGGAGGCCATTGGGCCCGTTGGCCTGTGCCAGCTCTTTGAACAGCAGAAGGAGTTCGTATAACCACGACCACCCATTCACACTACACCGAGTGCTGGAGGTGTAACTAATCCGGGCAGATCCAAACCAACCAGACAATGATCAGAAAGGCACTCCAATTGGGTTTAATGCAATGTGCCACCTCTACACTGCCAGAAACTTGGCTTCATACATTAAAACAGCACTGCTTCCCATTTATATACAGTTCTGACGAAGGGTCATCGAGCTGAAACGTTAACTCTGTTTCTCTCTCCACAGACGCTGCCTGACCTGCTGAGTGTTTCCAACATCTTCTGTTTTTATTTCAGATCTCCAGCATCCACAGTATTATGCTTTTGGCAATTAAGATGCGTAGGCCAATACTGCAGGTTGAATGCGCCATAGTTATTGACAGTCTCTAATAAGAGTGATGGCCAAACTACTGGAATGGAAGAAAATATCCAACCTCAACTGAACCAGGCCGATATAGATGTGCCACTGTGACAGCATGTCCTGGAGATCTGCCTCATCCATTTGTAGGGACCCTGGGATGGTTTGTGGCATCAGTGGCTTCTTCATGTTCTGTTGAGTGCACGATATTGAGCAGATTAGGGAATGATGGAGACGTTTACAAATTGTGAAACTGCTTTATTTGGGATATCAGTTAAAGCATCTTGAAGGAGGGAGGAGGTGGATTGAGAGCAATAATTAGAGTAATCCAATTACAGTGAGAAACTCAAATGAAAGAAAGCACCTAATTCACACTGACGCATGCCTGATGTGTGCTTCAGGAAGTAAAAACAAATTGAATTAAAATTGACAGATAAAATTGCAATCAGATCTCGAAGAGTCTTTAATTCCTGACCGTGTTTCAAATGGAATGGCTTACCAGACTGAGTTGGTGTGAGTAAAGTTGCTGAGTCACAGGATGACCGTGTTGACTTTAAGTCGCACAGGATCTTCAGTAGATTGACAGCTTTATTCAGAGGGAAATGCAAAGGCTGATTACTGGAAGGTGTGAACAGCAAGCAGGAAGGACTTTATAAATAACCTCCCAATTATAGTGATATACAATGAAAAGAGCAGCATAACCAGCGGAGTTCCCTGACTCCTGGCACACTCATACGGAGACCCATTCTAGCAGGGTTCTCGTGGCTAGGGCACTAGTCACATGGTTAAAGCACCAGATTGGACAACCAGAAAAGAATCACAAAAGCTGTCAGCTTGTTGTAAATATCCAGTGAGGTCACTGATGTCCTCCAGGGAAGCTGCTACCCATATCTGGTGTGACCTACACATGACTCTCAACACCTTTTGCAGTGGTCTAGTGAGCCACTCGTCAGAATATCTTCTCGGGGCAACTAGGGTTGGTCAATGAATGTGGCTCTGCCCATGCTGACCACACCCTGAGAATAAAACTTGGCCTTCACACAGGTCAAACTCAAGCCCAATCCAACGGCGCATTTTAAAAGTGTCCAGGAACTTTTTCAACTCAATGGCCCAGAAATTTGGGTCGGAGGCTTCCCGCGGGTGCAAGCCTCCGACCTGCACTTACCTAGCTCACCGGCCGTTGTGCTGTGGGCCCGCGTGGGATTCCGATCCTGGGCCTGCTCCAACTGCCGGCGCGCAGTGCTTGCGTATCCCAGGGGCGCAGTTAGTTCGAAGCGTCCCCTGGGATCATGTGGGCCACGGAGAACCAATCGTAGCAGGGAATCTCTATTCATAGATTTGACAGGAAGACCTGTCAAATTTATGAATAGAGTTCAGCCCCAAAAATCACTAAAACTTCAAATAATTTTTCTTTTTAAATCACATTTTTAAAATAACTATAAATTACATAATAACTATTTTAAACAATAATTTAAATATTTGAAAAAATTAATTAGTTTCTAACGGGGCTAAAAATAAACTTACCTTTCTTTAAAGTATTTAAAAATGATAAACCTGTGGAAAAAATGTTTTAATTTTACTTAATTCACCACTTACCTTGTTAAAAGCAGGCCTTGCGACTGCTTTTTAAAAGCATAGCTGCTGGAGACTTACCCTCCCGGAGAAACCTGTAAAAAAACGGAAGTTCCAGGCGTACGCGCTGCCTCTCCGGTGCACGCGTTCAACCTGTGAACCCCTTCCTTTAAGGGAACGGAAGTTCCGGTTTCCCGCGCATGCGCAGTGCATGCACGAAACCGGCACTTTTGTTGGGCCTACGCGTGAGTACCCAACGCGTACTCATCTGTGGGGACCCGAAGTTCTGGCCAAATTGACTGGTACCTCATCACACTGCTGCCTGAAAAATATACTTAACAATCTCCGATTCCTGCATCTTAGGACCTAAACCTTGACAAAGGTCTTCAAAACTTTACACCAACTCACGACAGTCTAACTCAGTCCACCTTTGGTCCGTTAAACTTTCAATGAACAAATAGCCACTGTCTTCTCAAAAGAAATTGAAAAAATCAGCTCCTTGAACTCTTGCCAAATATGAACAGGGAGGAACAAACTGTTTAAGTAAAATGATAATGACTTTCCCATTTCAATTGTTGTACAACAACAATAGCTTGCATTTATATAGCGCTGTTAATGTAGTAAAACGTTCCAAGACGTTTCACAGGAGCGATTATCAAACAAAATGTGACACCAAGCCCCATAAGGAGATCTTAGGGCAGATGACCAAAAGCTTGGTCAAAGAGGTCGGTAGGAAGTGATTACAAGATGGCTTGCTGAAGACTCCCTTTAGTAATACTCTGAATAAGACCACAAACCTCACCTCTCTTGGGCGGCGGCTTGTTCACCTGAAGTGTTGGTTTGTCGAAGACCCAGCCTGAATGAACATCTAGCTAGTCATCAGCAACAACAGCTTCCCCTCTAACATCCTGCGGAGTTTCAAGCTCCAAACTTCATTTCAGCTTCTTTCACTGTTACTGGGGAGGTCAAGCACTTCTCCGAGAACAGAATCATTTCCTCCATTTATCGCCCAGTGCTTGCTCTCCTCTGAGGCTTTCTGCCTTTCACCCATTGTTTCTGCCTTTCGCCCAGTCAGTACCACAGGCTCAGCGTGCCATGTAACAGCACTAATCAATACAGCCCTATCAGCAACTGTGACACAAACACCTCTCAGATTCATCTGCCCTTTATCCAGACTGTAAAAGAAATCAACTTCAACACTCTGAGAAAGCAAATCCATATCGTTTGACAACATCTTCACTTCACCAGACATTATGATCATCTCTTTAACACTTTCATTCTCAGCAATTCCTCAGAGACTGGCAAAACAGAAATATTATTTTCAACAAAGAAAGTTTTTTTTTTTAAATCGTCCAAATCCCACAAATGCATAGCGATTCCATAATCCCCCCAATACAGTGTGACAGGTTGCATCTCCATTTATCCCACCATCACATCAGCTCCTCGCCTCCTGTCTCAATGAATTATTCAATTTGTTTGTTGTATAAATTCCCTGCCAATTTCTTACCTCTCAATAAACGCGTTGAGACCTTCCTGGGTGCGGTTCCAATGCACCAGTCACTTGATAGGATCACAGCAGGTCCTCGTGTGAGGGTCTTGACAGTGGGCCCAGCAGGTGATTTGGTCACTGGGGGATTCAGCCAAGCCCAATTCAGTCCTTTCACTCAACAGCCACTCATGAACCGGTGTTGGATCGCAATCAAGACTTGGAATGAATTGTCTCCCTGCACAGGGCGCTGAGACTAACCTACCACTGGCCAACTAACTCAACAAAGAGAACAGTGCTTGGGACCATCCTGGTCTTTATGTCTCATTGGACAAACTTGGGAGAGTGATATAACTTTCAACTCTTTTAAATATTTAAGTTTCCTAAGGGTAGGGCATGAATTAGTTTGTATTGCCACATGACCTGATTAGGTGACGATCTAGGAACTCCTGTTTCTCTAGCTCATTGCTATTGTTTAGTTCAGTATTGAACCTTTAAACTGCACACTCTGTCACTTATTCCACCTTTTATCCATTTTCAGTTGGTCTCTCCTTTCTTGACTCTGCCAGAGAGTTCTAGTATGGCAAAGTTCATCTGCTCCCCTAATGAGAGAGAAGATAAAAGCAGACGTCCCTGATGGCTCATGATGTGGTAACAAGTCACAGAGACCAATATGGTCCCAGGCTGCAGAATGGCCAGTGGTTGAGGGACAGGAAGGGACCAAACCTCCACCTACAGAAAATTACAACGAAAAAGGAAGGAGTTATATTTCACTGAGGGTGCTGAATACTTGGAGCAGACTGTCCAAGGGAGGTGATCAAGGCTGATAACACCAAGAATTGTAAGCAGTTGGACTGGGATTTAGTGTGAAATTCTATTGAGGGTTCCAGGCAGTGTGTGCTGTTTGTGAACTCTGGGGCTAGCCGGATGGTCTGTTCTGGTCCTGTCCGTTCACATGTTCCTCAGGCAGAAGCTCTTGTCTCTATTCTTACCCTTGTGGGGCTACATCAGACTACATTTGGATTTCTTTTTACAGATGTTCGGAAAGTTCTCCGAAAATCCTTACCTTTAGGTTATTCAGGAACAAGTCTCTCTGCTCTCTGGATCTCTGTCTTATTTGTAAACCACAGGAGCGTTGGAATAAGTGTTTATCGTCTCTCCAACAAGCTTGGCTTTGGGCAAAGAAAACTATTTTCAATGGCGGTAAGATCTCCTGCAAACAGTGAGTCATTTGCTCCCCTGCTGCAAGGAGCCGGATGCCCCAGGGGTGATTTTTAAATTAACCATCTCTTGCTTCCTTCATGATCATCCACGTTGAGACCCAACTCCAGTGATTCAGGCTCACGTTACAGATCCCAAAGTGCTATTCAAAGAAGAGTGGGGTGTTGCCATGGTGTCCAGACCAACACTCCCCTCTCAGCCAACACCACCAAATAAACTGTTGTTACACAAACAGAAACGGCCGAATCCGCAACTCCTGGCGCCGGTTTGATGGGCTGAATGGTTTTTTCTTGTTCTGGACTCCATGGGGCTGTTGAGAGTGAGGCTGTCTCTTTAATGTACAATGTGAATTCAGCTTGTTTTTGTTTAAAACACATGGGGCTAGATTTTCAGTTGCTTGCGCCAGCAGTTAGCGCCTTAAGAGAAGTGATTTTCGGGCGCTATGCGTGTAGCGCCTGGGCGCAGCGCAGTTTGCGCCCCGCCCCAAATTAAGTTGCCCGTTAGCGCCGGCGCAAAGTTTAGCGGCCGCCCGGATGCGCGCGCAGAAAATGACGTCACATCCTCGTGCAACGCCCTTTGGCCGCCCCGAATCCAAACTTCAGTCGGACCGCCCCATTGTGCGCCTGGCGTCCAGAGCGTTTGTAAAATGGAACGCAACACACCCTGGGGAGCGCAAATTAAAGGGCACTCGTACAAAAGGCACTCTGCATGTGTTGTGTGGAAGTAAGCTGTGTGTTGTTCTGAACGGTCTATTTATGTCCTCCTCCTCCTCCTCCTCCTCCTCCTCCTCCTCGACTTTGCCTTTGAAAAAAACACATGCACCCTTCCCCTTTAAGAGCTCACTGGCACCAGAGTGTCTGCCGTGCGCTGCGCCCGAGCTCGGGTGTTGCACTCTCCACCACCGGCTTAGCGCCTAAAGATACTAGTGGAACGCCCCTTTTAGCACTCCACCAACCTCTTAGGGCGAAGCCACTGAATTTCCGGCAACGGGGCGCTACTTTGGGGCGGGCGCTAAGCTTAGCGCCCCAAAACTGTCTATACTGAAAATCTAGCCCATGAATTGTGTAATATAAATTCAATGTCAGCTGTGGGGAACTTCAATCGTCTTCTTTAATGGATGTGCATTGAGAATAGGTCACAAATTTTTCATGAACTTGCAAGAAGAGTTCATAATCTTTTTGGCAAGAAAGCAGTGCCTGGTGGTTTGTACGTGTTCATGGGTTGACGTAACTAAACACTCTGGGGTTTACCAGTGTTGGAATCCTGGTATTGCCCTTTTAATGGCTCCAAGTAGCCAGGATCCCAGAGGCGGTGTTTAACATTCCAGGTAATCCCGGCGAGACCGTTTAGTGAAATTGAGTATCGGGGCGATAACTTTAGCGGTAACAAAAAAGTAGCGCCGGGCGCTATGCCAGAGAATCGGACACGAACTTCGGGTTCTGCGCTCCAGGAAGGAAGTGGAATGCTAAATCAAGCGCTGCCCCTTCCCTTGGAGCACTAAAGTTTGGCAAGAGGGGCGGTATCGGCGCAGCGCTGCCCAATGTCGAGGGCAACGCTGCCGGGAACAGAGGCTTCTTCCCTCCTTTAAAGGGAAGGGCCATCGCTACAGGCCCTGCATTAAATCGGTGTCCCTCGTCACCGACAGCGGTCCATGAGATCAGCCCCAAGCACGTTAACAGAGTGCAGGGCTGATCAATCGGGGCACAGGAAAAAGTTGAAAAACCCTAAGGGGTGAAAACAAATTTTTCATTGACACAAGCACCATACCCTCAAAGCCTCCTTGAAAAAGTGCAACATCCCCACCGACACCTGGGAATCCCTGGCCCAAGACCGCACAAAGTGGAGGAGAAGCATCCGGGAAGGCGCCGAACACCTCGAGTCTCTTCGCCGGGAGCAAGCGGAAGCCAAGCGCAGGCAGCGCAAGGAGTGCACGTCAACCCAAGCACCCCACCCACCCGCCCCTTCAACCACCGTCTGCCCCACCTGTGACAGAGACTGTAGGTCCCACATTGGACTCATCAGTCACCTGAGAACTCATTTTTAATGTGGAAGCAAGTCATCCTCGGTTCCGAGGGACTGCCTAAGAAGAAGACCTTTAAATACCGCTGTCCAAGTGACCGGCCTCCCTAACGACGCTTCCTGCAGCTGTCGGTGCTTTCACCCGGCAATGCTGCTGGGGACGGAACTGAAGTTCTGGTCCGGGGCGCTACCCAGCTAGATGATGTCATGATCTCCAGGCACAGGAGAGCATGGCACTAGTGGTTACCACCGGCGCAAACCTCCACGTCAATTCCACGGGCGTCGGTACTATCACCGCGCCCGGTCACAAAGCCGGCAGTGCCCCGTTAACGCCCCCCAAAGGCACTAACAGGAGGCACAAAGGAGGCCAATTTCTCCCCCTTAATGTTTGCTTGTTGAGAAAGGGTGAATTCAGGGAGCAGATTGTCAGGTTGCTCTGTATGTCAGCTTGACTCAGGGAGCAGCGTTCTCATCGCGGGGTCAGAAAATGATCGTTTTGGGACCCGGACCAGCGTTTGAGCTCACTGTCCAGACTGACAGTGCAGTGCAGTTCGGAGGGAGTGCTGCATTGTCAGAGGTGCCATCCTTTGGATGAAACATTGAACCGAGGTCTATATGTGTCTGCTGCTAATGTTCAATGCATGTTACTGATCCCATTTCTTTTGTGGCCGTTTTTCTCTCCTCCCTGGGGCCAATGGGGTCGATGTTGGTGCTGAATGTGGATTGGACAGGTTCGTCCGCCCGATGACATCAGCAGGAAGCCGGATCGATGGAGGGGAAAATCAGGCGCGATGTAGAACAGGCGGCCAATCCGCTAATGGCAGTTCTCCAAGCCCCGCCAAAGTCGGAACTGAGCCTCCGTGTTCCCTGAACACCACCCCCCCTTTCCTCCCCTCCCCCCTCCGCTCTTAGACTGGAGGGACTGGCTCAGGCTGCCTGTTATGAGGACCTTATAGATGGTGAATTTCTGTGCTCACTGATCTCTGATTAAAGAGACCACTCTGGACACAACAGCCTCCAAAGTTCAACCCACTTCAGTCAAGTCTTCTATCTGGGAACAGGTTTTGTAGAAAAAGTACAAACTAGTGGGAGAAAGGTGCAAAGAGGCTCTGTAGAAAGTCAAGGGCAGCCTGAGTCCCAGGAAACATCCACCCGAAACTATTACGATAGCAAAATACTGCGGATGCTGGAAATCCGAAATAACAACAGAAAACGCTGGAAAAACTCAGCAGGCCCGGCAACATCCGTGGAGAGAGAAACAGAGTCAACGTTTCAGGTCGAAGAAAGGTTCTGACGAAAGGTCTTCGACCTGAAACGTCAACTCCACCCAAAACTATTCATTTGTAGGTGAAATGATTTAAACAACTTGGTAAAAAGAGTAGCTGATTATTGGAGCAGCATCAGTCAGTTATCTGAAGCCTACGGAATCTCTTTAACACAGCCATTCCGAAAAACTGATGGTTTAATTACAATACAAGTGAGCAATCACTAACTGCAAGCGTTATATATCCTAAGGACACCACAGGTCAGCACAGGGCTGGACACTCAATACCTAAAATACTACACTGAGCCAAGTGGTTCCAGGAGCAAATTCCCCACACACTTAAAGGGCAATTAAATTACTTTTACTGAAGATTTGAAGTGTAGCAATGTATTTTTCAGCCTTTCAGCTTCTCGGCTCTTTCCCAGCACTGTCGCTGCCCTCGATATCAGATCCTACCACAATCCCATAAATCACAAGACTAGGGTTTGAAGAGTAGTGCAAACTTTTTAAATGTAATAGCCAGCCTACTGAAGGATTTCTGGAACTGTCTCCCACGTACCGGACTACTTGACCAACCATAAGCGGCCACCACTGACCAACAAACCCACCAGGCAGCAGTGTAGAGCTTCCTATTGGCTCACTATATCCTTTACGCCAATCCCTGTTGGTACTGCTGGGATCGGCTTTCTGCAATTCCTCCATTTCTGATACTATTTACAGATGATTTAGGACCTGGTGCTTTTGCAACAACTGTGGAATGGAGAGCGGAGATGGAGAGCGGAGGATGAAATTTGATGTGAGAAAGCAATGGAGCGAGGAATGGCCAGTTAATGGGCTGATGGTCGAGAGAAGAATGTGGCCTAACCAGCTCTGATGAAAGGTTACACCTGAAACGTTGACACTTTTCCTTTCTTTACAGGTGCTGCCTGCCTTGCCGAGTGTTTCTAGCATTCTCTGGTATTGTTGCCCAGGATACTGGGAGACTGCGCTCTTCTTTGAATAGTGCCAATGAAAGAAAGAAAGAAAGAATTTGCATTTCTATAGCGCCTTTCATAACGTCGGGACATCCCAACGTGCTTTACAACCAATGAAGTACTTTTGAAATGGAATCACTGTTGTAATGTAGGAAACACGGCAACCAATTTGGGTACAGCAAGATCCCACAAACCGCAACTTGATAATGACCAGATAATCTGCTTTTAGTGATGTTGGTTGAGGGATAAATATTGGCCAGGACACCAGGAAGAACTCCCCTGCTCTTCTTCGAATAGTGCCACGGGATCTTTTACATCTGCCTGAGAGGGCAGACGGAAGCTTGGTTTAACGTCTCATCCGCAAGACAGCACCTCCAACAGTGCAGCACTCCCTCAGCACTGCACTCAGAGTGTCAACCTGAATTATGGGGCTCAAGTCTCTGGAGTGGGACTTGAACCTACAACCTTCTGACTCAGAGGCAAGTGTGCTGCCCACTGAGCCACGGCTGACACATGGGACCTTTAACATACAGTTTAACCATCTGAAGCTCATTCAATATAGTATCATCTTCGTGCTGCACTGGGGAGTCAGCCTACAGTTATAGCTAAGGTGCTTATCTGTTCAGTGTCTAGATTCTCCTGAGCTTCCGAATCCTCTTTGATTCCCTGCTGATTCCTGACAGTAAAAGTTCCATATGTGATATAATGAATCGCAGGTTCCCTAGCAACAGATAGCTGAGAATTAGACTATCTTGTGGTCCTCGGTTAGTGTTTGATTATCTGAGTCAGCTGTAAGAGATTCAAAATTAGCTTAAAGTGAGGTGAAGCATTTCTTTAACACGTTTAATAACAGCTAGGAACTGCTTTCACTACAAGTCAATCCATCCTTTATTTGGTGAGGCAAGTAATTCAGATTGATAACTGCTGTAATACACGGCTACTGTCTATAGTCTGTCTCAAACCATTTCAGCGGTAGTATCTCACGTATCTAGATAAATATTACAATGTAACTGTCTGTCTCTTAAGACAACAACGACATGCATTTATATAGCGCCTTTAACTAGTAAAATGTCCCAAGGAGGGTCTCGTACTGCTGTGTTCCAGAGTCAAATCAGGACCGAAATCCAGAGTCATACTCTCATTTTGTGTTGCAGTGAAATGAAAAAGAGTATAACTCACCCTAAGAATAACTGATGGCAATGTGCGTGTGTGTTGTGTGTGCTGTGTGTGCGTGCGCGTGTGCGCTGTGTACGTGTGTGCTGCGTGCGTGAGTGTGTGCTGCGTACGTGCGTGCGTGAGTGTGTGCTGTGTGGACCTAACCCACTGAACTGAATTACAGATCATGATGAGGAAACTAAAATAACAAACCCAGTCAATATAAAACAACAGAACGACACAGAAGAACTTGAACAGGTAATAAAAGTAACTGTTTGAACTGAATGGAAGTTTTTGAGTGAACAGGATGACAGAACTACATAAAAATAATGTAAGAAGTCTGCAAGGACTACTTGACTGAACAAGTTAACTCAGCAGGGAGACATGCCAAGGTGACAGGTCTGTGAGAGATTATTACCATTGCGTAGAGATAAAAATCTGCAATAAAACACAATCTGCTGGAGACACCAACATCAGCATCTGGAAAGAGAAAAGGCGATTAATACCTTGGGTTTAGACTCCTCATACTTTGTGTCAATCTTCACGGCAGAAGACGCAAAAAGCTTCCCGGAAATAGTGGAGGCCAAGGGTCTAGTGAGAATGAGGAACTGAAAGAAATTAGTATTAGTAAAAAAGTAGTACTGGAAATTAATGGGACTGAAAGTCGATAAATCCCCTGGACCTGATGGCCTACACCCTAGGGTTTTGAAAGAGTTGGCTATAGAGATAGTTGGTGCATTGGTTGTCATTTTCCAAAATTCCATAGATTCTAGAACGGTTCCCGCGGATTGGAAGGTAGCAAATGTAACCCCACTATTTAAGAAAGGAGGGAAGAGAGAAAACAGGGAACGACAGACCTGTTAGCCTGACATCAGTAGTAGGAATAATGCTAGAATCTATTATTAAGGATGTGGTAACTGGGCACTTAGAAAATAATAGTAGGATTGGGCAGAGTCAACATGGATTTATGAAAGAGAAATCGTGTTTGACAAATCTATTAGAGTTTTTTGAGGTTGTAGCTAGCAGAATAGATAAGGGGGAACCAGTGGATGTGATGTATTTGGATTTTCAGAAGGTATTCAATATAGTGCCACACAAGAGGTTATTAAACAAAATTAGGGCTCATGGGATTGAGGATTGGTTAATGGACAGAAACAGAGAGTAGGAATAAGCGGGTCATTTTCGGGTTGGCAGGCTGTAACTAGTGGGGTACCGCAAGGATCAGTTCTTATGCCTCAGCCAGTCTTGAACAACCCCCAGCGATGGAAATTTTACTTGATGAAAGCCTTCCCCCAGGAGCTAATTGCAACTGGGCAACCTGGAATGCCTTAACAGACTTAGGACCGGTGTAGGTTGCTCAAAGGTGTCACTAAGCAAATGGGGATATTCAACCAGCCCGATAACTTGTGAATGTGGAACTGAGGCACAGACTATGCAACATCTCCTGCAATGCCCATCGTTAGAGGAACCCTGCACTGTTGCAGATCTTGCCGAATTCAACAACAAGGCGCAAAAATGTGTCCAGTTCTGGCTGGGCTATGTATAGACTGTCCGTGGACATGATAAGAAGAAGCTATTCACAATCTACAGTACATCAATGATTTGGATGAGGGGACCAAATGTAATATATCCAAGTTTGCTGATGATACAAAGCTGGATGGGAATGTAAGTTGTGAGGAGGATGCAAGGAGGCTTCAAGGGAATATAGACAGGCTAAGTGAGTGGGCAAGAACATGGCAAATGGAATATAACGTGGAGAAATGTGAAGTTATCCACTATGGTAGGAAAAATAGAAAAGCAGAATATTTTTTTAAATGGTGAGAGATTGGGAAATGTTCCTGTTCAGAGGGACCTGGGTGTCCTTGTACACGAATCACTGAAAGTTAACATGCAGGTACAGCAAGCAATTAGGAAAACAAATGGTATATTGTCCTTTATTACAAGAGGATTTGCGTATAAGAGTAAAGATTTCTTACTGCAGTTATATAGGGCCCTGGTGAGACCACACCTGGAGCACTGTGTACAGTTTTGTTCTCCTTACCTAAGGAAGGACATACTTGCCATAGTGGGAGTGCAACAAAGGTTCACCAGACTGGTTCCTGGGATGGGGGGATTGTCCTATGAGGCGAGATTGAGCAGACTGGGCCTATATTCTCTAGAGTTTAGAAGAATGAGATGTGATCTCATTGAAACATACAACATTCTTACAGATCTTGACAGGGTAGATGCAGGGAGGATGTTTCCCCTGGCTGGGGAGTCTAGAACCAGGGGTCACAGTCTCAGAATAAGGGGTCGGCCATTTAGGACTGAGATGAGGAGAAATTTCTTCACTCAGAGGGTGGTGAATCTTTGGAATTCTCTATCCCAGAGGGCTTGGAGGCTCAGTCATTGAGTATATTCAAGACAGAGATCGATAGATTTTTGAATATTAAGGGAATCAAGGGATATGGGGATAGTGCAGGAAAGTGGAGATGAGGTAGAAGATCAGCCATGATCTTATTGAATGCTGGAGCAGGCTCGAAGGGCCAAATGGCCGACTCCTGCTCCTATTTCTTATGTTCTTAATCAGAACGGGACACTGAAACACCCCTTTTATACAAACTAACTAAACTAATAGTTCATATTTCTGACTCTCGCCTATTCTTCTGTCTCATATTAGTCCCCAGAACATGACTCACTTCACTTCTAGTTTTCAGTTTCTTACACATAATGTCCGTGAGGCCCCTCTATCTCATATTATGTCATGAGACAGGTGACAGGTGCAGGATTAGCTTGGCATTTTTGTGCAGTTATTAGAATCTCTTTTTATGAATTCCTCTGAAAAGTTCACATTAAAATATCAGTTAGTTCTGTCACTTGCGTGTTTCTGTCATTTGCTTTGATCTGTTAATTCTCTGATATAACTCATAGCCCCATCGCCTTCTCAGTAAGATGTTAAACTGAGGCCCGTCTAAAATAAAAAGCTGCTCTCAGTAAAAGTGACCATGAAACTATCGGATTGTCGTAAAAACCCAACGGGTTCACTGACGTCCTTCAGGGAATGAAACCTGCCGTCCTTACCCGGTCTGGGCCTATACCTGACTCCAGTCCCACACCAACTTGCAGACTCTTAACTGTCCTCTGAAATGCCCTAGCAAACTTTCTCAGGGAAATTAGGGATGGGCAATAAATGCCGGCCTTGCCAGCGACGCCCGCATCCCGAGAATTAATATATAAATAAGAACAGAAAATGCTGGAAACACTCAGCAGGTCAGGCAGCATCTGTGGAGAGAGAAACAGAGTTAACGTTTCAGGTCGATGACCTTTCATCAGAATTCAATATTCTTACATAGAAAATAAATCTTGCTGCACCTAAATGGCTGCTGTATTTGCCCAGCCTACAACCCTGCACTTCAGTAATGCATTGCATGCAAAGCAAATTTTAAAGGGGGTGCAGGAACCGAGAGAGCTGGGGGTGTACGTACACAAATCTTTGAAGGTGGCAGGACAAGTTGAGAAGTCTGTTAAAAAAACATATGGGATCCTGGGCTTTATAAATAGAGGAATAGAGTACAAAAGCAAGGAAGTTCTGCTAAACCTTTATAAAACACTGGTTCGGCCTCAACTGGAGTATTGTGTCCAATTCTGGGCAACGCACTTTAGGAAGTATTGCATCTTGACCGAACAGTAATGAATAGAGGAGACGGAATGTACCTTTTACTATTTACTGAGTAAATGGGTGGACATTACAGCACATTGTCTGCATGGCAGAACAGAAACTGAAAGTGAAAGACAAAGTAAAACCGAGTCCCCCAGCACCCCCTTCAGGTAACACCCGGGAACTGGGACAAACTAAATTGAAGCAAAACTCAAAACACAACACTCCTTTCCCCCAGATAAAACCACTTAGTCCTCCAGGCGTCTGGGACGGAATCTAACCCGACTTGAGCGCCGCTGGACAGGCATAGTCGGGGTGCCACTGCTAGCCGCAGGAAAACCTTCCTCCGTGGCTGATGACTCCGTGACACCTTCTGTCGATGTGGCTTCCGTCATTGTTGCAGGAAGCAGGCCGTCACTGCCTGGCAGAGGTGGCGGAGACAATGGCCTAGCCTGTGACGTCTCTGTTACTCTCACCGGAGTACGACCCCATAGCTGGTCTACGTGGCGTCTGTGTAGCTGGCCATCAGGTGTACGGACGCTGTACGACAGGGGACCCGTGGCCTGCTCCACCACGGCAGGCATCCATTTGTCTCCTCCTGCATAGCAACGGGCAAACACAGTCTCTGATGGCTCGAACTGCCTGGCGGTGCCCTGGTGCTTCTTAGCCAGCTCTTCTTGCTTTGTGTGCATCTCATCCCTGTAGTCCGGGTGTAGCCGGTCCAGTGCAGTCGCCAGCCAGCGACCCATCAGCATCTCGGCAGGACTCTTCCCCGTTGCTGAGTTTGGTGTGGTATGCTGTGATAACAGGAACCTGGCCAATCTGGTTTGCCAGTCCCCCACCGATATCCTCACCAGTGCCTCTTTTGTGGTTTGCACCATCCTCTCTGCCTGCCCGTTAGAGGGGCGATAGGGCGCTGTGGTCACGTGGCGGATCCAATTTCTGCCTGCAAAAGCCTTGAACTCCGCTGACGCGAAGGCTGCTCCATTATCCGAAACCAGCACGTCAGGGACCCCATGTGTAGCAAACAGCAAACGCAACGCGTTGATCACTGCACTGGATGTCATGGAGCTCATGATAGCCACCTCCAGCCATTTCAAATGAGAATCTACCACTATCAAAAAGACCTTCCCCTGAAATGGCCCTGCAAAGTCAATGTGGAGTCTTGACCATTTACGAGTGGTCCACTCCCAGGGGTGAAGGGGAGCCTTGGATGGGCTGCCTTGGATGGGCTATGGCGAGTCAGCTGACATGTCTCACAGCTCTTTACCACCTCCTCCACGTCTCGGTCCAACCCCGGCCACCAGACGTAGCTTCTCGCCAACGCCTTTATGTGCACAATCCCAGGGTGTGAGTCATGCAGCATTTTCAGCACCTCCTCTCTTGCGGCAGCAGGAACCACCACACGGCTTCCCCAGAGCACGCAGTTCTTGTGTGCAGACATTTCATGGCGCCTCTGAACGAAGGGTTTGAAATGCTCCTCCTGGACCTCGGAGGACCAGAAATGCAGCAGCCAGCGTAGCACCCGTGATAAGACTGGATCTTTCTGTGTGAGGCTGCCAATCCGCTGGGCATGGAGTGGGGCCTCCGGAACCTCCTCCAGTAGCAGCACCTCCAGGGGTGGCGGCGTCTCAGCCATCGGCCGGTTCAAAGGCAAGCGACTCAGAGCATAAGCATTAGCCAGCATCTTCCCAGGCCTGTAGGCCCCCAACATCAAATCAAAATCAAATCAAATCAACTTTTGTCATTGTTAGTGCACAAGTGCAGTACAACAAAATGTAGGCTTGCGACTCCCGAGAGTGTACATTTGGATTAAGACATTTAAACATTCAACATACATTTGGCTTGTAGTATATTAACATAAATATAACCATATAAAGTGCATTGGCAGATGTGCAGGCTTTAGAGTTTATTTGTGGAGTTCAGTAGGATGACAGCCCTGGGAAAGAAGCTGTTCCTAAATCTGGTCGTACGGGTGCGAATGCATCTGTAGCGTCTCCCAGATGGCAGGAGGGCGAACAGACTGTGGCTGGGGTGGGTAGGGTCTTTGATGATGGACCGTGACCTCCGTAGACAGCGTTTCTGGTATATGTGCTCTATGGTCGGTAGCCGGGTGCCGGTAATGCGTTGGGCAGTTTTGACTACCCGCTGCAGGGCTTTCCGGTCATAGTAGCTACAGCTGCCATACCATACTGTGATACAGTTTGTCAGGATGCTCTCTATAGTGCAGCGGTAAAAGTTAGAGAGGATCAGGGGTGACAGATTACATCCCTTCAGCCTCCTTAGGAAATATAGGCACTGCTGGGCCTTCTTCACCAGAGAGGAGGTGTTGAGGGACCAGGAGAGGTCTTCCGTGATGTGGACTCCGAGGAACTTAAAGCTGTCCACCCTTTCCACCACAGCCCCATTGATGTGGATGGGGGTGTGACTTCCGCCTTTGGACTTCCTTAAGTCCACGATGATTTCTTTTGTCTTCTTGGTGTTAAGGGCCAGGTTGTTATCGGCGCACCACTTCACGAGATGCTGGACCTCCTCCCTGTAGGCTGACTCATCGTTGTTGGTGATCTGGCCTACTACCGTGGTGTCATCCGCAAACTTGATGATGGTGTTGGAACCATTAACAGCCACACAGTCGTGGGTGAAGAGGGAGTAGAGGAGGGGGCTCAGCACACATCCTTGTGGGGCCCCCGTGTTCAGGGTCGGGGGGGGGGGAAGGAGGTGTGGTTACCTAATTTGACAGACTGGGGTCTGTTTGTTAGGAAGTCCAGGGTCCAGTTGCAGAGGGAAGTGTTCAGGCCAAGAGTTTGGAGTTTGGTGGCCAGCTTGTTGGGGACGATAGTGTTGAATGCTGAGCTGTAGTCTATGAACAGCATTCTGATGTAGGTCTCCTTACCATCTAGGTGATTCAGTGCCGAGTGTAGAGCAGTTGTGATTGCATCCTCCGTTGATCTGTTTGCACGATAGGCAAACTGGTGTTGGTCAAGAGAGGCAGGAACACTGGCTTTGATGTGGGCAAAGACCAGTCTCTCGAAACACTTCATTATGATGGGTGTGAGTGCGACAGGTCGATAGTCGTTCAGGCACGTCACAGCCGTTTGTTTTGGCACAGGAATAATGGTAGCGGTCTTGAAGCATGTAGCGACTACTGCCTGGGCCAATGACAGATTGAAGATGGCGGTGAAGACATCAGCTAGCTGATTAGCACATTCCTTGAGTACCCGTCCAGGGATGCTATCCAGTCCAGCAGCCTTTCGTGTGTTCACTCCGCGTAGAACACCCCTTACGTCGGAGGTCGACAGAGTGAGCACCTGGTCTTCCGGGGGTGGCAAGGCTTTGGTAGCCGGCTCCCTGTTGTCCCTGTCGAAGCGAGCGTAGAAGTTGTTAAGCTCCTCCGGAAGGGAGGCATCGCTAACCGGGGGACTGGTGTTTTTGCCCTTGTAGTCAGTGATGGACTGGATGCCTTGCCACATGCGCCGGGGGTCCGAGTTGTTGCGGAAGTGGTCCTCTATCCGCAGTGTCTGTTTCCTTTTGGCAGTCCTGATACCCTTTTTTAGGTTGGTCCTAGCTACACTGTAAGCCGCCGCGTCGCCAGATTTAAATGCTGCGTCACGTGCTTTCAACAGTGCGCGGACCTCTCCGTTCATCCAGGGTTTCTGGTTGGGGTATGTCCTGATATTTTTATGGGTCGTGACGACCTCGACGCAGCTGTTGATGTAGAATAGCACTGTGGATGCGTATTCCTCGATGTCATTATGGGCAAACATGCCCCAATCAGTGCGTTCGAAGCAGTCCTGAAGCTCCGATACTGCCCCCTCTGGCCATACTTTCACTGCTCTCACTGATGTTCTCCCTCTTTTGATGAGCGGTTTGTATGCCGGGGCTAGAAACAGGGAGAGGTGGTCAGACTTCCCAAAGTGGGGGCAGGGAATGGCCTTATAAGCGTCTACAATGCTCGTGTAGACTTGATCCAGTGTGTTCTCCCCTCTTGTGGGGCAGGAGACATTCTGGTGGAATTTCGGTAGTACAGTTTTTAGGTTTATGTGATTGAAGTCCCCTGCGACGATAAAAGCTCCGTCTGGGTGCGCAGTTTGTTGTTCGTTGATGGCCCTGTAGAGGTCCTTCAGTGCTAGTTTGGCATTAGCGTGTGGTGGGATGTAGACCGCAGTGATGATAACAGCCGTGAATTCCCGAGGCAGGTAGAAGGGTCTGCACCTTACCATGAGGAATTCCAAATCAGCCGAGCAGGATCTATCAATTATGTCCGTGTTAGTGCACCAGGCATTGTTAGTGTAAATGCACAAACCGCCTCCCTTGCTCTGACCGGAGTCTGCAGTTCTGTCGGCGCGGAAGACCGTGCGTCCTTCTAATTAGATGGTGGTGTCAGGGATGCCGTTGTTCAGCCAGGTCTCTGTGAAGATCATGGCGCAGCATTCCTTTGTCCTTTTCTGTGTGGAGAGATCCAGTTTGATCTCATCCATTTTGTTCTCCAGTGACCTGACGTTGGCCAGGAAAATACTTGGGAGGGAGGGTTTGTGTGGGGCCTTCTTCAGCCTGTTTTGGATACCTGCCCTCTTACCCCGCTTCTGCTTGCGTTCTCTGCGCGGTCTGCGCTGACTTCCGGCTGGGGAAGGACGCCACGCTGGTCCCAGGGGTCGGGCGATGTCGGGAGGCAGATCGATGTCGCCGAGTGTAAGCCGCACGCAGTCGGCCCCGATGTCTAGGAGCGTCTGCCGGCTGTACGGTAGGTCAGCCTTTAATTCCCGAATCAGCAGAGTCCAGAAGAGACTCAGAAGGAGGGTGAAAACGCTCAGTCTCGGGAGAGACAAAGCCGCTGTGTCCATGCGCGCTGCCATCTTGAGACTCCACCGAAGCATACGCGGTGATATGATCTGGGGCATGGGCTTGGAGTGATGCAGGAGCCCCAAGAGTGGCTTGTGGTCTGTGTAGATGACGAACTGTCTCCCTAACAGGTACTGGCTGAACTTCTTTACCCCAAATATGATGGCTAGGGCCTCCTTGTCAATCTGGGCGTAATTACGTTCTGTTGTTGAGAGTGTTCTTGAGGCAAAACTGATAGGCGCTTCCCGGCCATCTGGCTCTATGTGGCCCAACAGAGCTCCCAGCCCGTATGGTGAGGCATCACACACCAACACCAATGGCTTGTTTTCATCATAGTGTGCCAGAACCTTATCTGCTTGTAGCAGTTCCTTTGCCTGTCTGTAGGCTGTTTCATGAGCTGAGGTCCAGTTCCACACTGTTGCTTGGTCTAACAGCCTGTGCAGTGGCTCTAAGATTGTGGCTTTGCCCTTGAGAAAACAACTGTAGAAGTTTAACAGTCCGAGGAATGCCTGCAGTTCGGTCTTGTTCTTGGGGGTGGGAGCGCTCCTGATAGCCTCCACCTTCTCCGTAGTCGGATGCACACCGTCTTTGTCCACTCGGAATCCCAAGAACTCCACCCCATTGGCAGCGAACACACATTTCTCCTTCTGAAGGCGTAGTCCTACCTCAGCCAGCCGGCGTAGTACTTCCTGCAGCCGCTCATCATGGGCTTCCTGTGTCTTGCCTGTAATCAGTATGTCATCCAAGTAAGGCTGAACTCCCGGAACACCAGCCAACAGGGTGTCCATGAACCTCTGAAAGATTGCCACAGCCGTAGACACCCCAAACTGCAGCCTTGTGGCTCGGAAAAGTCCTCTGTGGGTGATGATTGTCAACAGCTCGGCTGACTCTTCATCCAGGACCAGTTGCTGGTATGCTTGCTTGAGATCCAGCTTGGTGAACAGAGTGCCTCCAGCCAGTGTTGAAAACAGCTCTGTAACTGTTGGTAAGGGATACACATCTGGTAACACAGCAGTATTAACTGTACATCTGTAATCTCCACAGATTCGCAGGCCCCCATCCTTCTTTGCAATGGGAACGATAGGGGTGGCTCAACGGGAGTTCTTCACTGGCAAGAGAACCCCTTGGTTCACCAGCTTATCCAGGGCCTCATCCACCTTCTTGTGCAACGCAAAAGGCACTGGTCGCGCCTTGAAGAACTTAGGCGCTACCCCTGGGTCCACTTCGATTGAGACTGGCGGTCCCCGACAGGCCCCGAACTCACCAAAAACCTCTTCATAGTTCTCCAACATAGGCATTATGGGCTGTCGCTGTACCGTGTGTACTCCTGTCACTTCAATACCTAGGGGCTCAAACCAATCTCTGCCCAGCAGGCTTGTGCCCTGCCCCGCCACCACATAAAGTGGAAGTGTGTCCTTGACTGCCTGATACTTAACTTCCACATGAATCATACCCAGCACCTGGAGTTGAGCTTGGGACCACTGCCGTAGCATGCCACTGACCTGAGCCATCACCGGGGGTTCACTTGGCCACAGCCTATTGTAAGTCTCTTCACTTATCAACGAATACGCTGAGCCTGAATCCACCTCCATGCAGAGTGGTGCCCCATTCATGATCACATTTGCCGTGTATCCCCACCGTCCATGGGGTAGCTGCTCAGCTTCCGTGGTATACACTGTGTACTCATCGTTGTCCTCCAATGTCAGGGTGTGTGTCTGCGATGCTTGTGTTGGCTCTGCTGCAGCAGCCTGAGCTTTCTTCATGCAGACACGAGCTATGTGTCCTCTTTTCTTACAGAAATGACATACCGCTGACACAAATTTGCATGTAGTGGAACCATGGAGAGCCCCACAGCGGAAACATTTTCTTCCTGTCTCTTTAGTTGCCTCCATGTCTCTCGCAGCAGTAGCTGCGTGTGTGGTCTTGTGCACCTCCTCGGCGGCCTGAGATGGTGCTGCCTCTGTACGGAGCATACGTGTGTTCATCGATGCAGCCTCTGCTGCTAAAGCCTTCTCCTCAGCCAGTCGGAACATCAGGGCCTTCTCCGCTAACAGCTGTCTCTGCAATGCCGAGTCCAGCACTCCACACACAATCCGATCACGGAGCATATTGTCTAACTGGTCACCAAAATTACAATGTAATGAGCGTTTCCTCAACTCAGCAATGTAACTTGAAATAGATTGTCCAGGCTGTTGTTTACAATTGTGAAAATGGAAACGCTGCACAATCTCTGAGGGTTTTGGGTTAAAATGTTTCTGCAGCTTCTCAATCAAATCAGCATAATCCACCTCACTAGGTTTACGAGGAGCCACCAATGAATGCAGGACAGAGTAAGTAGCAGCTCCGCATACACTTAGCAACACTGAGCGCTTCTTCTCTTCGTCAATATTATTGGCCTCAAGGAAACACCCCAGTCTTTCTGCGTATTCCTCCCATGAACTGTCCTTATCCCCAGAGAACTCTTCAATACGTCCCAAGGTCGTCATAGTTTTAATGTGCACTGTCCCTTTAAGATCCACGGACTTTTTCTTTTTTTTTAAAAATTCTTTTTCTCCTCCGGCCAGAGTTACAGTAGCTACACTCACGGTAGTTGCCTGGCCCGCACAATACTCTGTCCGCCGTCTACGTCGCAGCTAGCCAACTATCAAAATGCCGTTGATGTTGCTAGCTGAGTGGCAATTTCCAATATCACGGCTGTAGGTTCGCATGTCTATCTCCGTCCTTCTAGAGAGTTCAACAGCCGCCTCATCGCCAGTATTGCATCTTGACCGAACAGTAATGAATAGAGGAGACGGAATGTACCTTTTACTATTTACTGAGTAAATGGGTGGACATTACAGCACATTGTCTGCATGGCAGAACCCGAAACTGAAAGTGAAAGACAAAGTAAGACCGAGCCCCCCAGCACCCCCTTCAGGTAACACCCGGGAACTGGGACAAACTTAATTGAAGCAAAACTCAAAACACAACAGGAAGGATGTGAAGGCCTTGGAGAGGGTGCAGAGGAGATTTACAAGAATGATTCCAGGGATGAGGGACTTCAGTTATGTGGAGAGATGAGAGAGGGTGGGATTGTTCTCCTTAGAGCAGAGAAGGTCAAGGGGCGATTTAATAGAGGTGTCCAAAATCATGAAGGGTTTTGATAGAGTAAATAAGGAGAAACTGTTCCCCGTGGCAGAGGGTCGGTAACCAGAGGGCACAGATTGAAGGTGATTGGCAAAAGGACCAGAGGCGAGCTGAGGGAAAAAATTACGCAGCGAGTTGTTGTGATCTGGAATGCGCTGCCTGAAAGAGCGGTGGAAGCAGATTCAATAATAACTTTCCAAAGGGAACTGGATAAATAGTTGAAGGGGAAAAATTTGCAGGGTTGTGGGGAAACTGCAGGGGGAGTGGGACTAATTGGAGAGCTCTTTCAAAGAGCCGGCACAGGCACGATGGGCTGAATGGCTTCCTCTGGTGCTGTATCATTCTAAGCACTCAGAGATTTGAAAGAGGTGATGAGGTGTTATATAAATGCAAGTTTTTCTTTCACTTGTTTGACCTTGCTCTGTAACGGTGTAATGAGACTTATCAGTTATTTTTGCCACAGACGTCAGCAGTTCTGTCACATTCATAGTTCAATCTTGTTCTGTTAGTTTGTCAATTAGTTCCATTGTAATATCACGTCTGTTGGAGCTTTCAGTCAGACTGAATGGTCCACGGTTGCAATTTCCTGCTATTTTATGTCAGTTGATTTGCGATTCACTGAGACTCATTGGGACGGTATGGCAACACACACTGATTGTGTTAAACAGTAATGGCTTTGGCCAGAGAACATGTTCTGTTTATTTCTGTTGCAGTTTTTGTGGATTTTTTATTTCTCAGCCACCGTAGAGAACAGCTAGATTAGGTCAGTTAAATAGACGAATGATATCACTGCCTGTGTCTGTGATTGGCTCCTTCCGACAGAGTGAGTAGGTTTAACACAGCGAAAAATTACTTTTCAAATCAGTCAATAGCAGGTTTGTCACTTGGGTGATTATTTTCTCCATGGTGTACGGGGCAAGTGGGCCTCAAGGAGCTTACCCAAATTATATGATGACCACGTCTTGGTGATTTGGTTTATGAAATCACCCTGTCCTTGCTAAGCTCCATTGGTCCCCTGCCCCACAGTACTGTACATGGACCTCAAGGTCCCCATTCCCATTTTAAATCCCTCCATGTTCTCACTCGATTTAACCCGTGATCTTCTCTAGCTGTAGGCGAAGGGGCAGATTGTCGATGGAGAAGAAGTGAAGGATGGATCCTTGGGGGACTCTGGAGATTACAGTCCGGGGGTGGGAAGAGAAGCCATTGCTCAATGTGCTCTGTCTATGACTGAATGACCATCAGGGCAGTGGCATCATGGTTATGTCACTGGATTAGTAATCCAGAGGCCTGGACTAATGATCCAGAAACATGAATTCAAATCCCACCACAGCAGTTAATTAACTAAATCTGGAATAAAAAGCTAGTATCACTAATGGAAACTATCTTAAAAATCCATCTGGTTCACTAATGTCCTTACCTGGTCTGGCCTACATCTGACTCTTAACTGCTGTCTGAAATGGCCTTTGTTGTTACTATGGGAGCACCTTCACCACACGGACTGCAGCGGTTCAAGGCGGTGGCTCACCACCACCTTCTCAAGGGCAACTAGGGATGGGCAATAAATGCTGGCCTTGCCAGCAACGCCCACATCCTGTGAACGAATAAGTAAAAAAAATGGAACTAGGCGAGGACTATGCCTCTGATATGGCGAGCAGAGAAGAAGCTATGGAGAAAGAGTGTGCGATTAGGTGTGCTGGAGGAAGGCGAATGCACTACAATCACAGAGAATGGTATTTGTGGCTTTGCTTTTGACGATTTCAGTGTTATGGGAGGAGTTTCAATATGGAGTTGTGTGAGAGATGGACATGTTCAAGGACTTTGGGGAGGAACTAGAGGTTGGTAGTTAGCGAGGATAGAGGGGTCAAGGTTGTTTTTTAAAGGAGGGGATGGTGACACTGGTTTTGAAAGGGAGGAGGATAACACCTGGGGAGAGGGAGGGAGCCATTTACAATATCGGCTAAAGTCGGAGCCAGGAAGGGAAGATCGACGATCTGTAGTTTAGTGGGAGTTCGATCATGGGAGCAGGAGGTGGGTCTCAATGGTAAGAGCTTAAAGAGGGCACAGGGAGAGCTGGGGCAGAAAGTAGAGAGAGACAAGGGCTGAGGGCTTTAGTGCGGACAGAACTGGGGGGGAGACAATGGGCAGAGAAAAGTTTCCTTTATTCCCACTGAAATCGGCTTCTATCAGTCCATTACCTTCATCTTTGTTCATCATTTTTACAATTAAGTTAATGACGTTATGGCCGCTGTTTCCTACAGATCTCCCCCGCCCCTCACTTTATTCGGTGGAATCCATGCAGCAACTGCCTCCTTCCTGCAACCGTGTTCATTTGTTTTTGACAAATTTACGTTGGATACTTTGACAGACGGATTAATGAGGGTCAGAAAATAAAATGTTGATCGACTTCCCTGAAAATCTGTTGAATGTGAATCAGGGCCTGGGATGGAGAAATCAGAAAGAATACATTTCCCCTCCCAGCTCCATTGACAATTTAGTTTCTAATTCTGACTGTTTCTCTTGCAATGTGTTTCAGATTTAAATAAAATATCAAATGCAGCACTGAATAATTGTACACAGATCACTTCACTGAACCGCTCATCCAATCTACGAATGCACTGATTATTCATGGGAAAAAAAGCTCCTTTCACAAGTGATGTTACTCTCCAATGCACAGTGATTTTATAATTTAATTACCTTGGTTGTAGAACATATGAGGAACTGAACACAGTCTCACATCACTGCTAATGTGGTGTCCGTGTAGCTCTCAAAATAACCACATTATCTACATATAAAGCCACAGAAATCGCAGAACTGTAAAATGATCCAGCACAGAACCGAGAGGTTTAGCCCATCTAACCAGTGCTGCTGTAATTATCCACAGGAGCATTTTCTCAAATCCCACTCTCCCGCCCAGTCCCAGTGACCCTTTAACGTTCCTCGTTTACAAGCAACCATCCAATTCCATTTGAAAAGAATTGATGGGTTCTGTTTCAATATTGGCTTGCGGGAGACATTCCAGGTTCTAACCCCTCTCTTTGCAAAGATTCCTTTAATTATTTTCATCATCTTCAAGTTGTGCGTTGTCTCGTTGAGCAGTGGAGACAATCGTTCACGATTTAGTTTCTCACAACCTTTGCTAACCTTGAAGGCCTTTATCAGGCCAGCCCTTAGTCCTAAGCTCTAGTTACGAAGCTCTAACTTCTTGTGTGTCCCTCGTTGCTTTAAGCCCTGACCCATTGGGCCTTCATAGTGAATCCATACTCACCGTGTCCATTGCTTTAATATCCTTCCAATAATGGAGTGCCCAAATTTGCGGACAATTGCCTGTAATTTCCCCAATCCTATTTACGCCAAATTTCTGCTGATTTCTGCTGTAAGATTTGGGTCACAGGTCACACACAGATTACCCAAAGGGTCTTAGGAGTTGTACGGCATTTTATTAAGGAGCAGCAATTTAAGTTAAGTACAGCACACAATCAAGATAGACATAGAGTCATAATCATAGTAGACACACGACTGTGACAAGCCGCTGGTATCAGTCCCGATCAGACTGACGGCTGGCGTGCGCTAACAGCTCTTCCTTTCCCTTCACTGTCTCTGCTAAAAGATTATCAAAGATACAGTGAACAACCTTTCTAGCACACAAACAGCAGACAGCGAGTCTGGAAACAAGGTCACCACCATAGTGCCGAATGTTATAACATCCGCAGGGAACCAAGAACATCAGCAAATTCTAAGCGGCTCTCCAGTTATTCTAACACCAGTCTGAAGAGACTCTTTTGTCTCAAGTTATTTCTTCCAGTTCATGATTTCTTACACTGCGCTGATCTTGCTGATGGGAACTTATCTCAAAATTTCCTGCGGAGTTCATTGGCCTACGCCGGAAAGTAAAATCCAGCCTAAAACAAGCGCAAAATACATCGCCACCAAAAGGAGTAACAGCGAGCCGCCTATTGTCACCTGCCCTGGTGCCTCACTCTCGGAGCCTGTGCCTCTGATGCTCCTCTTCCTCTCCCATATTATCATCTTCTTCTTTTTCTTAAGCAGTCCCTCGGAACCGAGAATGACTTGCTTCCACATTAAAAATGAGTTCTCAGGTGACTGATGAGTCCAATGCGGGACCTACAGTCTCTGTCACAGGTTGGGCAGATGCTGGTTGAAGGGGCAGGTGGGTGGGGTGCTTGGGTTGATGTGCGCTTCTTCCGCTCCTTGCGCTTGGCTTCCGCTTGCTCCCAGCGAAGAGACTCGAGATGTTCGGCGCCTTCCCGGATGCTTCTCCTCCACTTTGTGCGGTCTTGGGCCAGGGATTCCCAGCTGTCGGTGGGGATGTTGCACTTTTTCAAGGAGGCTTTGTGGGTGTCCTTGAAGCAGTTCCTCTGCCCACCTGGGGCTCTCTTGCTGTGTCGGAACTCCGAGTAGAGCGCTTGTTTTGGGAGTCTTGTATCGGGCATGCAGACAATGTGACCCATCCATCAGAGCTGATCGAGCGTGGTCAAAGCTTCGATGCTGGGGATGTTGGCCTGAGCGAGAACACTGACATTGGTGGGCCTATCCTAACAATGGATTTGCAGGATCTTGCGGAGGCAGCGTTGGTGTCCCATATTATGCAGAACAGGGAAATCCCCATTGGGAAGGACATTCCAACTGTTTACCCCTACTGAACACACGTGGGGGGAGGGGGTGGGGGGCCAAAATATTTCAGTGCACTGGTTAATGTCCAGAACTAGGGGTCACAGTCTAAGGATAAGGGGTAAGCCATTTAGGACAGAAATGAGGAGGAATTTCTTCACCCAGAGAGTGGTGAACCTGTGGAATTCTCTACCACAGAAGGCAGTGGAGGCCAATTCATTTAATATATTCAAGAAAGAGTTAGATATATTTCTTAAGGTTAAAGGGATCAAGGGATATGGGGAGAAGGCAGGGACTGGGTACTGAGTTTGGATGATCAGCCATGATCGCATTGAATGGCGGAGTAGGCTCAAGGGGCCGAATGGCCTACTCCTGCTCCTATCTTCTATGTTTCTATGTTAAATATAGCACAGGTCTCAGTAAGAAAAAATCATTAAAGATTGCAAAGAAATTTGCTATCAAACTTCAGAATTTTCAGTTACTTCAGGCCGTGCTGTGCCTAAATGAAGTCTTGTGCATTACTGGAGTAAGTGCAGGAAACTTGCGTGAAATAGTCTTTTGCATGGGGGCAGAGCTATGAAAATGAGCGGCAGAGTGTTTCTAGGAAGCAGTGCAAACAATTGAGGAAATTTGCGCGAAGCGATGTTTCTGTGTAAATCAGTTACAGGCGAATTTCCATAGTTAGGCCAAAAGTTCCAGGAAATTCCAAACCAATGTTCCAACTGCAGCCAACGGTCTTGTGTAAGTTCAGCTTTGCCTCGGTGCCTTTCCATTCTCTACATACAAAACTAAAGGAAGCTATTTGGCTTTTTATGGCCTTATCTACTTGCACTACCCATCTTTAATGGTCTTGTCTGCACATCTGCTCCTGTACCCCAGCCTTCGATTCATTCCCTTTTGTCCTCACTGGAATGTACTCGATTTGTCTGGGTAAATATTTCCCATCACTGATCTGATTTGACCTGAATCTGGTTCCTTTCTAGCTCACCATTATTTGCTCTTTTCATAGTCGAGAACCCTCAACTTTTCTTTCTTTTTCTAACCTAACACTCAAATGCTCGCTGTGTCCTTACTTGTTCCATTACATTACACAGAAGCAGGTTACGTCATTCTTCTTCCATCTTAGACCAGCAACATATTTCTCTTTTTATACCAAGCAAGCTCCAGGAGTTCCTTTCCATGTTTCCAGATCTCACCTTCGGTACATATCAGGAATTCCGAAACACACTGTCTGCAATTTTCCATTATAATGAACAGACAGAGAATTGTGGGACCACGTTAGGGGCAGCATGCTACCGGGGTGCAAACTTGGAAAATGACCCATGATATTTCCATTCTTTATTCTTTCTCCAGCCACTGCTCTGACCAGTAAATGTCCTCCTGCAATCTCCTGTTCTTCCTCAAAATTTGACACACACCAGAGTTTGGTATCATTGGTAAAGGTTGATATTATTCCTCGAAGCCCCACACTCAGATCATTCACATACATGAGAACAAGAGTTCTTCAACAGGGATCCCTGGGGTCACCACCAGCCACAACCCATTAATCCCAGAAACACTCATTCCCCACCCCCCTCCCCACTCTCAGTGTCTGTCCTGTCCACGGGCCCCCTTATTTTCAACAGCTTGGCATGGCTGGGGACTCTGAGTGTGTGGATCACCTTCGCAAGTGTGCTTTGCCAACGCTCTTTGTAATTACAATTTTAGATTTGATTGTCAGATATCTTTTAATTGCATTTTCTAAGGGTAAATCCAATAATTATACCAGAATGATTTCTTTCCCAGTAAGCCTGGGTAAGCTTTTAATCAGAATTTCTCAAACATATAGTTTAATATTCTCGTCATTCTAACCGGCACTAGACAGCAGAGATTTAACATAAGTGGGACATGCTGCGTATCATTTTGGGCATCATTCTCTATTCTACGTTGCTTTGCATATGAATTACCCAATTACAAAGTATAACTAATTTTTTTATTCCTCATTTAGTGTTGGCCAGGATATGCAGATCATTACAGAACAAGGTCATCCTGTTTGTACTGCTCTTAGTTATTATAAGAGTCACCGTCCCAGAAAACATTGCAGTCAGCGGCCTTGAATCACCAACAAGAATCTCCCCTTTGTTTTTATTTTCGCCAACTCGTCCCCCACCTCTTTATTTAATTACAAGTCCAAGAAAAGAAACATAGACATAGAAACATAGAAGACAGGAGCAGGAGTAGGCCATTCGGCCCCTTGAGCCTGCTCCGCCATTCAATGCGATCATGGCTGATCATCCAAATTCAGTACCCTGTCCCTGCCTTCTCCCCATATCCCTTGATCCCTTTAGCCTTAAGAAATATATCTAACTCCTTCTTGAATATATTTAATGAATTGGCCTCACCTGCCTTCTGTGGTAGAGAATTCCACAGGTTCACCACACTCTGGGTGAAGAAATTCCTCCTCATCTCTGTCCTAAATGGCTTACCCCTTATCCTTAGTCTCCAAGGAGAGGATTCCTCCGTTCTCCACACACAGCGACATCAGCAATTGAAACAGAAAATGCCAGAAACACTCAGCATCTGCGGGGGTCAGGAGGTCGGAGGTCGGGTTCACGTTTCGGGTCGATGACCTTCCGTCAGAAATGGGCTTGTGTCCATTTCCTTTGTTAAACCAGAGGGCACAGATTTAAGGTGATTGGCTAAAGAACCAGAGGCGACATGAGGAAAAACTGTTTTACGCTAAGAGTGGTTAGGATTTGGAACGCACTGCCTGATAGGGGGTGGTGGATACAGATTCAATAGTAGCCTTCAAAAGGGAATTGGATAAATGCGCGAAGGAGAAAAAATTGCAGGGATATGGGGAAAGAGCGGGGGAGTGGGACTAACTGGATTGCTCTTCGAAAGAGCCGGCGCAGAGTCGATGGGCCGAATGGCCTCCTTCTGTGCTGTACTCTTCTATGGTTCAATGAAATGGATAGAAATTAAGCAGCTCCACAATTTCCTGACCAGCTCTCCCTGGGAGAATCACTTCTCGCCGGGATCAGCCAAGCAGGGGATCGCCCAGCTGTCCTCGCCGGGGGAAATCTCCCCACTTCTGTTTACAATATCGCAAACAGAAACTGACAGATCGTCTCTGCATTTAGGTTTAGCTGCCATTTTGAAACCCCCTAAATCAGATCAGGATGGAACAAACTGAGCGGTGAGAGGCTACAAAATAATAATTGGTTTTTGTTTGGTCAGTCTTGAAATTTTCAATTATCCCCCAGCATCGACAGCCCTTTACAGAAGAGAATTCCAGCTTCCATGACCTCTTGTTCCTTTGTGTGATGAAGTGCATCTTGACTTCACTCATAAACGGCCTGGCTCTAATTTTAAGATTGTGCCCCTTTGTTCTGGATTCCCCCACCAGAGGAAAGAGTTCCTCTCCATCTACCCTATTGAATCCCTTCAAAAACCTCAATTAAATGATGTTGTAGACATCACACACCAGCTAAGACACTCTCAGTGCGGGTGTTTGCAGGGTTTATGATACAGTTGCTGCAAGATGTTAAAACTGGGAAATCAGTCTGGTTGAGTTTTTCAGTTACTATCGGCGAGTCAGTGGGAAGGTAACGAGCTGCCGATTGTGCTTAGACAACCTGGGAAAACGTATTCTGACATCAAACACTGACAATTGCCTGAGGAGGCTCCAGCGTGATCCAAAAACATTGCCGATGGCAAGAAAGGTGAGTGCTGCTGTCCCCGTCAATAGTGCCGGCACCGTGAAGTTCCTGGCAGTCTGACACTGTAAATCCATTCTCAGCTCCTCGGACATGTCAAAGAGCATTTCTTTGCAAACGGTAAAACGCTAAAAGCAAAAGGAACTTGACTGGACCTAAAAAAATAATCCCTAACTTATTGTTTATAAATCCTGGGGGAAATGTGGTTGTAGTTACCTGGGTCTTGCAGTGCGATCGTCTTCAGCCATCTCGAAGCACGCCATGTGTTCTGGACTGAATCCCTCCTGGCAGGGAGGTGATGCTTGAACTGTATAAAACACTAGTTAGGCCGCAGCTAGAATACTGCGTGCAGTTCTGGTCACCACATTACAGGAGGGTACAGAGGAGATTTACGAGGATGTTGCCTGGGCTGGAGAATTTTAGCTATGAGGAAAGATTGGGTAGGCTGGGGTTGTTTTCTTTGGAACAGAGGAGGCTGAGGGGAGACCTAATTGAGGTGTATAAAATTATGAAAGGCCTAGATAGAGTGGATAGGAAGGAACTATTTCCATTAGCAGAGGGGTCGATAACCAGGGGACAGAGATTTAAAGTAACTGGTCAGAAGTTTAGAGGAGATTTGAGGAGAATTTTTTTCACCCAGAGGGTGGTGGGGCTCTGGAACTCACTGCCTGAAAGGGTGGTAGAGGCAGAAACCCTCATCACATTTAAAAAGTGCTTGGATATGCACTTGAAGTGCCGTAACCTACAGGGCTACGGACCAAGAGCTGGATAGCTCTTTGTCGGCCGGAGCGAACAAGATGGGCCGAATGGCCTCCTTCTGTGCTGTAAATTTGTATGATTCGATGATTTGTGCCCTGGAAGCCTGATTAAAATGTCACACCTGTGACCACACTTGTATCCACATCAGGAGTGATCAGCCCAGGCTCAGTGGGTAGCCCTGTCTCACCTCGGAGTCAGAAGGTTGTGGGTTCGAGTCCCACTCCAGAGACTTGAGCACATAAAGCTAGGCTGACAGTCCAGTGCAGTGCTGAGGGGGTGCTGCACTGTCGGAGGTGTCGTCTTTTGGATGAGATGTTAAACCGAGGCCCCGTCTGCTCTCTCAGGTGGACATAAAAGATCCCACGGCACTATTTCGAAGAAGAGCAGGGGAGTTCTCCCCGGTGTCCCGGCCAATATTTATCCCTCAATCAACATCACAGAAACAGATTATCTGGTCATTATCACATTGCTGTTTGTGGGAGCTTGCTGTGTGCAAATTGACTGCTGCATTTCCTACATTACAACAGTGACTACACTTCAAAAATACTTCATTGGCTGTAAAGTGCTTTGGGACGTCCTGAGGTTGGGATAGACGCTGGAGAAATGCAAGTCTTTCTTTTTCATCAAACAGTACGGCACGGCATTCAAATATAAAACAAAGTGCGGTGTGGGTCCGGCCTGCACCCCAAACAAGCACCGTCACACGGCCTGCACCCCAAACAAGCACCGTCACACGGCCTGCACCCCAAACAAGCACCGTCACACGGCCTGCACCCCAAACAAGCACTGTCAAAGCATGTCAAATTAGGGCCATTAAACAGCTGCAGCCAAGGGGGGCATGAGGGGGGTCATTTTCCCCACTAAATATTCTTTTTGACAAGTCCCCTTCACCCACCCTGCCAATCCAACTCTTCATGCTCCCCCTCCCTCCATCTCTTTCAATAAGATCATGCCTGAGCGAGTCAGCTTTTTAACTGAATGGTTTAGAATTAGAGGTCATTTTTTATTTGTTCTGCAAGGCAGAATTTATTGTTCGCCGGAGGCAGTAAGATTCATGCACGTTGTGTGGAATTGGATGGAGTCACGTGTGGGCCAGGCTGGAGCAAGGAGGTGGGTTTGCTTTTCCTGAAGGGCATTAGTACAACCAACTGGGCTTTTAAAACAATCTGGCAGATTTTATGCCAACCCACAAATTATTTATTGAATCCATTCTCACAACATGCCTTGCTAGGATTTGAATGCATTGAGGGTGAGATTCAGCTTTCCTTGGTGGGAGCGAATCGTGTCCCAGTGTGGGGGAACTATAGAAATCAGTCATTCCACCAGGATGTCATTGGAAAATAGTCCATAGACTGCAATATATTAGTTGATGCACACAAGAGCAACTTATCCTGATCTACCACCTTTCACACAACAAATACCCCACATCATTGAGCAGGGAGTAGGAGAGAAGTTACTAAGGTCACACAGTGAAAGATACAGATTTTGAGGAGGCTGTTAACACTGGGAAGGGAGATTTAGGGAGAGGGTTGCAGAGTGTAGGGGTGCCTGAGGTCACTCAGTAGCCAGTGTCAGGAGGAGAGGAGGGCATGAGCTGAGACAATGGGCTGGAGAAGGCTGCAGAGGTAGGGAGGGATCAGGCCATGGAGAGACTTGAAAACAAGAAGGAAGAGTTTAATGTCAATGTTCTGGGAATGGGGGGGCCAATAAAGGTCGCAGAGGACGGGGTGAAGGAAGAGCTGGTTTTAGCATGCGATAGGATACGAGAGGGAGAATTCTGCAATGGGAAGAACAGAGAATAAATGTTAAATGTCTTTTATAAAGATAATCAGCAGAATAAAATGAGTTGTGACTTTTACCTACAAAACCTAAGCTAGCTGGACCTCAGCATCATTAATGTGGTCACGGTGAAGTCTGGAGACATTGTAGAAACTAAAGATCGACTGACCTGACCCAGACTATTCTTAGACCTTTCTGTTGGTGTTACCTGTTGTGGACTTCTGAAACAATCAAGGTCATGACTAACCTGGCAACATAGGAACAGCAGGAGGCCATTCTGCCCCTTGAGCCTGTCCTGCTATTCAATGAGATCATGGCTGATCTGTATCTTAACTCCATCCACCTGTCTTGGCCCCACATCCTTTTATACATTTTGGCTAGCAAAAATCCATCAGTCCCAAATTTAAAATGATTAATTGAGCGAGCGTCTACTGCTTTTTGTGGGAGAGCGCTCCACACTTCTACCACCCTCTGTGTGAAGAAGTGTTTCCTAACTTCTCTCCTGAATGGCCTGGCTCTGATTTGAAGGTTATGTCCCCGAGTCCTAGACTCCCCCCACCAGTGGAAAAAAAATCTCTCCATCTACCCTATCGATTTCTTTCAAAATCCTAAAAACCTCAATCAAATCACCCCTTAACCACCTATATTCCATGGAATACAAGCCTAATTTATGTAATCTCTCCTCATAATCTAACCCTTGGAGTCCCGGTATAATTCTGGTGAATCTGCACTGCTCTCCTTCCAAGGCCAATGAATCCTTTCTAAGGTGCGGTGCCCAGAACTTACAGAGGGCTCCAGGTGTGGTCTAACCAGGGCTTTGTATAGCTGCAGCAAAACTTCTTCTCCTTTGTATTCTAGTCCTCTAGTTATAAAAGCTAACAGTCCATTAGCCTTTTTGATTATTTTTTGTACCTGACTACTACATTTTAGTGATCTGTGTGGACGGACCCCTAAATCCCTTTAGACCGCCATTGTTCCCAGCTGTTCACTATTTAAATGATACTCGGATCAATCCTATTTTGGTCCAAAATGGATGACCTCACACTTAGCTGCATTGAAATCCATCCTGCCACAGTTTTGCCCACTCGCTGAATCTAGCAATGTCTCTTTGAAATTTTATGCTCCCGTCAACACTACTTACTATGCCCCCTATCTTTGTGTCATTGGAAAAATTGGATATATGGCTTTCTATTGTGCTATCTAAGCAATTAATAAATATAGGTCGAGATTTTCTGGGGGGTCAGACGGCGTGATCGGTGGCGGGTCGGGTGGGAAAGTGTTTTTTTCCCCCAGCGGGTCGGGACACCACTATGAACCCGCTGTCGCCTGTCAGCACTGAGCAGACCCAACACGCAGCGGGGGCCCAATTCAGGTCATTATGAAACTGTTTACAGATCATTAAGAATACATTTGAGCTCACCTTTTGATTTTACGTGCTCATCCACGGGGTCCACGCTGGTCGTGGACCACGTCTGTCAAGCTGAGGAGGGAATTCAGTGGCCATTGAATCAGCTGTTGAGTTGAAAGCTTCAAATGTAAAGTAAAAGCTCCCAGCTTACAGAGATATCTTCCCTCAGCCACAAGCTCTTCCTCACTGCATTTCCACTACAGATTCAGGATGCTGCAAGTCTTTACACAAGTCTCCATCCAGTCTGATCTCATTACCTCTCTCACCATTGACAGATCATTTCTGTCATCTCTACTTCACCTGCCATCTATTCCATCAGCAAGGGTGCCCTTTATACTCCCTCACCTTGGTCCTCAGAATCCCACCACGATCAGCCCCAACACCAGCAGCATCAGGCACACCAGCATCACCAACAACAACGCCAACCTTGTCCGCAATCATCTAATGCTGCACAGGACACAGGGCATCAGCACCCGACCACATTGCTGCCCGGGAGGCCAGGGATGGCCTCACCATGGCCAGATTTACTTCACTTGACGCAGTACACCCTGGTTGCCACATGATGCGCCAGGTTGGCACCATCCCACACCAGCACCGTAAAGCATCCCTACAATGCCCAAACCATTCCTTTCACACACATCACCATCACAGGGGGTACCGTTATGTCTCACCATTCACTGCAACTCACTAAGCCACTTCAAAAGGTGCACACAAATCTGTCCAAGGATGCAAATGTTGAAAATAAAGGTTTCAATGTTTGACACCACATTAACAGAAACTTTACATGAACATTGCATAAAACACCCAAGTGCCTACCCTTGTGTGTTGTTAGTTGAAATGATTGCACTAGGATGAGTGTGAGTGTGAGGGGTGGCTAGTGAGATGGGGATGGGATAATGTAGATAGAGAGGGATGGGTGGAGGTGCAAGGTAAATTGGTGTGGTGTGGTACACAGTCGGGAGGGAGTGGCCCTGGGAGTCCTCAACATTGACTCCGGACCCCATGAAGTCTCGTGGCTTCAGGTCAAGCATGGGCAAGGAAACCTCCTGCTGATGACCACCTACCACCCTCCCTCAGCTGATGAATCAGTACTCCTCCACTTGGAAGAAGCACTGAGGGCAGCAAGGGTACAGAATGTACTCTGGGTGGGGGACTTCAATGTCTATCACCAAGAGTGGCTCGGTAGCACCACTACTGACCGAGCTGGCCGAGTCCTGAAGGACATAACTGCCAGTCTGGGCCTGCGACAGGTGGTGAGAGAACCAACACGAGAGAAAAACCTACTTGACCTCGTCCTCACCAATCTACCTGTTGCAGATGCATCTGTCCATGACAGTATTGGTAGCAGTGACCACCGCACAGTCATTGTGGAGGCAAAGTCTCGTCTTCACACTGAGGACACCCTCCATCGTGTTGTGTGGCACTACCACTGTGCTAAATGGGATAGATTCAGAACAGATCTAGCAGCTCAAAACTGGGCATCCATGAGGCGCTGTGGGCCATCAGCAGCAGCAGAATTGTATTTCACCACAATCTGTAACCTCATGGCCCAGCATACCCCTCACTCTACCATTACCATCAAGCCAGGGGACCAACCCTCGTTCAATGAGGAGTGTAGAAGAGCATGCCAGGAGCAGCACCAGGTGTACCTAAGAATGAGGTGCCAACCTGGGGAAGCTGCAACACAGGACAACATGCATGCTAAACAGCAGAGCAGCATGCTATAGACAGGGCTAAGCGATCCCACAATCAACGGATCAGATCCAAGCTCTGCAGTCCTGACACATCCAGTCGTGAATGGTGGTGGACCATTAAACAACTAATGGGAGGAGGAGGCTCCATGAATATCCCCATCCTCAATGATGACAGAGCCCAGCACTTGAGTGCAAAAGACAAGGCTGAAGCAATTGCAACCATCTTCAGCCAGAATTGCCGAGTAGATGATCCATATCGGCCCCTTCCTGAGGTCCCCACCATCACACAAGCCAGTCTTCAGCCAATTCGATTCACTCCACATGATATCAAGAAATGACTGAGCGCACTGGATACAGCAAAGGCTATGTGCCCCGACAACATCCCGGCTATCGTGCTGAAGACTTGTGCTCCAGAACTAGCCACACCTCTAGCCAAGCTGTTCCATTACAGCTACAACACTGGCATCTAACCGACAATGTGGAAAACTGCCCAGGTATGTCCTATCCACAAAAAGCAGGAGAAATCCAATCTGGCCAATTACCGCCCCATCAGTCTATTCTCAATCATCAGCAAAGTGACAGAAGGTGTCGTCGACAGTGCTATCAAGTGGCTCTTACTCACCAATAACCTGCTCACCGATGCCCAGTTTGGGTTCCGCCAAGACCACTCAGCTCCCGACCTCATTACAGCCTTGGTCCAAACATGGACAAAGGAGTTGAATTCCAGAGGTGAGGTGAGAGTTACTGCCCTTGACATCAAGGCAGCATTTGACCGAGTGTGGCATCAAGGAGCCCTAGTAAAACTGAAGTCAATGGGAATCAGGGGGAAAACTCTCCACTGGCTGGAGTCATACCTAGCACAAAGGAAGATGGTTGTGGTTGTTGGAGGTCAATCATCACAGCCCCAGGACATCGCTGCAGGAGTTCCTCAGGGCAGTGTTCTAGGCCCAACCATCTTCAGCTGCTTCATCAACGACCTTCCCTCCATCATAAGGTCAGAAATTGTGATGTGCACTGATGATTGCACAGTGTTCAGTTACATTCGTAACTCCTCAGATAATGAAGCAGTCCATGCACGCATGCAACAAGACCTGGACAACGTTCAGGCTTGGGCTGATAAGTGGCAGGTAACATTCTTGCCACACAAGTGCAGGCAATGACTATCTCCAACAAGCGAGAATCTAAACACCGTCCCTTGATATTCAACGGCATTACCATCGCCGAATCCCCGCCCCCCCCATCAACATCCTGGGGGTCACCATTGACCAGAAACTTAACTGGACCAGCCACATAAATACTGTGGCAACAAGAGCAGGTCAGAGGCTGGGTATTCTGCAGCGAGTATCTCACCTCCTGACTCCCCAAAGCCTTTCCACCATCTACAAGGCACAAGTAAGGAGTGTGATGGAATACTCTCCACTTGCCTGGATGAGTGCAGCTCCAACAACACTCAAGAAGCTCGACACCATCCAGGACAAAGCAGCCCGCTTGATTGGCACCCCATCCACCACCTTAAACATGCACTCCCTCCACCACTGGCGTACCGTGGCTGCAGTGTGTACCATCTACAAGAGGCACTGCAGCAACTCGCCAAGGCTTCTTCGGCAGCACCTCCCAAACCCACGACCTCATCCACCTACAAGGACAAGGGCAGCAGGCGAATGGGAACACCACCACCTCCAATTTCCCCTCCAAGTCACACACCATCTGGACTTGGAAATATATCGCCGTTCCTTCATCGTCGCTGGGTCAAAATCCTGGAACTCCCTCCCTAACAGCACTGTGGAAGTACCTTCACCACACGGACTGCAGCGGTTCAAGGCGGCGGCTCACCACCACCTTCTCAAGGGCAATTAGGGATGGGCAATAAATGCTGGCCTTGCCAGCGATGTCCACATCCCATAAAAGAATAAAAAAAGGATCTGCAGGAGTAGGGGAGGGAAGGCAGAGTGAGAGGCACAGCAGGATGAGGTTGAGTGTAGCTTTGTACCAACATTTTGTAGACTACCGAGATCATTGAAAGGTTTGCGGCACTGCAGCCATGTCCTCCTGACCACATCACTGCTTGTGCCCTCCTCTGCAATGTGCAACCAGGCTGTGTTGATCTCCTGAGGAGGTCTCTTCCGCCCATGGGAAGGGAAGAGGACCTCCCTGTGTGCTGTGACTCCCTCCATAAGCATATGGAGGGAGTCATGTGAGAGCCTGGGTGCAGCCCTGTGCCTTTGTGCAGTGCTTGTCAGTGTTTGCAGCACCTCAATGCTGTAGAACACTGAAAGCACAACTGCCAAATTAAAGTTGGCCAAGGTCCTTTAACGAAATCAGCTAATAACATGTCATCAAATGACGTCACCAGACCGGTTTCCTCTAATTGGCCGGGAAATGTGCTGGGCGGGCTTAACAAGCCCCATTAGGGGAAATTAATTTTACAGAGCAGGATTGAGCCAGCAGCAGGGTCGGGACCCACCAGCGACATCGCCCGCCCCAGACCCACCGAGGTAAGTAAAATCCCGGCCAATATAGTGAATAGTTGAGGCCCCCAGCACAGATCCTTGTGGGACACCACTGGTCACTTCCTTCCAATTCAAGTACATGCCCATTATTCCTACGCTCTGTCTCCTACCGTCTAACCAATCTCCTAACCCAGTCAATAATTTGCCTTCAGTTCCATGAGCTTTAATTTCAGCTTACATTCTCTTATGTGGAACCTTATCGAATGCCTTCTGGAAATCCATATAAACTACATCCATAGGCATTCCCCTGTCTACTACTTTAGTTACTTCCTCAAAAAATTCAATTAGGTTCATTAGACATGACCTACCCTTTACAAATCCATGTTGGCTCTCTCTAATCAGCTCACATTTCTCCAAGTGCTCAGATTTCAATAACTTCCCCACAACAGATGTTAGACTAACAGGTCTATAATTTCCTGGTTTCTCTCTCTCACCTTTCTTAAACAATGGCACAGCAACAGATGGAAGAGGTTAAGGTACCGATGGCGAATTACAAGGGCAGCAGAGATCTGACGTACACCGTCAGTTACAGTTTATCCAGTGGCCGAGGAATTTCTGTTGCTCGAGTTGAAGGAGTCATTGAATCGCAAGATTCACATGGAGACCCAGAGCCCTGCAGGTATCAGAAATAAAACAAAATAATAAAACTTACAAAAGCAAAATACTGCGGATGCTGGAAATCTGAAATAAAACCAGAATATGCTGGAAATACTCAGCAGGCCAGGCAGCATCTGTGGAGAGAGAAACAGAGTTAATGTTTCAGATCAATGAAAGGTCGATGAAATTGAAACACAGATGCTGTCTGACCTGCTGAGTAGTTTCAGCATTTTCTCTTTTTATTTTATAACTAGCTGAAGTGCCCGGCGGTGCCGAGGGTCTTTTGAGGGCATGTTGTTGTTGGAGAGAGAGAGAGAGAGCGACTGGGGGGGAGAGAGAGAGAGAGCGCGACTGGGGGGAAGAGAGAGCGCGACTGGGGGGGAAGAGAGAGAGCGACTGGGGGGGAAGAGAGAGAGCGACTGGGGGGAAGAGAGAGAGCGACTGGGGGGGAAGAGAGAGAGCGACTGGGGGGGAAGAGAGAGAGCGACTGGGGGGGAAGAGAGAGAGCGACTGGGGGGGAAGAGAGAGAGCGACTGGGGGGGAAGAGAGAGAGCGACTGGGGGGAAGAGAGAGAGCGACTGGGGGGGAAGAGAGAGAGCGACTGGGGGGAAGAGAGAGAGCGGACTGGGGGGGAAGAGAGAGAGCGACTGGGGGGGAAGAGATGAGAGCGACTGGGGGGGAAGAGAGAGAGCGACTGGGGGGGAAGAGAGAGAGCGACTGGGGGGAAGAGAGAGAGCGACTGGGGGGAAGAGAGAGAGCGACTGGGGGGAAGAGAGAGAGCGACTGGGGGGAAGAGAGAGAGAGCGACTGGGGGGATGAGAGAGAGCGACTGGGGGAAGAGAGAGAGCGACTGGGGGGAAGAGAGAGAGCGACTGGGGGAGAGAAGAGAGCGACTGGGGGGAAGAGAGAGCGACTGGGGGAAGAGAGAGCGACTGGGGGGGAAGAGAGAGAGCGACTGGGGGAAGAGAGAGAGCGACTGGGGGGAAGAGAGAGAGCGACTGGGGGGAAGAGAGAGAGCGACTGGGGGAAGAGAGAGAGCGACTGGGGGAAGAGAGAGAGCGACTGGGGGGAAGAGAGAGCGCGACTGGGGGAAGAGAGAGAGCGACTGGGGGAAGAGAGAGAGCGACTGGGGGAAGAGAGAGAGCGACTGGGGGAAGAGAGAGAGCGACTGGGGAAGAGAGAGAGCGACTGGGGGGAAGAGAGAGAGCGACTGGGGGAGAGAGAGAGAGCGACTGGGGGGAAGAGAGAGAGCGACTGGGGGGAAGAGAGAGAGCGACTGGGGGGAAGAGAGAGAGCGACTGGGGGAAGAGAGAGAGCGACTGGGGAAGAGAGAGCGACTGGGGGAAGAGAGAGCGACTGGGGGAAGAGAGAGAGCGACTGGGGGGAAGAGAGAGAGCGACTGGGGGAAGAGAGAGAGCGACTGGGGGGAAGAGAGAGAGCGACTGGGGGAAGAGAGAGAGCGACTGGGGGGAAGAGAGAGAGCGACGGGGGAAGAGAGAGAGCGACGGGGGAAGAGAGAGAGCGACGGGGGGAAGAGAGAGAGCGACTGGGGGAAGAGAGAGAGCGACTGGGGGGAAGAGAGAGAGCGACTGGGGAGAGAGAGAGCGACTGGGGGAAGAGAGCGAGCGACTGGGGGAAGAGAGCGAGCGACTGGGGGGAAGAGAGCGAGCGACTGGGGGGAAGAGAGCGAGCGACTGGGGGAAGAGAGCGAGCGACTGGGGGGAAGAGAGCGAGCGACTGGGGGAAGAGAGCGAGCGACTGGGGGGAAGAGAGCGAGCGACTGGGGGGAAGAGAGCGAGCGACTGGGGGGAAGAGAGCGAGCGACTGGGGGAAGAGAGCGAGCGACTGGGGGAAGAGAGCGAGCGACTGGGGGAAGAGAGCGAGCGACTGGGGAAGCGACTGGGGAGCAGCGACTGGGGAAGAGAGCGACGACTGGGGGAAGAGAGCGAGCGACTGGGGGGAAGAGAGCGAGCGACTGGGGGAAGAGAGCGAGCGACTGGGGGGAAGAGAGAGCGAGCGACTGGGGGAAGAGAGCGAGCGACTGGGGGAAGAGAGCGAGCGACTGGGGGAAGAGAGCGAGCGACTGGGGGAAGAGAGCGAGCGACTGGGGGGAAGAGAGCGAGCGACTGGGGGGAAGAGAGCGAGCGACTGGGGGGAAGAGAGCGAGCGACGGGGAAGAGCGAGCGACTGGGGGGAAGAGAGCGAGCGACTGGGGGAAGAGAGCGAGCGACTGGGGGAAGAGCGAGCGACTGGGGGAGAGAGCGAGCGACTGGGGGGAAGAGAGCGAGCGACTGGGGGGAAGAGAGCGAGCGACTGGGGGGGAAGAGAGCGAGCGACTGGGGGGGAAGAGAGCGAGCGACTGGGGGGAAGAGAGCGAGCGACTGGGGGGAAGAGAGCGAGCGACTGGGGGGAAGAGAGCGAGCGACTGGGGGGAAGAGAGCGAGCGACTGGGGGAAGAGAGCGAGCGACTGGGGGAAGAGAGCGAGCGACTGGGGGGAAGAGAGCGAGCGACTGGGGGAAGAGAGCGAGCGACTGGGGGAAGAGAGCGATGCGACTGGGGGGAAGAGAGCGAGCGACTGGGGGAAGAGAGCGAGCGACTGGGGGGAAGAGAGCGAGCGACTGGGGGGAAGAGAGCGAGCGACTGGGGGAAGAGAGCGAGCGACTGGGGGGAAGAGAGCGAGCGACTGGGGGGAAGAGAGCGAGCGACTGGGGGGAAGAGAGCGAGCGACTGGGGGAAGAGAGCGAGCGACTGGGGGAAGAGAGCGAGCGACTGGGGGAAGAGAGCGAGCGACTGGGGGAAGAGAGCGAGCGACTGGGGGGAAGAGAGCGAGCGACTGGGGGGAAGAGAGCGAAGCGACTGGGGGGGAAGAGAGCGAGCGACTGGGGGGAAGAGAGCGAGCGACTGGGGGGAAGAGAGCGAGCGACTGGGGGGAAGAGAGCGAGCGACTGGGGGGAAGAGAGCGAGCGACTGGGGGGAAGAGAGCGAGCGACTGGGGGGAAGAGAGCGAGCGACTGGGGGGGAAGAGAGCGGAGCGACTGGGGGGAAGAGAGCGAGCGACTGGGGGGAAGAGAGCGAGCGACTGGGGGGGAAGAGAGCGAGCGACTGGGGGGAAGAGAGCGAGCGACTGGGGGGAGAGAGGAGCGAGCGAGCGACTGGGGGAAGAGAGCGAGCGACTGGGGGGAAGAGAGCGAGCGACTGGGGGGAAGAGAGCGAGCGACTGGGGGGAAGAGAGCGAGCGACTGGGGGGAAGAGAGCGAGCGACTGGGGGGAAGAGAGCGAGCGACTGGGGGAAGAGAGCGAGCGACTGGGGGGAAGAGAGCGAGCGACTGGGGGGAAGAGAGCGAGCGACTGGGGGGAAGAGAGCGAGCGACTGGGGGAAGAGAGCGAGCGACTGGGGGGAAGAGAGCGAGCGACTGGGGGGGAAGAGAGCGAGCGACTGGGGGGAAGAGAGCGAGCGACTGGGGGGAAGAGAGCGAGCGACTGGGGGGAAGAGAGCGAGCGACTGGGGGGAAGAGAGCGAGCGACTGGGGGGAAGAGAGCGAGCGACTGGGGGGAAGAGAGCGAGCGACTGGGGGGAAGAGAGCGAGCGACTGGGGGGAAGAGAGCGAGCGACTGGGGGGAAGAGAGCGAGCGACTGGGGGGAAGAGAGCGAGCGACTGGGGGGAAGAGAGCGAGCGACTGGGGGAAGAGAGCGAGCGACTGGGGGAAGAGAGCGAGCGACTGGGGGGGAAGAGAGCGAGCGACTGGGGGGAAGAGAGCGAGCGACTGGGGGGAAGAGAGCGAGCGACTGGGGGGAAGAGAGCGAGCGACTGGGGGGAAGAGAGCGATGCGACTGGGGGGAAGAGAGCGAGCGACTGGGGGGGAAGAGAGCGAGCGACTGGGGGGAAGAGAGCGAGCGACTGGGGGGAAGAGAGCGAGCGACTGGGGGGAAGAGAGCGAGCGACTGGGGGGAAGAGAAGCGAGCGACTGGGGGGAAGAGAGAGCGAGCGACTGGGGGGAAGAGAGAGAGCGACTGGGGGGAAGAGAGAGCGCGACTGGGGGGAAGAGAGAGCGCGACTGGGGGGGAAGAGAGCGAGCGACTGGGGGGAAGAGAGCGAGAGCGCGACTGGGGGGAAGAGAGAGCGCGACTGGGGGGAAGAGAGAGCGCGACTGGGGGGAAGAGAGCGAGCGAGCGACTGGGGGGGAAGAGAGAGCGCGACTGGGGGGAAGAGAGAGCGCGACTGGGGGAAGAGAGGAGCGGCGACTGGGGGGAAGAGAGAGCAGCGGACTGGGGGAAGAGAGAGCGCGACTGGGGGGAAGGGAAGGGGGGGGAAGGGAGAGGGAGGGATGGGGGGTAAGGGGAGAGGGGAAGGGGGTAGGGGGAAGGGAAGGGGGGGAAGGGGGAGGGGGGAAGGGGAAGGGGGGAGAGGGGGGAGGGGGAGGAGGGGGGAGGGGAGATGGGGGAGGTAGGGGGGAA